>NC_090302.1:25294318-25597348 GCF_039906515.1 Pseudorca crassidens | reverse complement strand
AAACAGTTGGGAAATTGGAGTCTGATTGGACCCAGTCCCTGGCCCTGAGGGCTCACAGTCTGGTGGGGAGATAGGCAAGTGAGGAAAACCTACAGCGTGAAATGCCAGAGTGGAGAGACCAGTGGGAGGCAGGGGAGGATCCAGGGCAATGGGCGTGGATTTCGCGGAGTCGCAATGACGGTGGTTGGGTGGCACATTAGGGATGGTGTCAGGGGATTGAGGGATGCTCTGGCGTCAGTCTTGAGGCTTGAGGACATGGTCTCTGTTTATAGAAGAAAGGCTATGAATTCCCAAGATGGAGAAAAACAAGAGCAAAAAGACTGAGTCACTGTGCAGCAGGGAGGGTTTGGGGATAGGAGAGCCATTGGTCCTGGTGGAAACACAGCGCTCACATGGAGGAGTGGAGGGAGGGAGGCTGAAGAGGCCGGCTGAGGCCAGCTCCTGACGTCTGGCTAAGCTGCTTGGACAGAATCCTGGTGGTCACTGGAGTTGGAGCCTTCGAAGATCTTAAGGAAAGGAGTTGCTTGGTTACATTTGGATTCTGAGGGTTCACTTTTGCCAGATAAGGAGCTGCATGTATGAAGGTCTACATCTTTCCTTGGGTGGAGAAAAAGGAGCCCCTCCTGGCTCAGCAACCTTCCTGGGCCTCCCTGGTCTAAACTTCCATCTTATCTGACTCAGCTCTAGATGATCACCTCAACTGTCCACAGCAAAGGGCCCCCAGTTGCTTCACTGAGGCTGTGTCCACACCTCTCAGTGTGGTAAGCAAAAGTGCCTACTTGCCTTTCTCGTGGGCAGCGGGGTCTGTCGCAGGAGGAGCCTGAGTGGCGGCGGACACACAAGCTTGCGAGGAGGTCCCTCAGCCTGGAATTGCGGGCCCCTTTTTGGAAGCTGTGGGCTTTGCTTCCTGTGTGGTCTCCCACTCACCCTCTCAGTTTCTCTATCTGGGAAGATGGGAGAAGAGCAGGTAACTTCTTGGGGTGTGGAGGATTTGAAGAAGGCAGCCGAAAGCTGTCTCCAATGCGCTTCCGTCCACACACAGGACGCCAGTAGCTGGAGGGAAAGAGTGCAAACGCGTGTGTTGTAGATTAACTCAGTTCCACCTCCTTCCTTGGGGCTGTGGTTTTGCTTGTGGTCCAGACCGGCAGAGGTCTTCGCCAAGGAGACGACGTCTATCACCTGGCTGGTTGGTTTTCTCTCCTGTAAAACCGAGTGGTACAGTCCACTTCCCCTGGGGTGATTTGAGAATAGTGCTTGGCACAGAAATGCTCAATCCACATTTGATACTCGAAATGGAAAAAGAGGCAGTACATAGCTGAGACTTTTCAGATACACAGCGCTCATCAAATTCTCCAGAGACTGTAAGGAAAGCGCCTAGAACATAGGATTCAGAGCTACACTGTGTGGTTTCAAATTGTGTGTCCACTTGTCACTAGTGATGAGACCTGAGGCGAGTCCCTACGGAGCCGTGGTTTTCTCTTCTGGTACGTGGGGATCGGACCCTTTGTCTTATCAGGTTGCCCTTCCACTTGTGAAGGTAAAATAAGATCATGTATATAAAGTGACTGGCACGTAGTAAGGGCTCAGGTGCCCAGGAGTTGAGTCTCCTTTGCTTTTGCTTCTATTGCTTGTATTCCCGTACCAGCCACAGCTCCATCCTGGAGAAGAGACGACCTCCCCAGCCAGGCCAGGGACCCAAGGCTCCAAATCTATGTGACGCAGGTTCAAGTACTGGGCTTTGCAGTTTGCAAAGACAATCAAAGGTTTGCAGCTGCTGTGTTGGGCTATAGACAAACAGCGGCAGCAGCATGGTGCAGGGGAGGGGGAGAACTGCCTTTGGGCACTAGGAAGGCATACACTAGGGGACCTTCTTTTAATGTCTAAAAGTCATTTCTGACTTTTAAAAAACGACCCGCCCTCCTCTCTAATCACAACGAAATTAGATACCATGTTCTCCAATACTATCCGTTTTGACACCCCCCCGCCCCCCCACCTTAGGGTCAGGCACAGCCAAGACCCCAGAAAGTCAAGTCCTGTGTTCTGGCTGTAGGGACATTCAGGAGTCCTTGTGAAGCCAGAAATGTGGCTGAGTTTAGGGAGAAGTCGAGTAGTAAGCCATTCATGCACTTTCATTTATGCATTCATTCATTCATTCACCCATGCACTCATTCATTCATGCATTCATTTAACTGTTACTCACGGAGCATTCACTGCGTGTTGGTAAAGCTGCTGCTGTGGATAAGAAGTCCCCAGGGCATAGCTTCCTCCTGGAGGGAGATTATGATGTAGGAACCACCCTGGAAGGAGTATGTTAAATGCATTAAGTGAGGCACGCTCTGGGCCAGCAGGACTCCACAAAGGACTATCACTGGAGATCTGACGGAGGCAGAGAACTCAGAAGTGGCTCAGAAGGATGAGTCCGGAATCCTCAGGAAGTCTTTGGGCTGCCAGTTAAGGAAGGTGTTCCCTGCTGAGAGAACAGAGGGCACCAAGTCTTGCCAAGATGCAGTGCCTTTGGGAAGCCATTGGAAGATCTCAGGCAGAGGAGTCCTAGGACCAGTGAGACAAGGCAGCCAGTCTGCAGCCCAGAGAAACCACTGGAAGGAGAGAAAACTGGAGTCAGGGAGGTCAGCGATCGAGGTCAAGGAATCAGAAGGTGAGCCCCACATTGGGGGCCCTTGCGTGTGTAACTGTTACCTGAAATCTGGGTTCGCCTCTGGGTGGGTGCAGAGTCAAAAGACACAACCGAGTCAAAGAGCGGAAGAAGGAAGGATTTATCACTTGCAGCAAATGAGGAGACCACCGGGGATCTTTCCCAAAGCAGTGTCTCCCCGAGAAAGCGAGGAATTTTTAAGCTAAGGGTACATGCATATTCATGAAGGGGTTTAGGTGTTGACTGAAGTCACAAGGGTCAGAAAAGGTCAACATCTTCATCCTTAGGTTCCTGTAGATCTGAGGGCTGAGCACCTGGGGGGTTAAAATTCTGTAAAACAGCTCAGGAAAGTGCTTCGGGCTAGTCTTTACCATTGAAAGGGAACTGGGAGTCTTCACCACTGAATTGTTATCTTTGCTATTGTTACTTCTCTTGCTTGATAACTGTTTCTCCTTTTGTTCCCTTAACATCATGATGACTGAGATCTGTTCAAGGACAAGCATTGTGGCCAGACTTAGATCACAAAGTGGCTTAGGCCAAAAATGGCTTCTCTTTTGTCAAGAAAGCCATGCCTGGTTCTGCTCCGGGGATCCCCTACCTTATCCGCTTACATAATAACTGTAATATTCTATGCATAATTTGCTCTTTGCTGGCAAGAGCTTAATTTAGATTAATTGGCTGAATTTTCTCAGCAACCTTATAAGGCAGGGATTACCTACTCAAGGTCACACAGCTAGCACACGGAAGATCTGAGTCTCAGTTATCAGTGAACTTGATGCCTAAAACTGTGTTCTAAAGTTTAAACCACCAGAGCATCTGGGTAGACGGGAAGATTAGGGACGGGCAGAGAGGGCCGTGTATGCCCACCTGCCCCGGTGGTTGCCCCCTCCCCTCCCCCTCCAAGTCTACCCTGGCGAGTAAGTTAGCTCCTGCAGCCCGGCTTACCCGTCTCCTAGGCTTTCTGCAGAGTCATTTGCTCCATAGCAGTTTACCTGCTTCCAGAAGGCTTTGCTCCCTGGTCATGCCCGCCAACCCCATGCCAATGCCCGCTGTCTGCTCCTGCTGCAAACCCATCCCCTCCTCCCTTGATGCCTGCCTGCGAGGATGCCCCGCATCTACCTCCCCTAAGCATGGTCCTTCTCCCCTGCCCCCCCAGCCTCTCCCACTGCCTCTCCAGCTGCTGAATTTCACACACCTCAAAAACCCTATCTGTGTTTCTCCTTTGCTTCAGGCCATCCTGCTCCATGAAAGCTGAAAAGGAGTCATTGGAACTGAATGCTGTGTGGGCATTAATAACGAGGATTGGTCCCTGTGGTGCGTCTGCCCTTGGAGGCTTGGCACTTCTGAGAGTGGGGAAAGATATAGGTGAGCCCTGTCCACATCAGAGGGGCCTGCAGGGGGAAGCGCTCCAGAGACGGCCTCTGTCCCGAGGAGCATGCTAGGCCCAGGACCCGTGGGAGGCCACCAGAACTGCGCTGAGCCATGTTCCCCAGGTGCAAGGTGTGGCCTTGCCTGTTGCCGCGACACGGGAACACACAGCCAGCATGCACGAGGGCAGCCCTTACTACATGCTGGGCACTATCCTGCGTGCACCACAAATTCCACCTCCTTCCAAACACTCAGCACCTCTGTGAGGATGGTACTGTGGCTGCCCCCATTTCACAGACGGAGAAACTGAGGCAGGTAGAAGTGAAATAACTTGCCCCACGTCACACAGGTAAAAAGAAGCAGAACAAGGATTTAGACCCAAGCCCTCCAGCTCGAGTCTGTGCTCCAAACTTCCACTCTGGGCTGCACGCCAGCTGCTTCTCCTCATCCGGGGCTCCCCGGCTGGTGCCAAAACTCCCCTCCCCCTGCTCAAGAATATCTGGGACCCCCAAGCCCACTGGAGTCATTGGTTCTTTAACTTGATGGAAATAAGGCAGAGTTCCAACTAGACTCTGCGATCTAAATCCTCTCTCTGCACCCCGTCCTGTCCCCACTCCCAACGAGCTTTGGGACCTGGAACAAGTTAACTTTGTCTCCTGAAGCCTTGGTTTTTCCCCCTGTAACACGGGGATATCTCTGTTGGTCCTGCAGGGTTATGGTGAGAATTAAATAAGGCTCTGCTGTTTTGACTTTTAATGTAATGAAGACTCGTACTGACTGACTGGCTGCCCAGCGAGTGCCAGGCCCTCTCCTAGCACTTTATAGACACCGAGATCACCTACTCCCACACGCCCTCACAGCAGTAAGTGGCTTCCCAGGCACTGTTAGGTGGTCAGCCCTTTTGTCATATTGAGTGGCAGGGGTATGAATGTTTTTCTAGCTCCCTCAATGGCCTTTGAGAGATTTGAGAAGCCCAGAGAGATGTTTTTGGGGCCCCTAGCACGATCTTAGTTCATACTTCCCTGGCAGGGTCATTTAAAGTCTTAATTTGTTTTTATTTGTTTAAAGAGGATTTTCCTCTTCTTTCTCTTTCGCTTTCCCCCATTCAAGCAGGTAGAAAGCCTGTGCTTCTCTATCTCAGAGGGTTATAGCTGGAGGTTCGTGGCTAAGCTCCGTGTTGCAAAACCAGACTCTTGCAGGGTTCGGGTAGATGAGACAAAAGCAAAACAAGGAGGAAACAGGCTGGGTGGAAATATAATTAGTAGTCGTGGAGGACTCAGACGCAGTGAAGAGGGCTTAGTCACTCAGAAGGGATCAGCTACCAGCTCTGGCCTGAGAGATGCCCGATCTTCTCACTTTTCTGAAGAAGAGACAATTCTGAATCTCAATGAATTCAATTTAGTTTTTTAAGACAGGTGCCCATCTACATTCTGCTGGATAAGAGCCATCCTGACCGTTGAAGGCAGGCCTCTGGTATAGCCATGGGGTACAGGGTCTGGGGGGAGAAGGATTCCCCCCGATGAAAGAGAGATTCCCCCAGGCTGTGGGCAGAGAGGGACGTGTCTGTGGATTCTTTGAGCAGAATCCCTGAATATCCCAAGAGTATGGCAAGACCTCAGAGGGAAGAGCTTTGTGGTTCACCAGGCAGTACACGTGGGGCTCCCCAACCAGAGAGCCTGATGACACATGGCAGGGGTTTAGACCCGTGGGACCACGCGGGCTAGACGATGGGGGTTGGTTTCAGGAGGGGGTGCTCTGGACAAACCATTTATAACCGCAGAAGGACCTCCATCATGCCTGGGTACTAAGTGAGGCCTTCGAGTCACTGATACAGCCTCAGGAAATGGAGTGAAGAAAGACGGGCGGAATTTCTTTCATCCCGGTAGGAGGGAGCTCAGCATCAAAGCTAAGTTGATTTGTGTACAGTATCGTGCTCTTTCTTTCTCATCTGGGTGTGTGGACTGAGATTCACATCTTCACGCTCCTGTTTAGGGGAGTGATACAGCATCCTTCTTACTTCCCCTGGCAGCGGTGGTGTTGGGAACTTCTGCATAGTCTCCAACAGAGCTAGCTCCTCCTGTGACCTTCCAGTTGGCTTTATCTCTCCCCACCGGGTGAGGCAGATCCCCTGATACTCATGGGGTCCTTCAGCCATCGGCTCGAGATCATCCTCTGTGCCCTCCAGCTAGTGGTCCCTCCCGGCATCCTCCTTGCTTCTCCCTATTTCTTTTGTAAGACACCTTTTCAGAGTCTTCCATCAAAAGAAGTTATTCCTGAGGTTATTCTGAAAAAGTCTCAGAATGGAGGGTCCATGACTGTGGACTCCATTCCACGCAGTCTTGGTAAATCACATCTTTTGCTCTCTTTCCACAATTCAGCTAATACTCGCAGAATGCCAGGTATGTCTCAGGCACAGTGCTGGGCACTGGGGACGCAGGCGTGGATAGGCACGATCTCTTCGCCCTTACAGAGTTCACAGTCTAGTTGGGAGGTAGAGGCACCAACAGATAGCTGTACTATGCCATGTTGATGGGGGGTGGTGAGTGTGAGTGACGGCGGGAAGGGCAGAGGAGGAGGGTATGTGATCGCCTAGGGTAATCCAACTCGTACTTGGTGAGGCAGCGGGGGTGAACCTAGGTTCCCAATCCCAAACCCAGTGACCTTTCTACTCCAGGGGTGGCACAGTGTACTTGGGCCATGGCATCCCCATCTCCCTGTTCTTGCGAGTGACGTCAAGGCTGACGTTATCCCCACTACTACTCTCCTTCGACCAACCTGCGTATTCCCCCTTCTCCCACACCATTATTGTCTTTTGTGGGTGGCCATGCCTTTGGTCTCCAGAAGAGTGTTGCACCCCCTTTATCTTCCACGCTGTGGTGGAGAACACCCTGGACCCCAAAGCTCAATGAGGTTTTCCTACTAGAAAGCTAGCATTCTACTGGTGCCTGGGATTTGCCATGGCAGTGCCCCAATGGGTCTGGGGCTGATTCTTTAGGCTGGGGAGCTCTGGAAGCCCCCTTGAAGCTGCGTGTCATGGACAGATGGTAACTTCTGAGTTATAGCATCTGTTGGCGTCAGTGTCAGTGAGACCACAGCCAACTGATTCTCAGAGCCTCTTGGTTGGACAATGCCCTGGCCACCGCTGGAAACCAGACCAGAGTTGTTGGCAGTGCCAGGCATTTTTCAAGGAAACGCAGGCAATTTCAGCTAATCCGTGGGGAGGATTTTCATCCTGAGCTCCCTGATTTCCCTGAAGAACTGTGTGCAGTTGCCAAATGATAGTGAAAAAAAATGTAAGGTTTCCTTTGAGAAATAAATGGGCGTTTGATGGGAGTTGGAGTGATCCCACGGCAGCATGAAAGAGAAGAGGGACAGTGTGATTTAAAAGCAAGAGCACGGGCTTTGGAGGCAGCAAACGGGGTTTAATTCCCATCCTTGACTCTTACTAGCTGTGTGGCTTGGGCAAATTGCTTGCCCTCTCTGAGCCTAGGAGCCTTAGTTGCAAAATGGAGATACGACTGCCTATCTTCTAAGGCTTTGTGCAAAGGACTTAGCACAGTCCCTGGAATATCATGGGATTCTAATCAGCCTTCCTTTCCCTTTCTGTTCTGTTTTGGGTCCTTGCTTGTTGAAAGGTTGAGGTCTAAAAACAAGACTAAGAGGTTACTTTCCATGGGCTTTGCTTATGCAAGTTTCCCCATGGCCCGTTTCCATGGGTAATTGACACTATGTTACCACATCAATATTCTTGTCACTCTGACATGGTACAAGTTGACCTCTAGCTCCATGGATCTCTGGCAAAAATAGTGCTATTTCACCCCGGGGAGCCTCAGATCTCAGCACTGACACATATCTTCATGATGAACACAGACTGATTATATGCTTAGACAGTTGTTTCTCTGCTGAGGTCTTTCGGCCATTTAGATAGTATTGTTCAAGGAAATTACCCAGGCCAGTCCTGCTGCCTCCCAACAGGTCTCTTGCTGGTAATTCAGAATTATCATCTTCAGTTCACCTTCCCTTGCCGATGGATGGACGGATTGATTCATTCATTCCTTCACTCTCTCATCCATTGCCGTATTCATGCTCTGAATGACAGTCGTATGCTAGCACTGGGAGTAAAATGATGTTCAAGACTGGTGTCAACCCTGCCTTCAAGGAGCCCGATCTAGAGGAGAAGGGAGGGTGGCTGATGACCCACCTGAGTGCTGTGAGTACCAAAGCAAAGAAGGGGCATCACAGGCTGAGGGTGAGAGGAGGGGTCCAGGACGGTGCCCTGTGACAGGTGATGTTTGAGCTGAGCCAAAATCAACAAGTAGGAATCAAGTTGACCTGTATTTCTTCCCTCTTTTGTCCTGAAGGCCCCCTGAGCAGGACATTCGACTCTTCTATTATCTGTCTCCTGTTTCCATGTCCAGTCTCATGTGGCTCGTGACAAACACCACGGTCCAAGCATCCCCTGAAGACTTGCTCTCTGCTAAGGTCGTGAGACTCTCTTACGCCTCCCAGCCTCTATTCTGATCGCTTTCCTTGCGTGAAGTGCTTTTTCTCTATAGTTATGGATCTCCTGCTCATCTCCAAGCCTAAACTCAATCCAGCCGCCATGAAGCCTTCCCAGAGTCCTCAGGTCAGAATGCAGTGCTCCTCCCTCTGCCTATGTGGACCCTCCTATTCAGAATGGGGGTGGCTGTGCCTTGTATCATCATTCTGTCCATGCTTACCTATTTTTTAAAAAATTAATTTATTATTAAAAAACTTTTCTCTTGTAATTTATTTACTTACTTTATTTATTTTTGGCTGTGTTGGGTCTTCGTTGCTGCTCGCAGACTCTCTCTAGTTGCGGTGAGTGGGGGCTGCGCTTCGCTGCGGTGCACGGGCTTCTCATTGCGGTGGCTTCTCTCATTGTGCAGCACGGGGTCTAGGCGCACGGGCTTCAGGAGTTGCGGCACGCGGGATCAGTAGCTGTGGCTCATGGGCTCTAGAGCACAGTCTGAGTAGTTGTGGCACACAGGCTTAGCTGCTCCGCGGCATGTGGGATCTTCCTGGACAGGGGCTCGAACCTGCGTCCCCTGCATTGGCAGGCGGATTCTCAACCACTGCGCCACCAGGGAAGCCCCATGCTTATCTTTTAACCAGGCTATGAATCCTATTACAGTAGGAGCCACATCTTATTCAAATGAATGTCCCTCAGTGCTAATGTTAAATGAGGTAGGAATGAATCAATCAATTAGTAATTAGATGAAATAAGTATAGTGTGATTTTGGGCGTAGTCTCCATAGGTAAGAAATATCCTCATGGTGCTTAATAGAAGGCGTTCACATACATAGTTCTTAGTAAATTTTTGCTAGTGCCAATTTAGGTAAAGCAGATTTTTCCTTCTTTTTAATTTTAGTGAGTTGAAACTAATAACAACAAAGAAACAAAAATAACTACCATCTTTTGAGAACTACTATGCATAATTAAATTGTTTGTCATGTTTATTACATTTAATTCTCATACTGTCCTTAAATATAGTTACAGTTATTATCATGCCCATTTTACAGGTGGGGCAACTGAGGCTGAGAGGTTAAATCACTTGTTCAAAGCGCCATAACAAGTAAGTTTTAGACCTGAGGTTTGAATAGATGTAATCTGGCTCCTGAGTCAGAGCTCTTAACGGCAGCAGTGGATTGTCTCACTTTCTGCACCCTGTCAAGGGTTAACTCTTGCCTTGTGCCAGAAGAAGAACTGGCAGATTCCTGGCAGAGTTTCTGTCCATCCCATCACAGCCTTGGCAAAGCTTCCCATACCCTTTTGTTGACAGGGCTCTCCTAAAAGAAAGTTGTTTTCAACAGAGACACTCATGGAAAGGTCCAGTTTATTTGGGTTGAGTCAAGGAATTTCCAGTCCTTATTGACAACTGAATTGCAGCTTGCAGAGCCCCACCTCCACTCAGGGAAAAGCCTGTGAACGAATGGTCTTCCTCCTCTTTGCCAGCATTTTGCAATGTTGGTAGGGTCAGGCGTTATGATGGAGACTCCATTTGTTGTGCATATTTCTGGATACGCACACTTCTGACATCTGCAACCCTGCAGCCGAGGTTTGTACCAGCGTGGTAATCTGTTTCAGGGCTGCCAAACAGTTCTCTTGAAAAATGTATTGGCTGCTAACCCACTTTCTGCTGTTGTGTTCTGGACAAGTGTTTCCCCAAATTATTTCTTAACAGCACTGAGGGGTTCGGAGAGGAGAGAAGAGGACTGTAGAATTCACTGGGGAGGAAAAACACACACTAAACCACTGCCACCACTAAAAAGCCTGGACTGTAGCTGGGTTCTTCATAATTTGAAACCAGAGTTTCTGAGCTGGTGGCCTTTCACTGGCAACGGTGATTTTTGTTTTTCTTTAGGTAAGGGAAATTGTCTTCACCTCGTTGGAAGTTTCAGCCAATAATTGTGACATCCAGGAGATGAAGCTGTACACAGTGGATGGTTTGGAAATATCCAGTCATAGAAGAAGCCAGGTGTGAAGATGTGGAAGACTTCTGGGTCCCAGGGGAGAAGCACCTCATTCTGCACGGTAATCAGCTCCCTGCCCACTTGTCTAGCTCAGCGCTGATGACGGAACCCACTTCTCATATGATCTTGAGTTAAATCAACTGGCTCAGAGGCCACCAGAAGCTCAGCTCCTAAAATCCCAGTAGCTGTCCCTGACACTTCCAACACCCACGGATTGAGATTGGGAGCTGGTCAGGCTTATTAAGCTTCTACTGCTCTCCTACGAGATTCTGTTCCTTCTGTGTTTTGTTCTAGAATATACATGTTTACACTATAAATATTTTAAAATATATATATTGATTGATAGAATATACGTATTTAAAATACATAGATTTAGAATATGTCTATTTAGTGCATATCTGATACATTAAAGTTTTACCTTACTTGTATATAATATGTACATATATGTATTTATATATGTATATATACACGTATATATGTGTGTATACATACACAAGCACACGCATATATATGTATATGAACTATCTTCTCTTTATATACCTATAAGTGTATATATATATACCTCCAAATAAGTGCTTGAGAAGAACACATTCTCTATATAAAATTTAAATAGTATATATATATACATACACATAAATTAACTTTTAATTTTATGTATAGAATGATTCTTTATATCATTTAAATTATATATATTTATAACTATATAAAGAGAAGGTGGTTCATATACTTATATGTATATATGTGTTATATATATATATATATCCCTTCTTTTCAAGTACTTACTTGTACACACACACACACACACACACACACACACACACACAGACACGTCCAGCCCACCTTGCCTGCGTGGTTCCCTCTTTCCCGAGCTCCTCAGCAGTCACTGGACACCCAGACCCTGGCTGTCAGTTTCAGGAGGCCAGTCCCCCGCCTGAGAGGCAGAAGCAATTCACAGCCCTCTGTAAGATCTCTCACTTGCTTTGCCCGAGGGGGATGTGAAAAGTGTTCTCTCTCTACCAGCTCCTCGCTTTCCATACCCTTTGACCCCCTCATAATTACTACCTTGTTTTCCTTCTTCACAATTTTTCATCAGAGCTTTTATTACTATTATTAAATGAAAATTTTAATATGTAGTTCAAGGGAAATTCAGTCTGTATGTTTCAGATCCATTTACAGTTAAATCATCAGAAGTCATTTTGCAATCACAGTCTGGCAGCCAGGGGACCCCGGAGACTTTTTTCAGCCTTGGAGACTTTTTTCAGACTTGGAGTCAAGATGTTCTGTGCTGTCTGCTGCAGAGCGCTCTGGACCCCCCATCAGGCAAGCGACAGTCTTCGCAGCAGGGAGCGGCAGTTGGTAGGTGTGGAATAGGGATTTGGGCCCGGGGACCAGGTTAACTTCTTTGCTGATGGCTCAAGTACCTGCTTTCCTAAGATGGCCTCTGTCTTGTCATCCTGCGCTCAGATTCTCCATCTATAAACTAGGGTATTACCCGCTCTTATTAATCTCTTTGTGCTTCATCCCCCTCATCTTTAAAATGGAGATGATAATAGTACCAACTTCCCAGTGGCTGCGAAGAATGCGTGAGCCTCTAGGGAAAGTGCTTAGCGTTTGGTCTGGTAAGAGTTATTATCGTTTGCGTGACTGCCAGTGGGTAGAAAATTGCCAATCCTGAGGACGCCTTCTAGGGGCCAGGTGCTGTGCCCCTCATGACATTCTCACGCTGCTCTCACTCTCATCTGCTAGCTCTCTTACCTTGCTGAGTCCTCTTGTTTTTTTACACAAATCTCTTTTCTCTTGACGTCCCCTCACAGGCTTCAAGTCGCAGGGCTCTGCTCCAAGCCTCTTCTTTTCTTTCTCCTCTCCCTCTGGGCAGTTGCATCGTTTTCTATGGATTTTTTTAAAAAATTTTATTTATTTATTTTTGGTTGCATTGGGCCTTCGTTGCTGCACGCAGGCTTTCTCTAGTTGCAGCGAGCGGGGGCTACTCTTTGTTGTGGTGTGTGGGTTTCTCGTTGCGGTGGCTACTCTTGTTGCAGAGCACGGGCTCTAGGCGTGCGGGCTTTAGTAGTTGTGGCTCGCGGGCTCTAGAGCAGAGGCTCAGTAGTCGTGGCGCACGGGCTTAGTTGCTCCGCGCATGTTGGGATCTTCCCAGGGCAGGGCTTGAACCCGTGTCCCCTGCATTGGCAGGAGGATTCTTAACCACTGCGCCACCAGGGAAGTCCCTTCTACGGATGTAGCAACAATTTCTATGCTGCATTTCCAGCTTTGACTTCTGCCCTGAGGTTGAGGCTCACATAGCCACATTCACTTGGTTGTTGCCCAGGTACTTCTAACTCAATAAATCCACACCAAAGTCCACCACTTCCCCCATCCTCCCCACCTTCCCAGCCTCCCGCATTCAGTCCTTCCTGCTCTGGTCTTTGTCTTGGTTAATAGCACCACCAGTCACCTAGCTGCCTGACTCAGGGCACTCATCTTGATGACTGACTCCCCTCTTCAACCACCTGATCCAAGAAATTACCAAGTCCTGCTGATGTGATTGATTTTATACTTTTCAAATGTGCCCCTTCCTCCTCATTTCCAGAGCTTCTGCACTGGTCCAGGTCCTCAGCAATTCTTCCTTTGGCAGCTGCGACCGCTGTCTGGTTTCTTGGCTTCCGGCAGAGCCCCTTTGGGTTTTCTAAGACCAGATTAGACTCATGCCACTCCTCTGGCTGCAAACTCTTTGAAGAATTACAGCCAAACTCCTGCACTGGTCCTTCAATACCTAGGCCGTCTGACCCTACGTTATACACTCACCCTCATCCTTAGTCCCATCCTCTACCATCGAATACAGGTTTCTGGGTTTTCTACTCCAAAACAGCCTGGGAACTCCTGAGTGGGGCTCGGGGCCACCTTCTGAATGATGACGCTGGGGTAACATTCCAAATATATTTGCTGTTTAGTAAATTCAGGGTTTTGGGGGAGACAAAGGAGTAGGGGGTGCCCTCTGGGCTCTCCCCAGCATGCCAGCCACATGTCTGCTGAGCAGAACACTGCAGGTCTGCAAACCCAGCCTCTGTGGGCACCACATACGTGGTTATCACTGGCCACGCGAATTCAGGGAGGTGGAGGACGCTCTCTCAGGATGGGGTGTGACATTTCAGGACGTCACTGTTGGACGGGCAGCTAGCTCTGGGCACCCGAGGCAGACCTTGTCACCTGCTCTTCCCTTCCCCACCAGGACCCGAGCAGAAGAGGGGTGTCCCTGCGTCACAGCAGGGTTGCGGGTGGCCTGAGGGGGAGGCGAGGATTTATGGCTGGAGGCTGGCTGAGGCGGGCAGTAGCTTTCTGCTCTCCATGTCACCCTGGACCAAGTACCCCACTCCCCTGCCCTCCACGTTTTTACAACAAGAGGAAAGGCAGTGACTGGGGTCAGGTGCCTTCAATGAACGTAGCTCCATGACAGTGGTACCCACCGCAACCAGAACCCAGATTGTCATCCTAGGAAGTGGTGGCCCGAGTCATCTGCTTCAGAATCTAGAACAGAATAGATGAGGGTCTTTGAGTACTAGAAAGGGTCTCTGGAAGCTTTTAGTCCAGAAGATGCACCCATGAGAGTCATACATGTTAGGAAAACCATGCTGGCTAGCAAGGAAGGCACTGGAGGAAAATAATCTGAATGTCTTTCATGTCTCTGTTGACAATCTCTGCTTGCTCTGGTTACTGACTCAGCTTTTCCTTTGGAATCCTGTTACACAAATATCTCTAAGAGTGTAAACCAAGTTAAACTGATGTCTGTACAAGCTGCTGAGGGATCCCAGAGAGGGAGGGGTGAATTTGGTCTGGGTTGGGGGCAGGAGGTTGGAGAAGGTAAGGATATTTACATTGGGTTTCAAAGCATAAATAGGAGTTTTCTGAGAAGAGAAGAGAGAAAAGCATTCACTGTAAAGACAATAACATGCAAAATCATGTTCAGCCTGACTGGGGCATAGGGAGGAATAGGGGGAGATGAGGCCCCAGAGGGCGAAGAGCTGGAAGTTTTAGAGGCTGTGAAGCCTGGAGACTCTCTTTACAGTGCAAAGGGGCCTGAGAGGGGTGGAGTAGCTTTTTCTGCAGCAGGTTCAGGTGACTTGAACCTTGCCCTTTTCACCCCTGACCCTGTCTCCTTTCATTTTCTGTCTTCCTCTCTCTCTGACAGTGACTTCAAGCAGGAGTCGGCTGAGTAACTGAACATTCAGAAACCTTTTTGAGAAAATAAAACCCCAAAACCAAAAACCAAAACAGAAACCTGGGGATTTCACTGCTTGAAGCATGGAGGGAAGAGGCAGGCCCAGGCAAGAACCCAGCTCTAGAGGGGCTGGGCCGGACTGGCCTGCTGACCGGAGCTGTCTGGGCTCCCGCAGAGGAGAGCAGCCCCAGGCTCCCCTTGTGCTTTGCTCTTCCTTTTCTGGGGCAGCGGGGGAGTGTGAGGAGGGAAGGAATTGCAGAGAAAATATTTGTCACGAAAAGGAAATCTTGGCTGGCCCTAGAAATCACACATAATTAAGAGATATGATTTATCATTGATGATGCTTCCCAGGCACGGCCAGCGAGTAAGTGTTTTTCAGGCTGCTTGCGAACGCTCTGTCCACACGTCAGAGGCCTGGCTCTTCTCCGCTGTCGCTGGGACACCAGCAGGGCCTAGGCAGAGGCTCTGGGTCTTCCCAGTGACAGCTCCCCGCGTGGCCAGCCCTGCCAGGGGATGGAGGGAACGCTGGCTCCCAAGCAGGACAGAGTTGGGGTGAATTCCAACCTCTGATACAGCACCCGGCAGCAAACTCAGTTTCTCTGGGCCTCGGTTTCCTCGTTTGCAGGATGAACACAGAGGTTCTCACCCGCTGGGGACACCTAACAATGTGTGGAGACAGTTTCTGGTTGTCACAAGGGAGGGCGGAGGGGCACTCCTGGCATCTGGTGGAGAGGGGCCAGGGACGGTGCTGACCAGCCTTCGAGACACAGGACAGCTGCCCACAACCGAGAATGACGTGGCCCCGAAACGAGCGCCGCGGCTGAGAAAGCCAAGTCAAAGCGACGGCACAGCCCTCAGAGCTGGTGAGAAGACGAATGTGGTCACGTGTCCGTGCTGCCTGGTGCCAAGCGAGCCCGGGTTAAACGGCAGTTTAAGGAGTGGCAGCTCAAGTCGTTTCTCTTGGAAGGAAGGCCATGGGCCAGCAGCCTGGGGTAGTTCTGAAGGAGAGACGCCAACTGGGAAGAAAAGGAGGCCAACCAGGGCCTTCCCGCTCCAAAACTCCTCCCTCCCTCCCTCCCTCCCTTTCTTTCTTCTTTCCTCCCTTCTTTCTTCATTCGTGGAGCACCTACAAGGAGCCAGGAACGTGGGCTATGGTAGCAAACAGAACAAAAGGTTCCCTGTCCTCACAGAGCTTTCATTCTAGTGAATTTCCCGCAAGTGAAGACATCACCCTGTATCAAATGTAAACAGTTCCTATAAAGAATAAGAATTCCTTGATTGGAAAGTTTAGCTTTGCGTTCTGTTGCTCCGCGTCCTGAGGATGACTTGGAGCGCCTCCTGATTTGTCCCTCTACTGCTTGGATTCCCTGAATCCCACTCGTCCTTTCAGAGTAAACAAGTCATGGTTGCAGAGGTCCCTGTACTTTGTAGCTGCCCTTTTGTAAGGAGCACTTTCCCCAAATAAAACAGTAAAACAAACAGGCAAACGAAAGCTATATCAAATGGTAAATAATTCCTATAAAGAAGCAGAAAGCCTGGTGAAGGGCCTAGCCCGGGTGGGGAGCTGTGTGTAATAGTAGGAGGTGAGGGCAGGCCTCCCTGATAAGGTGGCTTTAAGCAGAGAACTGGAGGGAGCGAGGGTGGACGTCCAGGAGAGGGAGCATCCTCCTTTGATCCTGCACCTCTCCTCCACCCTGGGGCGGCTGACAGCCCTTCCCGGATGACCCAGTAGATGTTGGCTGGAGTGAGGGTCCTGCGCCGGCTCCTTAGGTTGGAAGCACGGGAGGAGGTCCGGGAGATCAGCTCTGCCTGTCGGCCCGCCCAGCGGCTGGCTGACAGGGTGTTTGCAGAAGGAAGGGTGGGGTTTTTAGCTGATTAGGGTCCCTGCGCTCAGGCCCTGGCTTGAAGGGAGCCTGGCTGGGTTCCCAGGGGGTGAGCTGTTGGCACTGGGTCTCCTTGAAGGGGGGATGGGGCTATTTGTACTCCACCCCCAGGCCCTGGCAGCCAACGCAGGGCCGCCTGCCACAGCAGAGGCAGGGCCAGCTTCCAGCTTCAGGAGGAGTGTATCTGGAAGTGGGCCTTTGCCATGGTGGATGGGGGAGTGAGAACATTAGGGGGAAAAAAAGACGCCACATTTGACTACTTTCTTTATAGGTTCCCAAGGCTCTTTTTTTTTTTTTTTTTTTTACAACTGTGTCTCTTCTATTGCCTGTAAGAGATATTCAGGAAGAATCACTGGGGCTGGGTGTTTGAGGGGCAGAGGAGGTACAGGGGCTTGGAGAGAGAGAGATGGGGTGGTCCAAACTATCGCCATTTCATCAACATTTGTTGGCATTTAGCAAGTCTTTGCTGAGGATCTCCTCCACAGCCAGGACTGACTAGACAACGGAACTATGAACTATGAATGCATATCTGGTCCATGGTGATGGCCTGAATGCCCAACAGAGAGCTCCACATGCAGCTGGGGTGCAATGAACAGCTGGGGTTTATGGACCATTTGGGGAGAAAAGGCAAATGAGAGGTGACCATCCTTTGTGGTCACCTAGGTTGGGAGTTACATTATGAGTGTGATGAGAGTTTGGAGAAGTGGCCTGGAGAGGAGGAGAGGTAGGCTTGGGCAGGTAGGTGTCCTGCAGGCAGATCCAGGAGGCATGGAGGGTGGCCTTTCCTCGTGCCATTGCACACTCCTGAAGTTGGATGACTGCATCACACTGTATCAAATAGTAAACAATTCCTATAAAGAAAAAGGATTCCTTAAGCAGAAATTTTAGCTTTGCCTCTTGTTGCTCCGCGTCCTGAAGATGACTTGGAGCGGCGCCTGATTCGTCCATGTACTGCTTTGATTCCTTGGATCCCACTCGTCCTTTCAGAGAAAACAAGACGTTGTCGCAGAGGCCCCTGTATTTTGCGGCTGCCCTTCTGTAAGAAGCGCTTTCTCCAAATAAAACACTAAAACAAACTAAAAACGCTATGTCAAATGGGTGCAAATCCAACTCCAAAACCTCGAGGGCAGAGCTATCCCTGAAAGCCAAGGAGAGGGGACGATGGGGAGCCACAGAAAGTTTTGGAGTTGGAGGGAGTGACGATGAGAGGACAGTTCCTGGCTCCGTACCTTTGCTTAGAACTTTCTTCTTGCTCAGGGACCTGCCCATTTCCACTCTGCCAATCACACTGCGGTACAGAGATTGCAAAATGGTGACCCATGGGCCATATCTGTCTTTCAGACGGGCTTTGTTTAGATTGCCAAGTGTTTAAATGTTTCTAAAATTAATCCCCAACATTTAAATATTGGATTTACACCCGTGAGTAGAAATTACATCTCGCTTGTCTTCAAATCTGACCACGGTTGGGGCACGTTCTCAAATGATAGAGCATGAGCTCTCTGGCTCTCTCCAGACTCCACCACTTCCTATGAGGCCCGCCACCCTTCCCTCATCTGTGTAATCTGAGCCTCAGTTTTTCTCATCTGTAAAATGGGATCATAGCCCGCACCTCTTGGATTTGTTGTGAGGACTACACACAGTTACGTCTATACCGTGCCGCAGAGTATCTGGACAGGTGTAGGCAGTTATAAATGGCAGCTCTCATTTTTAGTGTTATTGCTTTACTCCCTGGATCTGAATTTCACAAGCCCCTCCTACGTGGAGTCTTCCTGATCAAGGCTGAGATGAAGGGAATTAGTGCCTGGTATTTGTGTGATCCTGGACATTCAAAGCCCTTATGTGCTGACTCACTGATCACATTCATGGTGGGGCCTCTGCCCCTCCCCAGCTCACCACTGAGGCCATTTCTTTCGTCCCCGTTCTGCATTTTCTCCCTGAGCTGTCTTGCTGGTCAAGATGCAGGGCTGTGGATGTCAGTGGTTGGGTTTCGGTCTCCCCCGCAGCGCCTGGAGCAGTGCAGGCAGAGTCTGGCAGCAAAGGCTGGAAGCTGAAGGCTGGTCGACTTGGAGAGGCAGGGCCTGCAGAGGGAAAGTGCCTTGGAGTCAGACGGGCTTGAGACCAGTCCCAGCACTGTCACTTTCTATCCCTGGAACCGCAGTCAACTTATTTAACCTCTTTGAGCCTCAGTTCTACACAGAGTATTCACAGTGGGGCTAAGAAGACCTGCTTTGTAGGGTTAGCGTGAGAATTACATGAAATCATGTCGCAGGAATCTAAGTCGCTTAATTATCTACCATTTGGGGAGCGCCTACTGTGTGCTCAGGTGCCAGCTCCCAGCACGCAGTGGTGAAGCTGAGTGACTCCTGCCCTCAGGGACTTCCAGTGCTGGGTCCAGCCTCCTCCCCTGTCAGCACCATGAGGATTCGGGGCCCTTCCCCAGGGCACAGGAGGGACTTTGGGTGAAGTCTCAGCTCTGCCCGAATGGGAGAGCAGAGTGGGACAGGAGCCATGGCAAGGACTGGATGCTCTGGATACCCAGGAGTGGCAACAGGTGGCCAAGGGGGCCAAGAGCGCTTCACTGGTCTGGAGATGATGGGCTCCTTCCTCAGAACCCTGGAGGTAGCCCTGAGCCTGCTCTGCCGTCTCTGCAGGCCGCGAGACCAGGAAGAGGGGCACGGCATGACCTTGGGCGTGTCTGTGCCTGGCAGGGCCTTCCCCTGCGCTCTCCCCGGAGCCTGGTTGGGGGAACCCGTGGTGTCTGCGGGGGAACCATCCTTGTGGCAGGCACAGCCCCGAGTGCTGAGGAAAGGCCTGCAGACGTTTAGGAAGTCCCTGGACAAAAACCAGTGGGCTCCGGCAAGTGTTTTGCATTTCTTATTTTTCTCTTTGATAGAGAAACCATGCAGTTGGATTTTCTTTGGCAGTTCCTTCCTGCTCAAAATGTGCATTGGAACCCTGGGAGGGGGCCCTGGGGGGGCCTGGACTCGGAGTTTGGCCTGAGACCTTTAGGAGTGTGTTAGGCAAAAACAAGGAATGAGCTTGCATTTTGGGTAGAGTCCCAACTGTCAGGCAGTGATCCTATTGGTATTAATAAAGAGGCAGTGATAATAATAATAATGTCATGGACGGTGTGCTTCCTGTGTGCCAGCACTGTGCCATCTTTCTACATGCATAATCCTTTTTAATGCACACAACCACAAGGGAAACATGATCACACCCATTTTACAGATGGGGAAACTGAGGATCTAAGTGGTTAAGTGGTCCCAAAATAACAGGTAGCATGTCGACTAAGTCTGACCCCTGTGCCGGCCTGCTTAACCCCTGAGCTATAACTGCTTAAAATATGGCCCGACTGTTTGGTGAGGAGACCCACGAATGCTGCTCTTTCCCTTTTGGAGGTTCAAAGAAATAAACTGATTTGCTCAAGGGAGTTTGGGTGTGAACCAAACCTGGCCAGGGCCTTTTGCCATCTGCAGGTTCAGGCTCTGGGAGGGTGGGTGAGGGGAATAGGGGTGAGCCCTGAGTTCTTTACCTGAGGCCTTTGTTCCCTCTTAGAAGGGAAACAAAGACCATTTGCATCTTGATTGACAGTTCACAAACCACAGCAGGGCCATCTCATCTCCCTTCATAAAGGGGAAAGGCGGTGACATAAGGTCTGTAGACACCGGGGACAAAGTGGGCACTGGGCAAACAGGAGGTGCTTTTCCTTCCAGCTCAGGACACCCACATGGTGTGGGAGAGACGGTCCTATGATCCAAGAGGTGGCCGGGATCTGGACCCCATTTGGTTCTTGGGAGTCCTGCCCTACCTCACCTTCCCAGAGCGACCAGGAGAACTCATTGGGTCACTGGAGAGAAGGGAGAAGATGACCAGAACTTGGCTTGAGGGTCTACCAGGTGTCAGCCTCTGGGCCAGGGGTTTTAGGTACAATATCTCATGAATCCTCAAAGCATCCTGTGAAGAAAAGATTATGGTCTTCACTTTAGATGGCCCTCTCTCCCTCCCTTCCTCCCCTACTCATCCACGACTGAAGATTCAGAGGGCTAAGTGACTTGCCCAAGGTCACTCTACTTTGAAAATGTAAATGCAGGGATTGAGTTCAGATCTGTCTGACTCCAAATTTCTGCAAGACTCCCTTGAGCTCCCTTTGTGATGAATTAGTTAATGAGTTTGACCAATTCTTCATGATTCTCCTGCTTGGGGACACAGAAATAAAGAAGACACACTGGTGGGTCACACTGCGTGCTCAGAGAGAAAGCACTGGAGGATAGATGGGTAAATAAATTACCCCTATGAAGTGCCCTCAGCACAAATGGATGTGGGGACACTGGGTGGGGAGAGGAAGCAACTTTGCTTGGGGTGTTGGGGAGGGCTTCATGGAGGAGGTGACCTTCATTTGGATCTTTTCAAGAAACTTGGTGGTGAGCCAAGTACCTACACTGGGTAAAGTGCTCTTTTAGGCCAGTGAGAAAAACAAAGGTGAATGAGACAAAGTGGGTGAGGGGTGAGGATGATGTCTGAGAATAATGAGTCAGGTGTTAGGTGGGTTTTAGTCTGTGCTTTGAGAGACACCCAGTGTTTCACAGGTATTGAGAGAAAGAAAAGGACATGTGCCATTGAGAGCTCTTTGCTGCCCTGGAGAATGAGTACAAGAGAGGCTAAGAATATTGAGAGCAACACGTGCATCCTATGTAAACTTCAATTTATCCTCTTCTTTCTATGGGGCTATCTCTCCTTTTCTCTGCCTGGTAAAATCCCATCAACCTGTGAGCAGAGTAGACGTATGTTCAGGCACAGGAAGACGAGCTGCACTCCAGTCAAAGGCAACAGCATGTGGTAGAGCATAGGAGCACAAAGAGCCTGTGCATTTGTGAATTTGTATCAGTATAACAAACCAGCCCAAAACGTGTATAACAAACCAGCCCAAAACGTGACTTCAAACAACCAACATTTATCATCTTTAAAAGACGATTTGTGGGTTGATTGAGTTATTCTTCTGGTTTGAGCCAGCCTAACTGTAGCTGGATGATTTAGGATGGTGTTACCCATGTATCTGGGTCTTCAGCTGGGATGTCTTTCCATGTGGGCCTTATCCTCAAGGAGTCTAGATGGGGCTTGTAAACAGGAGAGTCGACAGGGCCAGCAGCAAGAAAGGGCAAACCCAAAGTACAGCGCTTTTCAAGCCTTTATTTGCTTCACGTTTGCTAATGTCCTGTTAGCTGATGGCAATCACGCGGACAGCTGAGATTCAAGGGGTAGAGAAATCAGCCCTACTTTAGGAATGGGAAGAATTTTTTAGGTGGGAAAACCAGCGATCTTGGTGCATAGATCAGGTGACGGAGAAGAGGAGACTGAAGAGGCGGAGGTGCATTCTGATGAGCCTTGAGTGCCAAGTCCACAGGTTTCAGCTTTTTTCTGTGAGTGACAGTAGCCCATAGGGAGATTCAAGCAGGGGAGTGAGTACAGGGCCAGCTTCGCATTTTAGAAAGCACATGCTGATGCCTGTGGGAAAGCTGGATTGGAAGGAGGTGAGATTCAAAGCAAAGAATCCAGTAGGTGGTCCGTGGACCGGGAACAGGGACCCACTGCCCAAACTAAGATCATGTCACTGAGCTCCTGGAAGGCAGGGCCATGACTTGTACTCAGCTCAGAGTCTGGTTTAGAGTAGGTGATCAATGAATACTCAAATGAGGGACTTCCCTGGTGGTATCCAGTGGGTAAGACTCCACGTTTTCAATGCAGGGGGCCCGGGTTCGATCCCTGGTTGAGGAACTAGATCCCACATGCACGCTGCACCTAAGATCCCGCAGGCCGCAGCTGAGACCTGGCGCAGCCAAAATACGTAGGTAAGTAAATAAATAAATATTAAACGAAACTACTCAGATGAGTGTTGGAGGGGAACAAAATATGGGCTGGCAGATCCTTTACAGGTGGGATTCCCAGGGCATTCCTGATAGGCAGCAACATATAGGGAGCAGAACGAAGTGGTATGAGCATTCAGGGACTGGCTCATTTCAGCTAAGGAGATGGGTCTAGGTGCAGAGTCAGAAACCATCACAAGGAATTAGGATGCACACCTCCCTGTCCATCTTCTATCCCCTCCTTCATGCCAGGGAGGCCTTCTGAGTTGACTTTGGGTAGCTCACTTCATTTACCAGGGCCTCACTTTCCAAATTCTGTAAAATGGAGATGGTAACGCCAGGCGCTAAGCAACGCCAAGAATGTGCTTTGAGGAGACACGAGGAGAGAGCCCCACTTAGAGGGCAGCCATTACTGATGCCGGCTTGCTGTAGCTGAGGACTCGTGTCAAGGGCAGGCTGGGTGTGTTGGAGCAGATACTTTTCCTTAGTGGAGAAGTTTTCCATTGGGAGCTTCCTGGCAGTGATGCTCAATGCTATTGCCATTCTGCATTTCCACTGCACGTTAGCCCCCTAATGAGATAATCCCCTTAATGTCTTGTGCTATTATGCACCTTTCCCAGATAATGGATGTCCAGTGATTGGCAGGGGAAGTCTCTGCAGAGGCCAGGATGGAACCCAGAAGTCTGGACTCTGCCCTCAAGGTCATGGCCCTTCTCCAGGATAAACTCCAATACAGACTCCTCAGGTTTCCTCAACTCCGGCGCTAACCAGCTTCTCGGAGGCCTTTCTCTCCAACACCCGTCTTGGTGTAAAGAGCTGAAAAGCAAATATTCCAATTGATGAAACAGCTGTACCATAAAAGGGATTTGGATGAGATCAAAAGGGCTCGTAACTGGGACAGGCCTGCAAGCTTTGAATGCTGTGTGTTTTTGGCATGTACTATAATTAATACGTACATGGAACATCACACATAATGTGCATATTAGTGACCCAATGCACAGTTCGTATGTTAATGCTATTAACGGCATATTACCTAGGCTGCTTAATGAACGTTACATAGGTTTTTAATGAATGTAGTTATTATGATTGAATTCAATTATATTCCTGCTATGCAGATGAAGTCAATAGAATAGCTGGACCCCACAGGGTCCAGGCAAAAGGAAACAGGTGTTTGTAGTCCGGGCGACTTGTAAGCTGGAGTCAGGGGAGGGGAGAAGCCAAGGGCCAGAGCTGACTTGGCTTGCCTGGGTCCTTTGAGGGTCCCGGATGGTTGTGCACCAAGCAGGGTGAACAGCAGGCAGTGTATGCACAAGACAGGATCTCCTGCTGCCCCTTCTGCTGCGGCTTTGGGACAGGGTGCAGGCCTGGAGCCCTGAAGCCAGCCGTGCCCAGGCTGTAACAGGACACTTTCCTTCTGGCTGACCCAAAGCCAGAGGGTGGTTGCATCACTTCCTCTGGCACCACCGAGCCCACGTGACTCAGGCATCTGTGTTTGCCAGGGATGCTGGCACGGGAGGCCCCCGGCCCGGCGTGGCTTCTTTTCTTCAGAATCTGTCTGGAGCAGAGAGGCAAAGCGGATGGAGCAGCTGCTGTTACCGCCGCTCATGCAGGCTCAGCGCTCACAGCCTCCAGAAGAGGCAGCCCGTGTGCGCAGAGAACCAGGGAATGAAGAGGCATTGGCATCGGGGTACTTCCCCTCCCAAGAAGGGGAAGAGAAAGGTGCCCAGATATGAAGGGCTCCTACCATGGGCCAGGCTCTGCTGACATCTTCACAAGGAAAGAGGCAGGGTCCTCCCACATGGGTGAAGTGATACTAAGCCTCAAGAGAGGTTAGAAATTTGACCGAGGTCTCTCTCTGGCTCACACACCCACCCGCACAGCTGGTTGGAGGTGGGACCAGAATTTGAACCCAGGCCTGTTTTACTCTAAAGGTTACAGCATCCAGTTATCCCAGGCTGTCTCAGTGCCACTTTGTGGTCCTATTTTTTTCTTCTCCCTTTTTTTTAACTTTTGACAATCTTTAATATCCAATAATTAAAAAAAAATTTAAGCGAGGTATAGTTGACATATAACATTATACTAGTTTCAGATGTACAACATAACAATGTGACATTTGTATATATTATGACATGATCATCACAGTCTAGTTAACATCTGTCATTATAAATAGCAATAAATTGTTTTTCTAGTGGTGAGAACTTCTAAGATTTACTTCTTAGCAACTTTCAAACATGCAACACAGTTTTATTAACTGTAGTCACCATGTTGTACATTACAGCCCCAGGACTTAATTGTTTGTGCCTTTTTTTATTTTGCGGTACGCGGGCCTCTCACTGTTGTGGCCTCTCCCGTTGAGGAGCACAGGCTCCAGACGCGCAGGCTCAGCGGCCATGGCTCACGGGCCCAGCCGCTCCGCGGCATGTGGGATCCTCCCAGACCGGGGCACGAACCCGTGTCCCCTGCATCGGCAGGCGGACTCCCAACCACTGCGCCACCAGGGAAGCCCTGTTTGTGCCTTTTGACCCCCTTCACCCATTTTGCCCACTCCTAACCCCTACCTCTGGCAACCCCCAATCTGTACTCTGTATCGATGAGCTGTTTTTTTTTTCTTTTTTAGATTCACATATAAGGGAGATCATACATCATTTGTCTTTCTCTGTCTGACTTATTTCACTTAGCAGACTGCTTTCAAGTTTCACCTATGCTGTCGCAAATGACAAGATGTCCTTTTTTATGGTTGAATAATAGTCCATTGTATACATATACGTATATGTCACATTTCCTTTATCCATTCATCCATGGATGTTGTGGTCCTATTTTCAAAGACGTCTTTAGAACTTTGTGCTAAGATAGTGATGGGAGGAAAAGCTTGGCTCAGACAGCAGGATGGAGAGAAAAGGAGTAATTAAAAAAAAAATCACAGAGAGAACTTCATTTTTCCAGTAAAATTTCTTGCGAAGTATAGATTTGCACGTCTCCTCTTCTGCCCCTCTTTCCACTCGCATTGACCGCCAATTTGCTAATCTTAGGCTGGCCAGGAATATACTTTCTATTTAGAAAGCCAGTGCAGCCAGATTTGGGCTCAGGCCTGGGGACTGACTCACTTTTGCTAGGATGACACATCCACTGCGCGTGTTTCACAGTTTTCAGAAACACCAGATTTATTTCTGTCAGTACCCGGAGCCTCACATCACTGGCCACCTAAGGCCACACACTGAGGCGTTGCTATTTTTTTTTTTTTGCCTGGGGCCTCAATGGATGGGAAGACTTCCCGTGCCTGAAACATCACCCTCATTTGTAAGGAGAGAAAGTCTGGCCAAAAATCGCAGTGTTTTTCAACTAGAATTTGGCTGGCGTTCAGCAGCTACCATGCCGAGGCTGTACCAGCCAGAGGGATGGCTGTGAGCGCAGAGGGCGTTTGAGACTTGAAAACAAGGCAAAAAAAAAAAAAAAAAGGCAGGAAAAAAAGAGCAGACAGCGGAGAGGGGAGGAGAGACTTGAGGGATGATTAAGTTTGGAGTGAAGGGAAGGGAGAGGAAGGGAGGGAATTTAAAAAGAGAAAGGTGGAAAGGGAAATAAAGAAGGGAGGAGGGTCAGGAGAGAGGGAGGGAGGGGGGAACTCATTTTAACTCATCAACTACTTTGTGGGTGCTAAGCAGTTTTTGTGGTGCTGCTACATGTCACCTCATTTACTTATAACCACTGTGTGGGTAAGCATGACTAATCCTCATTATTATTCATGAGGAAATAGGGGCTCAGGAAGTTGGAATGCCCCGCCCCCGTTTATACTGATAGTACAGGGCAGAGTGAGGATTTGAACCCCGGCTCTCTAATTCCGTGAAGCCCGGAGGACTCCGCCGGTGATCAGAGCGTGTGATGGGACAGTTCCCTCTGAGGGAGCTGTTTACACACTTAGACACTAAGTGCTGTGGACTCGAAGGGCCTGCCACATACACAGAGCTCGGGATTCAGAGCTTTCTGGAAAAACTTTCTCCAGGATAAATAAAAACAACCACTTCAACTATTTTGCCAACAAATCTCTCTCCAAAAAGGAAAGGAAAGGAAAAGGGAAAGTGATGCTATTTATTTTCCCCTCCAAAGTAAAGGTTACAACAACATTTTCTTTGAGCTGATGTGTGAGCAGCCAGCAGACATTTCTTTGGTAACCATCTCCATGTGTCCATGTGGAAAGTACCTTGCAGTGACTAAGCATGAGTCGAGGTGATTCACTTGTCACTCTGCTTGGGGACTCTGGGCCTGCTTAGCAGCCCTGCTGTGTTTCCATCGGCTTCAGACCTGGGCTCCCCTCACAGCCCCCATGGGGCGCAGGTGCCTGAGATGTGCCCCTTCTTCTGCTCACAAGGCAAGGACCGTGGGGAGGGAGGGGAAGTTCTCTCTGGACCTGTAACCAGTCTTCTAGGAAGTCTTAGATGCTTAACTCCCTCTGCAGCTGAGGAGTCAGGGGTTCAAGGCAGTGTTTGCAGTGAAATGAAGTTAACTAAGAATCAGGACATGCTGGGAGTTTCTCTTAGGTTGTCTTAGGCATCCAGGAAGGTACCTGTTGCTTTTCTTCCTCATTGAAACTGAGGACCTTGCAGGAAAAAGCCCAAGAACACGGGGCTGGTAAAAGGTCACATGACGCCATGAAACAAGGGTGTCCATCGTGGCGCAGAAGGGCTCACATAGGACTAGCCTGTTCCCAAGGCCATTGATTCTACTCGATAATTCTTTTTAAATGTGACTTTTTATTAAGATCATGTTGTCATAGCCTTTGCCGCTGCTATAACAGAATACCATAGACTGGGTGGCTTACACAACAGAATTTTATTTCTCAGGGTTCTGGAGGTTGGGAAGCCCAAGATCAAGGTGCCGGCAGATTCGGTGTCTGGTTGAACCATCCTGGTTCGTGGATGGCCTCACATGGGGGAAGGGGTGAGGGAGCTCTTGGGGGTATCTTTCATAAGGGCACGAATCCCAATCACCTCTCAAAGGCCCCACCTGCAAATGGCATCACATTGGGGATTAGGTTTCAACATGTGAATTTTGAGGGGGACACAAACTGAATGCTTATTCAGTCTATAGCACATATACATATAGAAAAGGCACATATCATAAGTATACAGCTTGGGGGCTTCCCTGGTGGCGCAGTGGTTGAGAATCTGCCTGCCAATGCAGGGGACACGGGTTCGAGCCCTGGTCTGGGAAGATCCCACATGCCACAGAGCAGCTGGACCCTTGAGCCACAACTACTGAGCCTGCGCGTCTGGAGCCTGTGCTCCACAACAAGGGAGGCCGCGATAGTGAGAGGCCCGCGCACTGCGATGAAGAGTGGCCCCCGCTTGCCGCAACTAGAGAAAGCCCTCGCGCAGAAATGAAGACCCAACACAGCCAAAAAATAAATAAATTAATTAGTTAAAATAAGTATACAGCTTGGTAAATTTTCCACCATCGAGAAATAGAACATTACCTGTGATAGCTTGTTTCCGAGATGGTGACCATCAATCCTTTCCCTCCGTGTACTTGTGTGCTGTTCTCCTAGAGAAGAGGAATCTCTTCTTCTTCTCCCTTGAGTCTAGACCGGCTTTAGTGACTTCTTTGACCACTAGAATAAAATGAAAATGACTCTAAGGCTAGGTTATAAGAAACCTTGGGGCTTTCACCTGCGGCTCTTGGAATCTCTTTCTGGGTGCTCTGAACCACCACGTAAGAACTCCAAGTACCTTGAGATTGCCATGTTGGAGAGGCCACAGATAGACCCTCCTGTCTATAGCTCCAGTGGAGCCCAGACTTCCTGTGCTCCTTGCCAAAGCACGAAACTTGTTAGGACAGCTTTCTTGGACCTCACACTAGTCCATCTGCCCCCTGAGACCACTGAGTGACCTCCATCAAAAGCACATGGACCAGAAAGCAATTTAGATGTCCGTTGACAGATAAATGGATAAAGAAGATGTGGTGTGTATACACACACACTCATACACACACACACATATACACACAATGGAATATTAATCAGCCATGAAAAAAGAATGAAATAATGCCATTTGCAGCAACATGGATGGATCTAGAGATTATCATACTAAGTGAAGTAAGTCAGATAGAGAAAGACAAATATTATGTGATATCACCTATATGTGGAATCTGAAAAAATGATACAAACGAACTTATTTACAAAACAGAAATAGACTCACAGACATAGAAAACAAACCAAAGGGGAAAGGTGAGGAGGGGGGATAAATTAGGAGTTTGGGATTAACATATACGCACGACTATATATAAAATAGATAACCAACAAGGACCTACTGTATAGCACAGGGAACTCTATTCAATATCTTGTAATAACCTATAATGGAAAATAACCTGAAAAAGTATGTATAACTGAATCACTTTGCTGTACACCTGAAACACTGTAAATCAGCTATATTTCAATTTAAAAAATGCAGTCATTTCTAAGGCAAAAAAAAAGGAAAAAGCCCATGGTGCAAAGAATTACCCAGCTGAGCCGCGCTTGAATTCCTGACCCAGAAAGTCATGAGATATAAAGAACTGGTTATTGTTTCAAGCTTTTGGGGTAGTTTACTAGGCGTCAGTAGATCATCAAACATTATCAATCACTGCAGAAGCCTCCTGGTGACCCTTACTAGTCACAGTGTTCCTTCCAGTGGCAACCTTTCTCCGGACTTCCTATGCTATAGATTAGTTCTGTCTGGTTTTATACTTTCTGTCAATCACACACTATGCCCTTTTTTGGGGTCTGGTCTCTTTGGCTCCATATTAAGTTTATGGCATTCTTCCCCGAGGTTGCTTGTAGCTACAGATCATCACTCTCATTGCTGTGTTCCATTGTGTGAATATGTTTATTTACTCATTCTACCATTGCTAGACATTTGAGTTGTTTCCAACTTTGGGGCATTTTGAATAGCGTTGCTGTGAATATTCCAGTGCGTGTATTTCTGTTGGATGTATACTCAGGAGAGGACCTGCGGGGGAATGAGGTGTTTTCAGTTTTTGCAGCTGTCGCCACACAGGTTTTCAAAGTGGTTGTACCAGTTTCTACTCTTATCAGCAGTGTCTCATGGCTGCTCCCTCCACATTCTCCTTAGAACTTGTTATTTACTGTCCTTTTCATTCTGTGTCTGAGAATGGTATACAATTTTCTAGCACACGAGAAACAGCAGGGCTATCCACCTGCCAATGTGGCATCTGAGAAATGCAGGCTGAAAGCAAAAAACACTGAATTCCCTTGACCCAGATGGGAAAGAATGTTACAACCGTTCACTCACGTCCAAAAGAAGGTTGCTGGGTTCAGCTTCCACTTTCTTCACTCATCTGGAGAATTTCTGCTTTGTAATCAGGCTCCCTGAAGATGTGATAGAGGAAGTGATTGGGATTCTATTTTCTTCATTCTCAGGCCCTGAGTCATCTCCAGGTCATGGGGTATTTGGAAGGAGGTGAAGCAGAGCATGGCAGTTGGGTTTATTTTAGGGCAATCAGATGGCCGGATCATAAAAACCTGTTCAAGGAATTTGAAAATTCATCCTGCCAGACCCTCCATGACTCATGGGTTTGTGTTTCATAATGGATGTGACAAGACATCTGGGCACACTGAGCTCAAAATTACCAGGGAAGAAAACAAGAGTGTGGCTGATTTGGACAGATAGATTGAGCTTATGGCAACTGGAAAAACTGAGGTTTTCCTGTACCTAACTTGCCCCAAGTCTGGTAGAACCACAGATTTTGAGAAATGGCAGAAACTGGGTGTGATGCTTAGCTTTTGGTGTCAACTTGACTACGCTGTAGTACCCCGTTATTGAATCAAACACGAATCTAGGTGTTACCAGGAAGGTATTTTGTAGGCGTGGCTAGCATCTACAATCTGTTCACTTTGTGTAAAGGAGATTGCCCTTGCTAATGTGGTGGGCCTCATCCAATCAGCTGAAGGTCTTAAGAGCAAGAACTAAAGTTTCCTGGAAAAGAAGAACTTCTGACTCAAGACTACAGCATCAATTTCTGCCTGATTTCTAGCCTGCCCTATGGATTTCAGACTATATACATATATGTGTCTATACACACATATAGATAGAGTGATGGATGGATAGATAGCTGGGTAGATGGATGGATGGATAGATAGGTAGATAGAGAGAGAGACAGATAGATAGGTAGATGATTTTTCTGGAGAACCCTCACTGATACATATAGTATAAATGAAATGAAACAATCCAGAAGAAATTCACAGATTTTGATCAGAGGCCAGCTTATTCTAAGTCTCTACAATGTCCTTGGAGTGGGCTCCTGAGGGAGGTCTGATTACCAAATACCTGCCCTGCTAAGCCTGACTCCATTGAAAAGGAATGAAGCTGAAAACTATACTAATGGAAAGTTCTCAGTGATAGTTTGTCTACTGAATCTTGGAGCCAAACTCTGGACTGTGGTTAAACCCCACCTGTTTCTGTGAAAGTCACTCTTCTTTCATAATTAGATGAAAACTATAGCTGAAGTCGACTCTCTGTGATGTAGCTTGGAGTCAAAATCGAAGGGTCCTCCATGATCACCTGCCCCCTCCTGACTCATTCAGTCTGAAAACACCAACGTCCTCACCCACTTAGACTGAGCAGTGACCAGCACTAGACTCATCCTGATGGTCTTATATTTTGCTCTTTTATAAATAAAGTCAATAAAAAATTCTTAAGAACAGCTTTCACAGAGTTCCCTGGTGGCACAGTGGTTAAGAATCCGCCTGCCAATGCAGCAGACATGGGTTCCAGCCCTGGTCCAGGAAGATCCCACATGCCGTGGAGCAACTAAGCCCATGTGCCACAACTACTGAGCCTCCGCTCTAGAGCCTGCGAGCCACAACTACTGAGCCCACGAGCCACAACTACTGAAGCCCGCGCGCCTAGAGCCCGTGCTCTGCAATAAGAGAAGCCACCACAATGAGAAGCCCGCGCACGGCAACAAAGAGTAGCCCCTGCTCGCTGCAACTAGGGAAAGCCTGCGTGCAGCAACGAAGACCTGATGCAGCCAAAAAAAAAGAACAGCTTTCGTGTTAATGATTTGAAAAATGCTATTATTTCTGAATAAATAACTGGTTATTTTTGCTGCAAAATAATCAGTGTGGCCCCTTATGTGGATTTCTGAGATGGGACTCATAATGGCAAAACAAACAAAAACCCAAACAACCAACCTCAGATGTTTTGCACCAGACATCTCTGTCTTGGGCTTCTGACAACCTTGCAGTACAACCTCGGATGGGTCACTTAGCCCCTCTACCCCCGAGTTTTATAGATGCCAGAGCAGAGAGGAACTTAGGAGGTCATCTCATTTTGACACTGTCATGATATATTTGACATCTCATGGCATAGTTCCTCACAGAAACAGAAAGTATCCAACATCCTTAAGAAGACCATACGCCAGACCTTGTGCACATAGGTGTTGGACCATGGGCTCCAATGCTTCTAGCTCTCTGTAGAAAAAGTGACAATTGTCATCTGTAATTTTAAGACTAGACTCTGGGTAAGCTCAGTTTTACTTATTATCTGCTTCCCTTGGAGAGGTTTTATACATAAATCAATGTTGAAATGCCTTAAATACCTGTGATATGCATATATATCCACATGTACACACACAGATAAGATATACCTGTTGACGTCAGAGGACATCCTTGCTGCAGACCCAGGAGTAAGAGCGCCTGTCTTTCAGAGAGACTGGGTAGGCTCAGTCCACTGGAAAGCATTTTTATCAGCCCCGTGGCTCTAGGTTTTCCCCTGTCAACACATTCTTCCCCTGCAAGCAGGACACGCTTACAGATCCTCATAGGAGACTGTATCACTCTCCTCTTGAAGAACCTCTGGAGACTTTCATTTCCAATGGGATAAAAGTCAGACTCCTAAGCTTGACATCCATGGTATCCCCCTGGTTCTCCATGACATGGTCCTGCTTCTCTTTCCATCTGTACGCTCACCATCCCCATCTTACATGCAACCCTCCAGCAATACGCAGAATGAGGCTCTCCCTTTCCTGAACACTCCAGGCTTGTTCTAACATCCATGGCCTCGTCTGTGCTATTGCTCGTCTCGCCCCTTCTCATCCCTTCTACCCAGCAAAACCCAGATTTTTAGAGCCAGCTCCCATATTCCTTCCCCATGAAGTCCTTCCTGGATCTCCCGGGAAGATGATTTTTTCCCCTTTACTTGCTCCTACAGCAGGTTTCATGGATTTCAATGATGGTCCTTATTATGCTGCATTGAATGAGTTTTTGTACATCAGCTTCCCTCGTTAGACTGGGAGCTCACCGGGGGGTAGAGGCAGAGTCATGTTTCCAGGTGTGTCCCCTTTGCCCAGCCCAGAGCCTGGCATGGCTTAGGGTACCAGGTGAGAAAGAAATGAATCATAAGTATATTCATTCTCTTGTTCATTTATGCAACAAACATTTAATTGCCTCCTCTGAAGCAGGCATACAGCAGGGGAAAAAAAAAGACATATGGCTCTATATCTGAAGGAGCTTATAGTCTGAGAGGTAAACACGCAACAGTGAGACCAGGTGGGGTGTGTCACTGCTGAGTGAGAGCCTGTGCTTACTCTTCCTTGGATCTGGGGTTACAGAAGCACATGCTGACATGACATTGCCGTTTTGAGCCATCACGTGGAGAGCAGCTGCCACGGGGAGTCTTCAGGACCCATAAAACTGGAGCTGCGAGCAAGAAACCATTGCGACTGTAAGCCATTGAGATCTGGGGGGCTGTTTGTTACTGAAGCGTCGCCCAATCTATCCTAACTAATCCTCAACCCATCGTGTGAATCTTCTTCATAACAGGAGAAGTGTCCCGGCTTGAAATGCTGGCTTGTGCGCTGGGAAAAACAAGTCTTATTTTGAGGGTTCCAGCTGCCCTTCTGTTTCTCAAAGTGCCAGCCAGAAACTGAATCTAGGAGCCAGGGCGTCTGTCCATTTTGGCCCAAGAGAGGGCCCACCAGAAGGGCCCCTTTCAATGTCATCGCAGACTCTGTACAGGAAGCTAAGATCTAGCTGAGGGTCTGTGTGAAGGGCTCTGACCTTGGCCAGGGGTCAAAGTTGCTCTGTCCTTGAGAGGGAAGCCTGGTCTCCCTGCCTAGCTGACTACTCCCAGGACTTAGTGCCTGCATGTACAAGAGGCTGAGGCCAAGGTACCAAGGTCAACACCCCTGAGTGGTGGCGATGGACAATCTCGCTGCGGCCTGGAGTGTCAGTGTAAATGGCTTCCTCTCCATTTCCCTCTTAACTGTGGAAACCTGGCCTCTGGGGTGTGAGTGTGTGTGAGTGTGTGTGTGTGTGTGTGTGTGTTTCCTCAAAATAATTCTCTAAGACTTGTCTCATGGTCCTATTTTACAAACTGGAATCTGAGGTACAGAGGCTAAGGAGCGCAAGCCAATGCCATGGGCTATTTAGCTGAACAGCTAGAATTCAAAAGGAGGCCTTTTCGTTTTAAAGGGTTGGTTCTTTCAACTACCGCATGATTGCAGACGTGCATTTCAACAAACACTGGTTGAGAACCTCTCTGTGGTAGGTGTTGCATGAGCACGAGGTGTGAATAACAGCAAAGCTTTCTCCTTGCCCTGGATGGGCTCTCGGCTTGTTGGGGACCCGGGCACATCAATGGGCGATATTAGCAGAGAGCGATAAATGTCACATGTAGAAAGCACCAGGGAGGGACCTGCAGAGATGGCTTCCAGGAAGGGGGGCTGCGAAGCTGAGACCTGAAGCATGAGGGGGAATTTTCTGGGCAGGTACCGAGAGGAAGCAAGAGAATTCTAGGCAGAGACTCAAGCACGTGCAGAGGCACTGAGGTGTGAGACGACAGGACTTGACGGGGAACCGAAAATCTGGCTGGTGTGATGGGGAGTGGTAGGCAGGGAATTTTAAATTTGCAAGTGACCTGCAGCTCTTTGAGTTTTGTGGGGGGCTTTGAGTAATTTAGATAATTGAAACATGTCTTCTTTTGGCTTCACATCAAAGTCACCCCTTCTTGGCAGCTCCGGCAGTTGCTGAGGATGCTGGCTCAGGGCCACTTACCGCCACCCCGGCTGGACTGGCGGCTGGCCTGCCACGGCCTCTGAAGGTACTGACTGCGTTCCAGCCAGGGCAGCTCGAGAGCCAGACAGCCTCACCCCAGGCCTCCACCAAAGGGAGCAACAGCAATGTTAAAGGAGAAGGTCATTGGCTTTGTTTGGCGGGACTTCTGTCTTATATGCTGTGCTAGTCATTTATAATATTATCTCATTTGATTCTCTCACCCATCCCAAGTGGAGAACCGTATCCTCGCTTTTAGGAGAAGCTTGACCTTATAAATTTTCACCTGGCTTGTCCTGGGTCACAAGCATGGCCCCCTTTCCCTCACTCAATCTTGCCTTTAGATTTCAATTAGGTTCAAAATTGAGAGCCTTCATCTATAAAATGGGCATATTTCATATCCCTTCAGTTTCCTGAGAAACTGAAGCCCACCTTCCAGGCCATGGGCTTTGGGTTTTCCTGACCCCCCCACCCTCCCGGGGACCTGGCTGGCACGGTCATTGCTAGCAGCCTCTTTGCTTGGTCAAGTTGTGCTACCTTTGTTGCCCCTTCCTGGCTAAGGAGCTATGGAGACAGAAATGGTAGCTCCTTCTGTTTTTTTCATCCTGGCCTTTAACCCACAGAAGTCACAACTGGCTTTTGGACCAGGCTTCCCCAGAAGAAAGGGAGGAAGGACATAAAGTATTCAAATGGGGAAGTGGTTCCACAGAAGGGGAGTGAAGGGGAGCAGGGCTTCTGGGCACAGGCAGAGGCCCCAGGAGCCGGGCCAGAGGAGGCGGGAGGCTGGAGGTACAGGGCGGAGGTGGGATAGGGTGCAGGGCCAGTGCACAGAAAGTGGACATGCTCCCGGGGCAAGGGAGCAGAGGGCCCCCAAGGAGGCGGGAAGCCAGGATTGGAGCCCCAGGAGCAGGAAGTCAGTGAGGAGCGGTGGCCAGTGGGGTGTTTTGGTTCTGCTTTCAGAAACAGCAGTGGTTTGGCTGCAACATTCAAAGACCTGAAAATATGGAAGCAGGCTCTGGGGAAGAGGTGCACTGAGAATAGCAGCCGTGAATATAGGAAGTGCTGAGCCCAGGGCTCTTCAGAGGAGCTGTGGCTTCTTTCTGGAGTTGTCAGCCTATAGGAAGAGGACACCCAGTTCTGAACTGCCCCGGGCCTAGTTGGGTCACCCAGCTGCTTGTCTCTGCCAGGCTTTTCTGTATCAGCTTAATATACTTTGCACACTCTGAGGGGCCATCCAAGAAAAGTTGTTGTTAATCATATTGATTATGTATTCACTCAGCATGATTTATTGAGAACTGATATGCACCCAGTCCTGGAATTCGGAGATGAACTGGAACCCAGTCTGACCACATTATGCAATGTAGTGCGCCCAGCAGAATAAAGAAGCACGTCACAGAGCTCTGGAGCCCAGGGAAGAGAGAGGCTGAGGGCTTTGGGAGAGTCAAGGTCATCTTCCCAATGGGTCTGTAAGATGTGCACATGAACTTGACTGAGAGGAAAGCAAAGGGCAGGCCAGGCAGAAGGGCTGCATGTGCTGAAAGGAGATGAAGAGTTGGGCACAACTGGGGAAGAGCCTGGAGTGGACAGAGATGAAACCAGGAAGATAACAGGGGGCATGAATGGCAGGCTTGGAAACTTGGGTTTTACTCCATAGGCCTTGGGAGTAACGGAAGGTTTTAATGCAAAACGTAAGTGGGATCTTAGTACTTACTTAGTACTACTCATACTGAATTTATGATAATTATGATAAGCAATAATATTAATTACAGATGATGATGGCGATGGAAATACAAGTAACAAATCTCTCCATCATATGTCAGTGGTGATGGGTTGTCACTCCTATGATTATGTTGCATATACATGACTCTGTCTTAGTGGACTGGAGGGAGAGAGTCTTCTGCCACCTTCAGGAAGCAAACCGTCGTATTGTGAACTGCCGTATTGTGGAGAGGGCCATGTGCCAGGGAGCTATGGGCAGCTTCTGGGATCTGTGTTGGCCACCAGCTGGTGAAGGCTGGGGTCCCCTGTCATACACTCCCAAGGAAATGGATTCTGCCAACAACCTGAATGAGCTTGGAAGCAGAATCTTCTCCAGTCGAACTTCCAGATGAGAACGTAGCCCAGCCGCCTCCTTGACTGAAGCCTTGTGAGACCCTGAGCAGAGCTGAGTCATGCTGAGACCCATAGAAACTGTCAGATAAATGTGTGTGTTTGTTTCAAGCTGCCAGTTCTATGACAATTTGTTACAGAGCAATAGATAACGAATACAGTTTCCTCTAACAAGTAAGCAGCACGGGAATCTGCTTCTAGAAAAATGTAGTTCATGGTAAGGATTATAGGGCTGCAGGCACTGTGTAGCCCAGCCCCTAATAGCTCTCCATTGCACATCAGCCATCAGAGAGTAAACCTTTTGGCGTCTTAGAGGTGGGGCAGATAAAGGGAAGAGCAAAAGCTGAGAGTCAGGTGGGCCTGGTACCAAATCATGAAAACTGAGTCATTGCTCCCAGAAGAAATACAGGGTGAGGGTCCTGTGAGCCTCTGGTTACGTTTTCATCCGCCAATCAACATACAACTTTGTTGGATGTATGCTTCTGTTTAGAGACACCTCATTTAATAGACAGTGTTTATTCATTAACATTGAAGTCAAGGCCAGCAGCGCTATAACTTGTGCTTGAGCAAAGCTTATCTAATCTATGTATTTTCTCCGTAAGGCACAACATAGCTTCTTGTGCTTGGGAACACCAGCTAGCACTTCAGAACTATGCTCAGAGGCCATTTCAAACAGCAAAACTATCAAGGAAAATCTCCCCAAACGTGAACAACACTGCACCGTGTGGACCACAAAACGGATACTTGCTGCAGCCCGAGAGCTGTGACCAGAAGGCAGAGCTTGTCTTGTTGGACTTAAGCTGGGAACGTGTGTGTCCTTTGGCAACTCAAATTTTTTGCTGTTCTGCACACGTCTGTGAGTCATGGTGAAAGTGCAAAAAAGCCTGCAAGTATTGATTTGGGGGGGTTACCAATAAATTTTAGCAGAGTAGGTGAACTTGCAGACACGAAACCTGGAACAAGGATGGACGGTCCTTCACAGTAGGCCTGGCACACAGTAGATGCTCAATAAAAAAATTTTCAGTTTATTATATTATCATCAGGATCAGCGTAGAGTCTGGCAAAGATCTTTAAGGGGACTCCGGGACTCCAAACACAGGCTCATGCTTGTGCGGGAGGGAACTCGGTGAGTATGAAGCTCTTCAAATCAATGCTCCAGGGAGCCTGGAGTCTCCTTTCCTGTTTCTTGGCCAGGTCACCCGGGACTCCTACATTCCTGGGGCCGCACCAGGGTTTCCCTCACTTGATGCCAAGGCTGCTGGTCCTCCTTGTGCAAAGGTCTGCACGCCCCTGCTGGTGAGCACAGGCCTGCATCCTGCCATTGTCCTGGGAAGGGCCCCCCCGAGCTGTACCGATTGGAGTCCGCTTCCAAATTGCTGGATCCCACCCTCTTGCACTGTTGGTGGGAATGTAAATTGATACAGCCACTATGCAGAACAGTATGGAGGTTCCTTAAAAAACTAAAAATAGAACTACCATATGACCCAGCAATCCCACTCCTGGGCATATACCCTGAGAAAACCATAATTCAAAAAGAGTCATGTACCACAATGTTCATTGCAGCTCTATTTACAATAGCCAGGACATGGAAGCAACCTAAGTGTCCATCGACAGACGAATGGATAAAGAAGATGTGGCACATATATACAATGGAATATTACTCAGCCATAAAAAGAAACGAAATTGAGTTATTTGTGGTGAGGTGGATAGACCTAGAGACTGTCATTACAGAGTGAAGCAAGTCAGGAAGAGAAAAACAAATACCGTATGCTGACACATATATATGGAATCTAAAAAAAAAAAAAAAAGTTTCTGAAGAACCTAGGGGTAGGACAGGAATAAAGACACAGACGTAGAGAATAGACTTGAGGACACAGGGAGTGGGAAGGGTAAGCTGGGATGAAGTGAGAGAGTGGCATGGACATATACACACTACCAAACGTAAAATAGATGGCTAGTGGGAAGCAGCTGCATAGCACAGGGAGATCACCTCGGTGCTTTGTGACCACCTAGAGGGGTGGGATAGGGAGGGTGGGAGGGAGACTCAAGAGGGAGGGGATATGGGGATATGTGTATACATATAGCTGATTCACTTTGTTATACAGCAGCAACTAACACAACATTGTAAGGCAATTATACTCCAATAAAGATGTTAAAAAACAAAACAAACCCCAAATGCTGGATCCCAGAGGGCAAAGCAGCTGAGCTGCTCCATGCCACACCACCCCTTCCTGCTCTCCACCCGGCTGTCCCTCCGGTCAGGTGGCCAGAGGAGCCCCAGGGGGTCCTTAACCTGGCTTTCTGCACTTTCCTGTAGGGGAGGGGAACAGGAAAAGAAAGGGAACTCCCATTTCTCAAGTCTTCCTCTGGACCAAGCCTGGGGCTGGCCACATTCCGCCCACTGCCTTGTGGAATCCTCCCAACAACCCTGCAGTGTCCAGAGCATGCCTGGGTCACAGATGAGGAAACTGAGGCTCCGAGCGGTCCTCTGAGTGGCAATGACTGCAACCCCAACCTGGATGTTGGCAGCATTCACTCGGTTTGGACAACAATGCAGGATTCTGTCGGAGAGACTTTTTAAACAGTGTGAAAAGAGTTGCATACAGGGACCCTGTAACCATTCTCAACATAAAATAATCATAATAAGGGCAACAGGGGATGTCTCTGGCAGTCCAGTGGTTAAGACTCCGCACTTCCAATGCAGGGGACGTGGGTTCGATCCCTGGCAGGGGAACTAAGATCCTACATGCCACACAAACAAAAAAGTAAGTAAATAAATAAGGGCAACAAAGCAACCTCTGAGTGCTTTCTAAGGAAGCACACACAGCACTTTACATAATTTTCTCATTCCATTTAATTATCTCAGTGATATTTTGAGACAGGGAGTATCATTATACCCTTTTCAGATGGGACGTCTAAGACTTGGAGACGTGAGCTGACTTGCCTGAGGTTATAGAGGTTCTAATTTAGGAGGCAGGAAAGCAGGGACGGGAATCCAGGCTGACTCCAGAGCCCTCCCTCTTACTGCTACGCTATAGGCTGGGGCTGATGGGGGGTTGCTTCCTTATTCGCACCCACCTCCTGTCACCGGGATGACTCCTCCATCCCATTGAGTACAACAGGCAACAGAGCCATGTCTGGGGGAAGAGGCCAGAAGCCTTCCGTGCGGGGATGCTTCAGGCAGAGATGCATCGTCAGTACCATCGCTTCATCATCTTCCCCATTCTTAGCATCATTGTGGCTACAGGCTCAGAGGACTCCTGCTCGCCCGACCTCCTTCTGGCTCCATCTTTCCCATCCCCAGGCCTTCCTTTAGACTTCGTGACTTCTCTCCTATAAGGCCTTGTTTCCACAGAGAAGGGAGCTACCATTTATTGAGCGCCTACTGTATACTGGGTGCTGTGTTAAACCCACCACATCCTGTGACAGATGTTACTAACACCCTTCTACAAAAGAGGTCAAGTCACTTCCCCAAGATAACATCGGGTGATTTTCCATGGAGATAGAATGGGAAACCTGGAAAAAAAATTACTGAGGGACTTTTAGTTTTAAAAGGAAAACATTTGGTTCTATTCTCCCTCTCCATTCTCCTTCTACCGGGTCTGTGCATCAGTGTTTTATTTTATTTTCTTAGAGGGACTCTGCATTTGGAGCGTTCATCCGATGGCCTCCAATGTTTTCAACGGCAGGAATGAACTCTCCACACTTAGGAGGTGCCCAAGTGACATGCACTTGGGGTTCAAAAGGATAGATCAGTCATGTCTCCCTGCAGGGCCAACACCGAAGCATGTGCAAAATTCCTGCATCTTCTTTCCTGCCCTGGTCCTGGGGCGGGTGAGGGCGACGGTGCAATTGTAGGAGGCAAGGCAAAGGCACAGGAGGTGCTGGGGTCCTGGCTGGCCTTTGTCCTGTGGCCACTGCCCCTCATCCACACCTTGGCAGAAGCAGTTTTCTTCCTGCATGAATTGCGCCGACCACCCAGCCTCCAGTCCGTGGAAAGACCTCAAGTCCGTGGAAAGATGGAATGGAGCCCTGTGGGCAGCCAAGTCCTGTGAGGCCTCCGGGCACTGATGGAGCAAGAGGCTGAGGAACGTGTCGCTTGGCCCTGTGGATGGCAGGCTTGGGTTCTGGAGTCAGACAGACCAGGGGTCCACAGTAAGTACAGGGCAGTGCGGGGCCGGGGCTTCCGTGATGGCCTTCCTGGCTCCAGTCCATGTGCCGACTTGGCTGCCAACCAGCTCTGTTACATGTTAATTGTGCCTGCAGTTCCATCTAAAGGAGAATTTTACGTCAAAGATACCCTGTCTGAGACTGCCGGGTTCTGAGGTTGTGGGATATGGAGGGAGGAGCTTGGGATCTGGAATCAGAGAATCTGGGTTTGCGATGTTCTATTGCTTCTAGCAAAGGGATATTGAGTGGGTCCCTTTACCACCTCAAGCCTCAGCTTAATTATATGGAAAAATGGGTCTAGTGACATGCATAGTCTATCCCAGGGGTCTTATGAAGCTCCAGTGAAAGAAGAAAGAAAAATTCTGAGACAGTACTTTATAAAACTAAAATACACGTTCAATGTCAGTTATTGGAGAGGAGGTGTACTGGCCAGGATTCAGTGCAGGCAATGGAAAACATTCTAGCTAGTTTAAGCAGAGAAAGAGTTTAAAGTAGGGAAATAGAAGCTTAAAAAATAATGTTGGAAGTTCTAGAAGACAGGCTCTACATTGCAAGGGTGTTTGGGAAACATAGTTTTTAATTTTTTTTTTTTTTTTTTTGCGGTACGCGAGCCTCTCACTGCTGTGGCCTCTCCCGTTGCGGAGCACAGGCTCCGGACGCGCAGGCTCAGTGGCCATGGCTCACGGGCCCAGCCGCTCCGCGGCATGTGGGATCCTCCCGGACCAGTGCACGAAGCCGTGCCCCTGCATCGGCAGGCGGACTCTCAACCACTGCGCCACCAGGGAAGCCCAGTTTTTAAATTTAATTCTCCGTGATCAGGAATGTTCTGAAGGAAACTGAAACAGACATGGGCCAAAACAACAATTTGCTTCAAATGCATATATGCAATGATTTAGTGAAACACCCACACTCAGCCCTGCCAGATTTCCCCTGCTCCAAAGATGGAACTAGGCACGTGTTGACATCTACCCATCCTCACTCTACTGAGAGTTTGGGTGGGGTTGAGGAGTGGGGATTAGGAGGACTAGAGCTGCCGGCACGTGGGGCTTGGTAAAGCTAGAAACTAGGCAGTGGACAGTCAGGAAGGGCATCACCAACTGTGAGGGCCAGCGGGGTAGAGCCATGAATGGGGCCCAGAGTTCAGAAAGGCAGAGAGCGGGTGGCGGTCACACAGAGGGTAGGGCTCCTCCACGAACTCTTTTTTTTTTTTTAACTTCTTTATTGGAGTATAATTGCTTTACAATGGTGTGTTAGTTTCTGCTTTATAACAAAGTGAATCAGCTATACATATACATATATCCCCATATCTCCTCCCTCTTGCGTCTGCCTCCCTCCCACCCTCCCTATCCCACCCCTCTAGGTGGACACAAACCACCGAGCTGATCTCCCTGTGCTATGAGGCTGCTTCCCACTAGCTATCTATTTTCGTTTGGTAGTAACCTAAGTGTCCATCAACAGATGAATGGATAAAGAAGATGTGGCACATATATACAATGAAATATTACTCAGCCATAAAAAGAAACGAAATTGAGTTATTTGTAGTGAGGTGGATGGACCTAGAGTCTGTCATACAGAGTGAAGTAAGTCAGAAAGAGAAAGACAAATACCGTATGCTAACACATATATATGGAATCTAAAAAAAGAAGAACCTAGGGGTAAGACGGGAATAAAGACACAGACCTACTAGAGAACGGACTTGAGGATATGTGGAGGGGGAAGGGTAAGCTGTGACAAAGTGAGAGCGTGGCATGGACATATATACACTACCTCCATGAACTCTTAAATCAGCTCTGCCTGCAGCGACCCTTCATTGACCAACATGAGTGTGATGTGTGGGTGGGTCATTCCTTCTGAAAGGACGGGATGTGGGACGTAAAGGGAAGCCAAGGTTAAAATGTGCAAGTCCTCCTTTTGCTGGAAGACATGTGAAATAAAACATATTATATGAGCCTCCCCAGTGCATTAAGACATGCACTTCCAATACTTTCCTCAATGCCATTCTGTTCTTACACATTCATTTTCACGCAATAATCAGTTTGGAGGAATTTCAACTTCCTTCATTTTCAGCTAAATGAAATTCATCTTAACCAGACACCCACCCAAGAGGAAAAATGAAGATTTTTTTCTAATTTACAATAATCATCAGGAAAGGGAGTCTATAATAAGAAAGTAATCCTTCCAGTGACTTTTTTGGTAAAGACAAGTATGAGGTTTCTCTTAAGGTTTGCAGTTCTCTTCTTATAAGCTGGGGATATGTTCTTTTATAAACATGTCAGGAACATCACCTCTGGTTGCCATGGAGATGGTCAAGTCTTCTGCATGTCTGCTTTCCCAAGGATAGGATCTGTGGTGGGGTGGGCAGGCATGTAAGGGGAGGGAGGAGTTATTAAAAATGAAGGTAATGAGAACCAAATCACTTCTTAAATTATAAATAATTTTGTTTAACATGGATGCAGAAGACAGTTATTGGCTCAACAAATTATCATGAGTGGGACATCCCTGTGGGGAAGCAGAGTCATAGTGTTGATTTTGGCAGGGGTTACCCAGCACATTTGGCAGCCTGGACCATCTTTACTGGGATAAGTGGGAAGGGACTGTGGGGCTGAGACCCAAGCATAGGAAGTGTGCTCAGGCTCTCAGCAACATCGATATTAAGATGTTGTTAAGATCAGATTTAAGTTAAGATTAGAGTTGAAGGGATCTTGAGAGCATTTCCTCCACAACCCATTTCTGCAGTTAGGAAAACTGGGGCCCAGGGAGTTTCTGAGAACTTCCCCCTTGCCCTGAATCCTGAACGTATAAAGTGTTGAAAAAGTAAACAATGAACTTGAGCTTCAAGTTTCCCAATATAAATCCAAATGGTCGATGAAGAGATGGAAGGATGTTTAACATCACTCACAATCAAAGAAGTACTAATTAAAACCTTAGAGGGACGCTTTCTCTCAAATTTTAAGTAATTTAATTAAAATACTGAGAATTAAGGTAAGCAAGAGAATGGGCACCCTCATTCATGAGGGGCCCTGTGAATTGATGGGTGCAACCCTTCCAAGGGGCATTTTGACAACACGTGTCAATATGTGTCAGGAGCCTTAAAGACGTACATACAGTTTCTGACATAGCAGTTAGAATTTCAGAAATTTACCTTATAAACATATTATAGATGTACACAGGGTTTGGCCACAAGGTTTTTTCTTCATTGGATTCAAAATATGTGTTCCAAAGTAGGGGACTATTTACATAGCACATTCATAGAATAGGATATTTATACCCATAAAATGTCTGGGTTCATCTCCCTGACTTATTCCCAAAGCTTCTTTAGCATCATTTGTAGTTAAAAGAGCATGAACTTTGGTGACGAAAGAGGCAGATGTAAAGTCCTCACTCCACTTCTTTCTAGGTGTGTGACTTCTTAAGTCATTTCAGCTTCTGAGCCTCTGTTTCCTTATCCTGTAAAATGAAGTCAGAAATAATACCTAAACTGCAGTGAAAATTCCTGAGCTGAGATGCAAGGAAGCACCTTGTAAGCTCTTACACCATGCAGAACTCAAGATTACGGTGATTTCTTCTGAATACAGCTAAAACCACAGCTATAGCCCTCCCTCGCTGTAAGTAGGATTATTCTTGGAGAATCTACCTGCTGCTCTTCAACTTGTGACAGAACAAAATTTCTGAGCCACCTGGATCTCTCTACCCCTCACCCAGAGTCTGTTTAGGACGAGATCAGCACCCAGGGAGCCTGGATAATAGAGGAATGGAGGACAGGGGGGACATCCCATGACCAAGCCACTCACAATCACCAGGTGGGAGCTGTGATTAGCCTAGTGAGGGAACTAACCTCAGACACCAGCACACAGAGTTCCCTAACTTGGGTACCATGGCCGTGATCGCTGCTGTAGCCATGTGCTTCCTGTAACATCTGCCACATTTTTTTATTTTATTTTTTTTCTGCCACATTTTTTTAATAACTCACTTTTTAAAACTAAAATGAATTTATTTACAAAGGAAACTTTATATCACGATGATAAATGAAAACCAACAGAGTTACTCGCTAAAGTAGACGTTAACCAAGGCACAGGCAGGATGATAACAAATAATGAAATTAAATTCTAGCTAAACATTCTCGCCTGCTGAAGCCTGGTCCTGAGGCATGTTGTCAGTTAAAGAGGAAAGTGGCAAGTATAGAGAGCTGTTGAGGACACACAAGCAACGAGATGAGAATTTCTCTTTGCCTTGTAATCTGAAGGATAAAACGAGAATTGAAAAGTGATTCTTCTTTTCACTGAGTTACTTTCTCTTAAGCCTACAGTTCCTAAAATCAACCCCTGTAGGGAAGAAGTACTGATATAGTCAAAGAAATATTTGAGAAATATTGATACAAAGTCTCCCACCGCCTCCCCACCTATTTCATGGATGTGAAAACTGTGGCTCAAACAAGAGAAGAAACTTGTTCAAAAGCCTACGGTGGGGACTTTCCTGGCGATCCAGTGGTTAAGATTCCACGCTTCCACTGCGGGGGGCGTGGGTTCCATCCCTGGTCAGGGAACTAAAATCCGGCATGCTGCAAGGCGTGGCCAAAAAAAAAAAAAAGGCCAGTGATGGATCAGTGGTTGAGCTGGGGTGAGACTCAGTGCCTGACTCCCCACTCGACGTGGCTTCTACCAGAAGCCCCAGTGGATCTTGTAAGAAAGTTCGGTTTTAAAAGATAAGATGGGCAAAGACTAGCTCTGAATCACCAAGACTTTTTTGTCTTGAAGAAATTACAGCTACTCTTTTGCATTTGTGGCTCCACATTTAGAAAAAGCACAAAAACCACTATGCATCCTTCAAAGAATATGTATTTTGAATTATAGACTTTCTTTGAAATGCTCTATATTTAAGCATGGCGTTCAACATGCAACAGAGATAAAGTTGCTTCGTCCACTGTGTCTGACAGTCAGATTCTAGTTAAATATCATTAGTGCTGTGCTCACACGGCACTTTGTTTGCGAATTTCTGAATATGTTGTTCACTCACAAGGTGTTTTTGCACACACTGACTCACCAAGTTATCACCCTAACCACGTGATGGAGGTCTTATTATTCTTTGTGGGTACAGCTGGGGAAGCTGAGAATCGAGAGCCAGGGCTTGACTGGGGTCATGTGAATAGGAAGGGGCGAGCCTGAGACAGGAGACGAGCCCAAAGCCAGAGATCTTTTCCCTCCCTGAGTTACCACCTCTCTCCCTGGCCGCCACTTTCTGCCACTAGACGGGAGCCTTGGGAGCAGTTGTGCTGGTCCCCAATGCTGGGAGGGAGGGGTTTCTGGGCTGAAATAGACAGGAGCCCAAGGGTGAGCGTCTTTGGACTGAAAAGCTTTAACAGAGGGAACGGGAAGAGGGAGGCTACGACGCAGCCGGGGAGACCGCCCGTGGAGGTCTTCCTGCAAAGCAGAGTTCCAGTTTCCAGGTCCTTAGCAAGATCTGCTGCTTCCTCAGGAAACTCTTCCCTGATGCCTCAAATTACGTCGTGACTCTGATTTATGGTCCCATTGTGTCCCAGTTTTTCCTAATAATTTTGATAGTTTAAAATTACTTATTGGAAGGACTTTTTGCTTAATGTCTGTCTCCTCCAGTGAACTGAAAGCTTTACAGAGCAGGGATGTGCTTGTTAATCCCTGCATCCCGGTGTCTAGCACCGTGCTTCACACACAGTTGGTGCTCCATTGATATTTATTGACTGAATCAGTACCCGGTGAGGGGGAGGGGAGACATTCTTGGGCACATGTTCTCTAAGGTAAAGGAGGCAGTGCAGTGTACTGTGCCAGTTCTCAGGTGTGGCCTGGGGGTGCTTGGAGGTCCCCAGCAGCCTTTCAGGCAGTCTGCCAGGTCAAAACTATTTTGTAATAATGCTAAGATGTCATTTGCTTTTCTCACCTCCATTCCGTCCTGGGCGTACAGTAGAGTATTTTGGAGACCACTCGGCGCGTGAGAAGCTCGTTGCTCTGATGACTAATAGGACGTGTGCAGTGTATTCTTGGGCTTTAAATTTTTTCCAGTTTTAATTTCTAATATGGTAATTCACGGAACCCACAGGAACAAAAGCTCTTTGGGATCCTCAGTGATTTTGGAGGCTGTAAAGGTGTCCTGCCTGAGACCACAGTGTTAGAGGGAAGCAGGTCCTTGTTTACTGGTAAGAGTGAGTCCCCAGGAGACTGGGGCCCTGAGTTCACATCCCGACTGTGTCTGGTCTTAGGTGAAGACTTCTTGGCAGCTCAGTTTCCTCATCTGTGAAGTCAGGTAACAATAAAATCAATAACACATGACGTGAGGCTGTTGAGCAGTTTAAGTATGAGTTGATTCCTATAAAAAGTCACTAGAACACTGCCAAGTATGCTGAGTGTTCTATAAAAATTAGCTATTATGGAGGTCCAGAGGGGTTAAGAGACCTGTCCCAGGTCACCCCAGGAGTGAGTGGCAGAGCTTCCCCTGGGCCCTTGGTGGGACTGAGGGTGTGCTTAGCTCTTTCCATGCCGGGAAATGCAGAAATTAGCAGGGAGGGTCGATTCTCCCCCAGCTGGACCGGGGACCAAGGAAGCCAGAGAGAAGGATGTTTGATTGATGGCCGCACCAGTGGCCAATCCCTGCCTGCAGGGGCCTGAGGAGGTGCTGGTGGGGAGGGAAGGGAGCCCAAGGACGTTGGCTTGGCCGGCGTGCCCGGGAAGGCCTTGCGGGCGCTGGGGTCTGGTACCTGCCTCTGAGAAGGCAGCAGTGCTGGCCCGGGCCAGGGAGAAGCGTGGATTCCTGGAAATGCACATCAGCACATTCGTTACTGTCTTATCAGCAAAGTGCAGAGGAAGCCAGGAAGCAAGGGACGGATCCTATTACTCGTGACGAAATGCCCTTCTGGTCTAGTATGAAAAATGTTTGAGGAATGAGTTCCCAGCCATGGTATGAAAACAGATGTTGGGTTCTTTTTTTTTTTTCTTTCCCCTCTGACATAGTTCAGGAAGACAGGGCACAAATCAAACAGATAGGGCAGTTTGAAGCCCAGCTGCTTCAAAGGCCCTGGGATGGTATCAGGAGAGAGGTTTCCATTGTCAAGGCTGCAGGGACTGGGGGAGCCTCCGTCCCCTCTCTTGTTCTACATAAGGGGAAACCGAGGCCCAGCTGAGAGGGAAGGGAGGTGTCCAAGGTCACGCGGCTTGGCCAGGGCTCTCTGAACCTTTTGCTAAAGCCTGAAACAAGATTGGCAACAGTCACACAATTAGGGCTGACGATCCTGAATGGGTCCATAAACAATGAACTTGGAAAAAGGTTTTTACGACAAGAGACAAGGTCTTACCTAATTTTATTGTTTTTCTTTTAAATAAGCAAGTAAAATGATATATCCTTTCTCTCAAAAATACTCTGTGTTTATAAGGGACTAGAAGCAAGTACTGAGGCATTCAGCCATATCTGCTGAGGTTGACTAGCGGAAAGAGATCAGGCCTTGGTGTCGAGCACAACAAGGGTTAAAAATCCTGGATCTGCCATTCGGTTGCTGTGTGATCTTGGGCAAGTCTCTGAGCCTCAGTTTTTCCTTTATAAAATGGGAATAATGATGCCCTTTTGAAAGGGCTGTTGTGAAGAAAGTAGAATTTCTATCAATAACTAACTCTCTGAGCCATCCTTATTTGCCAAGCACTAGGCCACGTGTCCTCATGGATGAGATGCATTCGACCTTCCTAATAATTCAGTGGCCTATGTTCGGAGTCCCATCTTATAGATAAGGAAATGGGGACTCAGAGAGGTTAAGTACCTGCTCACTTAAGGTCGTTGGGCCGGTAAGGATCAGAGGTGGGATTTGAACTCATGCTATCTGCCTTCACAGCCCACATGAACCCGTATAAGGTGCCTAGGATAGTAACAGCGCATAAGAGAAGAAGCGTAACTGGCAGCCAGTATTGGTATCATTAAAATAATCATCCTTCATTTCACTTGGCTTATGTAGCATCACAAAGGCCATATCATTCTAAGATCATTATTGAAAAGGAGTCAGGAAATAGTACCAAGAAATATCTATAGACAAAACCCAAAGCCTCTTCTGTCTGTGGGATGGGGAACGAATATGGTGGTGCTGACTCAGGGGATGCCATCTTGAGAGGTTTGAGAAAAAGAAATAAGGATTCTGAGTGAATGTCTGTCACACAAACGCAATCGCGGAAATCCTACCTTGAGCCCCTGCTATGGGTATTCCCGGGTGAACTAAACTATCATATTATTCTGCCTTGAGCAGAAATTACACAGCCCATTGGAGGTATACTGGTTATCTAACGCTGCTCACAAGGTCAGGTTGGCAGCTATATATAAATGTCTTGATTAAAACAAATGGGTCGTTACGTAAACATTACAATAAACATCTTTTAAAAATTGCATCCTCTTTCATTATGTGGGGCTCATGGGAGAAAATTAGTGACAGGCTTCCTCCTTGATGAGAAAGTTGGGAACCACTCAGCTGAGAGTTGCAGCCATTTCCGAGTTGTTTTACAAGCAGAGGCTGTCTGGGATTGGCAAGGGAGTTCAGCAAACGCTGGATGACCCACTGATCTCTGATGCCTGTAAAACTCCCGATCACTGGAAAGGACTGGAAGCACATCTGCTCCATTGCATCATTTTAAAGCAGTAGATGGAGCCGAGAGAGTGGACGGGATTCATCCAGAACATGCCCACGGCAGGTCCAGGGCTCCTGAGTCATTTCTCTTTCCTCGATGGTTTTCAGAAGTCTTGGGTGAATTTTATAGAAGGGTTTTCTGAGCTCTTGGGACATGAAGACTTTGTTATTCAATAACTTGGGAAGACTTCCCAGCAGAGGTGACAAAGTATAACATGAAAAATGTATACATATCATAAGTGTATACAGCTCAACGAATTTTTGTGAATCCACGTGACCGGCACGCAGCTCATGAAACATTGCTAGCAACACGGGACACTCCATCTTGTGCTACCTTGCAGTAACTTCCACCCCCTAAGGGGTAACTACTATCCTGAATTCTAACACCACAGATTGATTTTGCCTGATTTTGAACTTTTTATCACCGGAATCTTATGAGATGTACTCTTTTTGTGTCTGATGTCTTTTACTGAATATTATATTTGTGTATTGTTTCGTATTTTTGCACATAATTATAGGTCATACATTCTCATTGCTGTATAGTATTCTATCCCATGGATCTATTATAATTCAATGATCCGTTCTCTGTTGATGGACCTTTGGCTACTATGCATAGTGCTGTTGTGAGCACTTTAATGTGTGTCTTTTGGTGCATGTATATTCACATTTCTATTGGGTACACGCAGAAGTAGAATTGCTTAGAGAGGATGAGGATGAGACAGCTTCCCAAAAAGGATGAGGGGAAGCTCTCCCAGCCGAGGAAGGGTCTATGCACAGCCACGTAGGTGCAAAAGAGCCAGAGATGTTTGGGGGACATTGGGTGACTCAGGGACTGAGCATGCGATGACTACGAAGCCTAAGCAATCGGATGTCCCTCTCCTGTGACAGCCCACCTCTCCCTCCCCACCTCTATCTGGCTATCGATACATCATTGTTCTTCAGTGATTTCTATCTCTGTTTTGGGGAGGCTTCCTGACTGCCTCTGCCTGGGTAGTTATCCCCTCTGAGCTCTTATAGCCTGCCATGATTCTCATTAACACAGTTCTGCCCCCGTTTCACTGGCATTGTTTGTTGGTCTTGTCTTTCTTCTCACTAGACTGAGTTCCTTGAAGGACAGAATGGGGCTGGCTCAGTGTCTTCTGTTTGCACCTTGGAGCCACTCTGCCCGTTCTCTGCCCTGTTCTCTGTCCAGGGAAGCTGACCTGCATCAACAGGCCTCCTTGCCCTTTGCTTCTTGCTCTGGCCAAGGGAGGAGTCCCCACAGAAGACTAGGGGTAGAGAGGAGAGTGAGAGAAGATGATCTTCCCCTGAGCCCTTGCTCTGCAGGGTTATCTTGGGCTGGCTGTGTTCCTAGCAATAGGTCATAGCTTCTCTCCCAGTGAGCAAGTCCCCACTTCAGGCCTAGAGGTACCACCAGTCCCAGAGTTTCTGAGCTCAGGGTGCTACACTTTCCTTGTGGTTCCCCTACTAGTCAACCAGTCCTGCTTGAACTCTTCTAGTTTGTGTGTGCCATGTGCTGGGACCCTGACTGATGCGTGCTTTTCAATCATCTCTGTACCCACTTAGCACACAGCCTGGTGCATGGCAGCTCTCAAAGCAGGTTTATTGACTAAATAAATGGGTGAAGAACTGGGAGAGGATGAAGGAGGTGGTCAGAAGCCAATAGTGAAGGAACTTGAATGTCCTTCTAAGAAGTTTCGACAATAATCCTCAAGACCAGGTGTTGCAACTTCAAGTGTCCACAGGGGCCAGGCAGGTACAGGTAGGGATTGTGGAGAGAAGTGAATTCTGTCTAAGATTATGCCTCTGCTACTCAGCCTCGGCCCATTAGCGCTTGGCAGGAATTTGGACCCAACATGGCCAGGTCTTCTGATTTTTTTTCTGTGAAATTTCTGATTATTAATGTGAAATGCCAAGGTTTAAATGTTGTCAACATTTCAAATTTTAGAACACTGTGCACTAGCAAAATAACGTGTGGCTGCTAGTTTGTAAGCTCTGTGTAGCCAGTGGGGAGCCACTGGACGGTGTGAAGGCAGGAAGTGAGGTGCTCAGACATTGCACGGTGCCGTGAACAAGATATCCCCAGGAAATGGGCTGCAGAGACAGTGAGCCCTTTGATCTCGGTGCCTAAAGCAGTTCAAATGTGCTGAGAGACACTTACATGGAGAACACAAATCCGTCTCCATGATGGGTATTTTTTTAAATCAGTTTTTAGTTCTAAAAATAGTGTTTGGTGGATTTCTCCACTTTAGTCAGGTTCCCAGCCACTTTCTCTATTTCTGCTTCAAGCTGGGAGCTCTGAGTTCTTTTGGGTTTTATCAAATTATACACTGTGCAAAGGCATACATTTCACCAACAGATGGACTTAATGTGCATGAAAATACACGCCTTTTAAAGAAACTAAATTAGTAGTTCCACTTCTTTCCCCTTTTATTAAAGACAGAGTTCTGGGAGAGCTCTCTGCTATAAAGTCAGACTTTACAGACATCAGCAAAACGAGATTTACTTGGATGGAAATCGGATGGAACATCAGACGCGTCCTTCACAACACTGAACCTGCCGATTTCAAGTAGAGATTTGGAGGACGCTGCCTCCAATCCCAGTGGTGCTTTAAAAACAGGAGAGAGAGAAGAGAAGTATTGAAGGCTTTTAACTCTTTAAGAGTTGGAGTTTCTCTTGAAAGAATGGGTAGGTGGCTTCCTTTGATCGTGGGCAAGGGAGAGTGAAGACTTTGGAAGGTGAATGAAGCAGAGGGTGTAATATCTGGAACACTGGAACTGGAGTCCAGAGACCCAGATCCTGGTCCCGGCTTTGTCACTAACACATCTTGTTACTCTGACAAGTTCCTCTTCCCTCAGTCTGTCTGATCTCTTATTTAGAATGTTGAGGCAATCGGGACTTCCCTGGTGGTCCAGTGGTTAAGACTCCGTGCTCCCAACGCAGGGGACATGGGTTCGATCCCTGGTCGGGGAACTAGATCCCACATGCTGCAACTAAAATATCCCACATGCTGCAACTAAAGATCCCGCATCCCGCAACTAAGACCCGAGCAGCCAAATAAATAAATTTTTTTTTAAAAAAGAATGTTGAGGCAATCCTCCTATCCTGTTGGCCCCACGAGATCATTCTTAGAAGAAGGAAAAAGGAAACACTGTGAAGGAAAGCACCTTCTTTCCCATGCTTTTATTTATGTATTTCTTTATTACAATTATACAAACAATAATGTGAATGTAGTCTGTGCAATCTCAATCAATACATTTTTCAGAACAAAAGACAGTTTTTGCTCCCCTTTTCCCTCATGTATATGTGTCCTTGATTTTTTAAATGAATTACCTACTTGTAGACATTTAATGTGGACATTATGGTGTGTTTTTTTTTTTTGTCTCATAAATAGAATTATGCTATACATATCCCACAGTTTACTTTTTCTTTTTAAACTGAATAAAACAATCTATGTCAGTGTATACAAATCAACCACATTCTTTTGGCTGGTTTCACAGATGCCAGAGTTTGGAGGCACCCCAGGTCTTTTAACCATTCCCTTCCAATGGGTAACATGGTGCTACCAATGTTTCATTGTTCCCAGCAAGTGCAGTGTATACCTCTTTGTACCCATGTGAAAGTACTTCCCTGGGGTAGGTATCAAGAACTCAAACTGCTTGATCAAAGAGAATGCATGTTTAAAATTTTTATGGATACCGCTAACCTGCCCTCAGAACAGTCCACTGATGTGCGTTCCTGCAAGCAGTATTTAAGAGCATGCCTTTCCCCCTCCCTCGCTGACACTAGGTATTATTAATTTTTAAACTTTTGTCAATTTTCATCTGATGAGTGAAAGACGAAGTCTTGCTGTCATTTTAATGAGTAGTCCTGGATAACCAACGAGATAGAGCAACTTACTTTCCCTATCTTTACTGGCTATTTCTAAAGGTGAGGTCCTTGTTGTGTGTTAGAATAGCTGACATAAAACCAGTGGTGGTAGTAGAAAGAATGGCATTTGTGGGAGAAATGTTGCCCCAAGTTTTTTTTTTTAAAGATTTAATTTTGTTTATTTCTGGCTGCGTTGGGTCTTCATTGCTGTGTGCGGGCTTTCTCTAGTTGCAGCGAGCAGGGGCTACTCTTTGTTGCAGTGCACGGGCTTCTCATTGTGGTGGCTTCTCTTGTTGTGGAGCACGGGATCTAGGCGCATGGGCTTCAGTAGTTGCGGCACGCAGGCTCAGTAGTTGTGGCTCACGGGCTTAGTTGCTTCACTTGCCTCCATAAAAGTCCATAAAAATTTTAAGTTCTGACTCTTGTACTTTTATAAGCTTGGTGACTTTTGGCAAGTTACCTCACTTTTCGAAGGTCTCTGTGTTCTCATTTGTGAAATGGGAGACATATTGTTCTCAACTGAATGTTCGTCTCCTCCAAAATTCATATATTGAAGCCCTGACCCTCAATGTGATGGTATTTGGAGATGGGGTTTTGGGAGGTGTTAGGGTTAGACAAGGTAATGAGGATGGGGCCCTCGTGATGGGATTAGTGCCCTTATAAGAAAAGACACCCAAGAGCTGGCCCACTCGCTCTTTCTCTGCTGTGTGGGGACACAGCAAGAAGCCAGGAAGCCAGGAAGAGAGCTCGAGAAATGAACTATCAGCCTGCAGGTTGATCTTGAATTTCCCATTGTCCAGAATTGTGAAGAATAACTTTCTGTTGTTTAAATCACCTTGTCTGTAGCATCTTGTTATGGCAGCCCAAGCAGACTAAGACCTCTACTGTCACTACCTTTCCCTCTGCTGAGGACTGTCATGAGAATTAAATGTGAATGTGCATGCAAAGCCCTTCATGATAATGTAGTGGTCTGGGTTCCCCAGGGAAGCAGAACCAATAGAACATATATATATATATGTTCATATATATATATGACTCTAAGAACTGTCTGATGCAGTTATGGAAGCTAAGAAGTCCCAAGAGCTGTAGGGGATAAGCTGGAGACCCAGAGCTGTTGGCGTAAGTTTCAGTCTGAATCCAAAGGCCTGGGAACCAGAAGAGCCCATGGTGCGAATTCTAGATTGGCTCTGATTCCAAAGGCAGGAGGAGACTGATATTCCAGCCTGAAGACAGGCAGAGAGCATGAATTCTCCCGTACTCAGCCTTCTGTTCTTTTCAGGCCTTCAAAGTTTAGATGAGGCCCATCCCCATCAGGGAGGGCAATCTGCTTTACCCAGTCCACCAATTCAAATGTTACTTTCATCCAGAAACACCCTTGCAGACACACCCAGAATAATGTTTAACCAAATGTCTGGGCACCCCATGGCCCAGGCAAGTTAACACACAAAACGAACCATCATTGAAAATTTGGATAAAGATAGGGACTTTTTGGTTAACCTAATCTGCTTGGGAAAGCGTCATTGCTAATCCTGATCCCCTCCTCCTTCTCTCTCTATTTAGTATGTGGTGACATTCAATGACTGAGTAGCTGTTAAAGTGATTCATTTCTAGTAAAATATGAATCGAACATTTCCTGTCTTGTGGAGGTGATTAATTTGTATGGGGAAGAAGGTTTGATGTGGGTTTGGCTACCCACAGGAGGTGGTCAGACCTAGTCGTAGCAAAAAATCTCCTGGGAGGAGAGTTTTCTAGGGAGGTTTATGGCTCCTCTGCCCCTCAAGCAGGAGGGAAACAAAACAGCCTCCCAGGTTGGCACTTGGATCTGTTCTTAATGGCTGCTCTTCTCTGGGCCTGGTGCCCCAGTCCATAAAGGGGAGGTTTGATTCCGTGACCTTGAAGGGCTCTTCCAGCCTGGAAAGTCTGGGATAGCAGAACCTCTTCAGCCCTCTTCCAGCTCTGACTCTTTGAGCTGAGGCCTGGAGGAGGCTGTGTTCAGCACTCTTTCCGCTGGGGGAGTAGGTGTGCCCCTCGGCTCTCTGCGAGGAGTGAAATGAGGGGAAAGTGCTGACATGGAATACAGCACTTTCTTCGGGCAAGGTGTTGTTACAGGCTTCCCAAGTGTCCCTTCAGTTAGCTCTGCCAACAGCCCTAGGGGGCAGAAACTATTATTATTTCTTCTTATAGACGGTAAAGGCCTTGCAAGGCTAAGTAACTGTGTAAGTAAATAATAAGGGGTAGGATTCAAATTCAGGGCCTCTCTTTTATCACTCACCCTTTCAGCTGGGGCTGTGGACGCATCATCAGAGTTGAGCAGACATCCCACATGTGTCTACTTCTACAGCCTGGCACGTGGCAGGTAGTCAACAAATGGCATGTACTATGACTACTACAGGTGGGCTCTGGGAATGCAGAGGGGGCTGACTGGGCACAGATGCTTGCACCTGTGTCCATTCTGCCTAAAGAGTCAGATTAGGTGACAGTGGTAGCGTTTGAAGTTCTCTGGGCTCTCCGGGTAGGAGAGGATATGGGTGAGATATCGCAAAATAAGGCTTCTTTCCTAAACACATCTGTGGACAATCTCTTAGCACGACTTTCCACTTTATCTCCACTTTTCCTGGCCTAGTTCAGGTCCCCATTAGCCCCTGTCCTGGGCTCTTGCTTCCTAAACCATCTCCAGGTTTAGTCTCCAAGCAAAGCATCACCTTATCTATTGTCAGATTTCTTTTCCACTGAACAGCTCAGATGATGGAGCTACCCAGCTCAAGAACTTTCCAGGATTGCATGATCTGGCCTCAGACATAGCTTTCCAACCTTTCTGATTTTGGTCCTTTAAGCATCTGATGCTACAAATCGGGCCATTCATTTAGTCTTCAAACGTTTGTTGATGACCACCCACTATGAGGCAGCGCTGTGTTGGTCCTTTGGGACACAGAGTCAAACAAGACATTGTTCCTGCCATGGAGCTCACTGCTGTGCAGGCTTTTCTGCTTTTCCTCCTGATATACCATTGGCATAGTGCCCTGTAAGTCCCCTGCCAGAGGCTGCCTATGTGTACCATGTCCTATGGGCTCCTGGCTGTATCTCTGTTCTAGGTGCTCTCCTGACGCTCTGTTTCTCTCATCCTAGTTGCTGACCTTCTCACCTGCCCACCATCTGGGAAGCTACTCCGGGCTGGGAGCTTATTTTATTCATCATTGCTAAAGGGCCTAGGATCGGGCCTGTCAGACAGCAGGGGCTGCGTAATGATTTGCTGAATCCTACTGGTAAGAAGGCTGATGGTCTGACTAAGCCAGCTGGATGCATTTCCTCCTCGGAATTTAAACAAATGAGATCTTAGAGCAGTGGCCCTAAGCAGTTCCCAAACTGGGGCTGCATAGAGAATCATCTGGAAAGGCTTTAAAACTCTCAGAGCCCAGGATGTGCCCCAGACCGACTGAATCAGAATCGTGGAGGGGGACACCCAGGCATCCCTGCTTTGTGAGGCTACTCAGCTCCTAACGGGCCTCACTTGAGAACCAAGGCCCTAGAGGTAGGTGTATTCTTCTCTGGGCTATGGGTTTATCAGCTGAGGGAATTTTGCACACTGGCTATAAAACATATAACATGACTTTGCTATAATAACGTCCTTAGAAGGAAGACTTGGTAATTTTGCAAAGAAGAGTCAACTCATAAGAGCAAGAGTGAATTTACAGCTGTTCAAAGTTCAAGAGTTGTATTTCAGAAATGAGGCCTTAACCTAAAGGAGAGTAATATTCGGCAGAACGAGGCTATAAAAATTTACCAGCAAGCAAGTAAATAAAGAACCCAAGCGTTAGAGGGAAGATGGTAATAAAGAAACAGTAGCCCCGTTGCCTTTTACCAAACACTAGTCCCCAAACCAACATTGCTATTAACCCATCACTATCTGGAGAAGCTGGCCTGGGCAGCTGGTCACTCGGTCACGGGTTAGGTTGTGGGAAAAGCCATCAATGGCCTGTAGTTATAAGAGGGTCAGGGGGAGGAGAAGAAGGAAGGTGGCTCTTAGTACAATCCTGCTCCGACTCCCTCGAAGTGACTGGGTTCGTTAGAAAGAGGAGGAGACTCGTATGTGGAATCACCAAAACTATGCATTCTGTATTTGTGTTACATTTGAAATTCATCTTCTGTCCTTTGTTCATGCAGATACCTTTCACTCTTACCAGAACAGTGAAAACGCTGCACAAAACTAACTCAGCTGTTTCTAATCCACTTCTTGGTATGCGCACATTCTATCAACATTCTCTACCTTTGGCAGTAAGGATGGACTAAAAAGAAACTGAACTAAGTTGCTGGCTAGAACCTGACAGGGCTGGGTGCTTGTGTGAAGCAAGTTCTGGTTCTAATAAAAAGCTTGGCCTCTTAGCACGGTCAGAGCCCCGGTCCGCACCCCTCCCCACCCCAGCTTATTCAGTCATAGAAGCACACACTTACCTTGCGCTTGCTCTGAGCCTCACTGAACTCCCACACACTGTGGATTCACTGGAATTTTCTACTCATGAGGCATGGCTGACACTATACGTGAATGGTGGACACACATGTTACCCGTATCTCTTCTGCTCACCTGACTCTTCCCGTGGTCCGTCAGGCTTTACTCACACACACACGTTCAAAGATAAAATTATTACTGATTTCAAGATGGTGCTAACTGAGCATTAAACCCAACAGCGAGACCTTCTGAGTGCGGGGCTCCAAGGAAGGCTGCCCTGGTCCAGCGAAGGGAACTGCACTAGTGATAAGGTACAGAACAGCACAAGATTTCAGAAAACGCTGGGCAACTGGTGGGATGTTCATATCTAATAGACTTATAATTCCATTTCTGAGGATGTACCTAATGTCATAATCATAAGGTTTTCTAAAAAGCTTTGATTACAAAGCTGTTCATTACAGAATTGCATAGAGTAATGAACAACTAGGTGTGACTTAAACATGTACTAAAAAAAGAATGATTAACTAATAGGCATTTCCTTAATGGAGTATTATGTACCCAGTAAAACCCATGAAGACTACTTCAATGCATGGGAGAATGTGTCTGCATACATGTTAAAGGGAAAAGGGGGAGGGGCAAGACAGGTAGGGGATTAAGAGGTACAAACTACTATGTATAAAATAAATAAGTTACAAGGATATATTGTACAGCACAGGGAATAGAGCCAATATTTTATAATAATTATAAAAGGAATATAACCTTTAAAAGTTGTGAATCACTATGTTGTACACCTGAAACTTATTTAATATCATACATCAACTATACCTCAGAAAATGTTAAATGGAAAAACAAAAAGATGTAGTATATTTCTCTGAGTAAATGTTAATCAAATACTTTACAGTGTCTGGATGGTATATTATGGGCACTGTATTTTATTTTCCATTCATTCCCAACTTTATCTGATGAACATTTATTTATTTATTTTGCGGTACGCAGGCCTCTCACTGCTGTGGCCTCTCCCGTTGCGGAGCACAGGCTCCGGACGCGCAGGCCCAGCGGCCACGGCTCACAGGTCCAGCCGCTCCACAGCATGTGGGATCTTCCCGGACCGGGGCACGAACCCGTGTCCCCTGCATCGGCAGGCTGACGCTCAACCACTGCGCCACCAGGGAAGCCCAACATTTATTTTTAAATTCTATTTTGTCTATTTGTTGCAACCTGATTTTTCTGAAGGTCCACATGACTTGGGGGCTTCATGGTAATGGTGCAACAGGTATCAGGAAATTTCACATGTTTTATACAGCTCATAGCATGTGGCAGGGGAGACTGAGGAAGGAATCAAGGGGGGTTCTTTGAGAGGGGAAGATGTTTTTTTCTGCCTAGATTTTCATTGATTTGTATTAGAGTTAATTGAAAGTGCTTTTAGCCTGAGTATTACATGAAGTCCACACGCTGAGACTCAAAAGGACCTGGGTTTGAATGCAGCTCCACTTCTTACTAGCCATGTGATTTCTGAACCTCAGTTACTACAGCTGTGAAATGGGAATGGTACCCTCTTTGTCAGAGGGTGACTGAGAGAACGCCATTAGAACACTGGCCAAGATGCTGTGTGCGCAAGACCTGTCCTGGGAAAATCCTTCTGTGAAATGTTGCTTGTGGGTTGCACCACAAAGCCTCATACCCCATATTTCTCTAGGGGATTAGCAGGCCAACGTTTGGCCATTGAGATGGCAAATTCGTTTCCAAATATATTGTTTCCAGTAAAATTATCTTTTCAAAACAGTGTTTCAGGTCTCACAAACCACAGAGTTTATTGTGCATCATTTTTATAGCTTCATGAGAAGTATTCTTTTTTATGTTTTTAAAGTATTCCAAGAAAAATAAAGGAAGTTTTTAATCATGGTCAAAAAAAAAAAAAAAAAAAGATCTTCTCCTTTGAATTCTAGAGGTTGTCAAACCTAATGACTAGAAAAAGACAAAAGCATCTAGTAAACTTTTATTAAACATCATAATAAGTCATGATTCTGTTTGTTCTGCATTTTCTCATTTGTTCGTTGGTTCACATACTCCATGAGTATCTGCTGAGTGCCTGGGTCTGGGTACTGGGGATAGAAAGATGAATAAAAAGTGATTTCCTTGCCCACCCTCCCCTGTGCCTCTCTTTCTGGGTGGCAGGCTTATAAAGTGACAATTACATTACTCTGTACACCAAGGATATGGGAGCCATGGTTGGAGGTACCGCCTCTGGCTAAAGGAGTTGAGGATGGCTTCTCAGAGGCTGGACCTTCACTATCCCAAAGCCCTTCAGAACTCTGGCACTTACACCATCCCCGTCATGGTGTAGTGTAGATATAGGCTGGTCCCACTCCTGGGCCATGCAGAGTGCATTAGAAAAGGGAGGCGACCCAAAGATGCCCCTCTCACCACTGTCAGCACTAAGGCCTAAGGCTTGGTCAAGAATGAGTACCATCAGCAAAATACAAGCAGAGTTTTCCTGATTCCAGTTCCCTACATGCCCATCCAACTAAGAACAGCCTTTGGCAAATGTACTAATGGGTTCGCCAGGCTACAGAAATAAGGCCCTTGCTTGTGAGTGGGTATCTTTAAGAGACCCAGTGGGTGCAAGGAGTAGCCTCTTTCTGAACCCCGGGATTAGAGCCATCTTCAGGTGCTTGTTAAAGAGCAAACCCTTCTTGTCCACAATGAAGGGACTAAGAATCTCTGGGAGTGGGGCTGCTAATATGTTTTTGACCGGGTCCCTGGTTATTCTTGCACACATCCTAATATTTAAGAAGATGCGGTATAGAGATACAATGGAATATTACTCAACCCCAAAAAAGAATGAAATCTTGTCATTTGCGGCAACATGGATATACCTGGAGGGTGTTATGCTAAGTGAAATAAGTTAGACAGAAACAAAGAAATACCATATGATTTCACTTACATGTGAAATCTGAAGAACAAAACAAACGAACAAACTAAACAAAAGAGAAACAGACTCATAGATACAGAGAACAAACTGGTGGTTGCTAGAGGGGAAGGAAGTGGGAGATGAATAAAATAGGTAAAGGGAATTAAGAGGTACAAACTTCCAGCTATAAGATAAAGAAGTCATGGGCATATAATGTACACACAGGGAATAGAGTCAATAATATTGTAACAACTTTGTATGGTGATGGATGGTAACTGGTCTTATCGCTGTGATCATTTCATGATGTACAAAAATATCAAGTCACTATGTTGTACACCTGAAACTAATATAATATTGTATGTCAATGATAACTCAACTGAAAAAATCACTGATACAAGAGAAAGAACATTTAGCTCGAAGTCAGTAATTCTGGTGCGGGCAAGTCATTCTGCCTCTTTGAACTTTAGGATCCACATCTGCGGAATGGGGCAGGAAAATAACGTTTGCCCTGCAGTGAGTGAGGCTGTGAGATTGAAATCAAATGATGTGCGTGATCTCACCCCATAATGATAAAATGCCTTACCATGCTTAATCTTTTACTTTTCAAGACAGTGCGTTCTCTTTTCAAAGAGCTCTTAACTGAATTAAAGTCGTTTCATAAATTTGTGGGAGTGTGTGTGGAGTAGTCTTTATATCTTCCAGTCCGAGTTCTAACTTGAGAGATGCCGTCCAAATAATCAATTTGCATTGAATACAATGTGTTTTGGAAATGCAATGACAAAGGATACCTTGGATTTCTGTGTAAATCTAATCTGGGAAGAGACACGTAAACCCATAATTTCAAGGCAATTTGAAAATAATGGTCATAATAACATTCAGATTAATAACAATGATTATAATTAACACTTTTTGAGCATTGCTAGGTGCTATGAACTCTGCTAAGTATTTGCGTTTTCTCATTTAAGTCTCGTTGTTATCTTATAAGATGGGCATTATTACTTGAATCCTAAGGATGATGAAGCTGCAGCCCAAAGAGGTGAAATGACTTGTCCAAGGGCACAAGGTGAAAAGTAGAAGAATTCAGACTCAAATCTATGTCCGTCTGATTCTAAGGCTCTCCTTTGTCTATTCGTTTACAGAGTATCCAGGAAACTAGTGGGTCTGCATTAGAAAACTGTCAGAACTAACTCAGCCTGAAGTCCCTAGTCTGAAAGGTGCCTTAAAGCAGTAACTTTCAACCTCTTGACAGCATCCCAGAGGCAAATTGACCTTATGTCATGACCTAGTGCACATACACACATGCACACACACACCTACATATACTTGTGTCTGTGCACATGGGTGTGTGTTTGTCATGAAGTGATACTCATCTTTACTCTTTCTTTTCTTTTCTTTTTTTTTTTTTTGCGGTACGTGGGCCTCTCACTGCCGTGGCCTCTCCCGCTGTGGAGCACAGGCTCCGGACGCGCAGGCTCAGCGGCCAGGTCTCACGGGCCCAGCCGCTCCGCGGCATGTGGGATCTTCCCGGACCGGGGCACGAACCTGTGTCCCCTGCATCGGCAGGCGGACTCTCAACCACTGTGCCACCAGGGAAGCCCTCTTTTCTTTTTTTTTAAATCTGTGTGTGACTTTGTTGATTTGATTACTTGCTAATGGATTTGATGGTTTGATCACCCCACGTCAAGGGATACTGAGACAGGTTTCTCTTTTACAGATGTGAGATTATGGCCAGGAGAGGAAAAGCAGCCTGAGACAGAGCTCACTGGTCATCAGCAAGAAGCCACTGAACTGTTGGTTTAGATTTTTTTTTCTGTGAATAGGCTCACCATTCTAAAATGGCAGTCCTACAATCAGAAATAGCAATCACTTTGTGGTCCGACAGCTCTAGATTCACAGCTGAGCTCCATCTCATCCAACTCTCTGACTTGAGGAGTGATTTCATCTGGGTCCATTTCCCCCTCTGGAAAAGGGGGGTAATAATACCTACTTAATAGTATCGTGAAGGTGAATTGATACTAAGGCCCAGGGCCTGGCGTACATTATGTGCTCAACACAGGTGAGACCCCAGGTAACTGGGAGAGACTCTTAGTGGGGGAGGATGAAAGCTGAGGGTCGTTGTGAGGTCAGCATTAACATAACCTCAAGTATTCTCAGAATTGAGTGCAACCTCAGGATCTTAGATGCAGAGAGAACATTTGTATGTGTTATTGGGGGACAGTGGGGACAATGTTGGCTTTGGAGCCAAACAGACATGACTACAAATCCCAGTGCTAGAATTTTCTAATCTCAATGAGTCTCAGTTTCCTTAACTGTAAACTGGGATAGCAACACCCCCTTCAAGAGGTATTGTGGGGATTCACTGAGGTATTTTTCCCATATTTTCCTTTCCCTTCCTAACCTGACTTAGAAATTTTACTTACCTTTGGCTTTTATTTTATCATTTTATTATACTGGACTAACATTTCACTTTAGGATGCTCGCTAGAATCAGAGAAGTAGAAAAGACCGTGAAGATAGGATAATTCTTTGCCCACCTCCTCTTTTGCAGATACTCATCAAGGAAGGGTTAATTTAAGTGTTTACTAAGGTATTTACCTAAGTCCACTGTCAATTACCTAATTGTTAAATTGACAAGATAGGCAACCAAGGAGGTTTCATTTGGCCTAAGTCACCTGGAAACAGGTGTCCAACACTGAATTCGTCAGATAAGTATGAAGTTCAAGAGCAAGGTGGATTCAAGAGGAAGACTTGGAAGTCATCAACCCAACTGTTGAAGCCATGAGAGGGATGGTTTGTCAAAAGAGGCAGTCTAGCCTCGAATGAAAGCAAAAGGAAAAGAAAAGACATATGGCCCTTTAACAATGCAGACATTTTCCCATAACTGATGGCATACATATGTACATGACCCATTCACGTTTGCAGCTCACGTGTGAATTATGTAACACCATATTGATTCCTAATGTTAAATCACGAGTGAACATGAAATGCTAATTTATACTCAGCACTAGAAATGCTTTCCATGATACATACTTTTTAAGGAGTTATTTTCTTTTCCTATTGAGTTCCTAAATCATTTATTTCCCTGTGGCTTAAAAATAAAAATACAGGGCTTCCCTAGTGGCGCAGTGGTTGAGAGTCCGCGTGCCGATGCAGGGGACGCGGGTTCGTGCCCCGGTCTGGGAGGATCCCACATGCCTGTGAGCCATGGCTGCTGGGCCTGCGCGTCCGGAGCCTGTGCTCCGCAACGGGAGAGGCCACAACGGTGAGAGGCCCGCGTACCGAAAAAAACAAAACAAAACAAAACGAAAAAAAACCCAATATATTTGGACAGGGACTTCCCTGGTGGCGCAGCAATAAGACTCTGTGCCCCCAATGCAGGGGGCCCAGGTTTGATCCCTGGTCAGGGAACTAGATACCACATGCGTGCTGCAACTAAGAGTTTACATGCTGCAACTAAGGAGCACCTGTGCTGCAACTAAGGAGCTGGTGAGCCGCAACTAAGGAGCACACCTGCCACAACTGACACCCAGAACGACCAAATAAATAAATTAATTAATTTTTAAAAAGTCACCTTCCCTGGGGAAAAAAAAAGAATCCACAAAAAGAATTAAAAAAATATATTTGGACAAGAGATGATCTGTTATAAAAGTTATATGCTCAGCGTTGATGGAGAAATTTTGCTTGTTTCAAGGTTGATTTTTTTCCATGTCTGGCACATGGAAGCTAATTTGTATTATGAAATAATTTTGTTTTCTTTATTAAATTTTAATGAGGTGCTTTAAAACTTAAGATCAGAGCTGGCTTACCAGTATTTCCCAAGTAAAACACCATCAAGTACAAATATTACAAATGACCTCTGAGTTTTCTTGTTAAGTGGTCTACATATTTACATGAAAAAGGATTTTTAAACGTTTCCTCCACTCCTCATGCCCCACTCAGTGCTGGTTAATTAACCAATCATAAAGAAAAGATGAAAGTATGTGGACCTCAAAGCTTTGTGTTCTGGAAAAAATAGAGTCACAGAATAATTAAAATAAATTTCAACTAATAAGAACAATGAGAACCAATGAGAAACAATGACCAGTGGAAACAGTGAGAACAGTTGCATCTAACAGGTCAAAACTTCACAGAAAATGAACACTGGATCGTTCCTGCTTGTTACTGTGGCTGCTTACTGCCTTTGCACTGGTTGAATGACTGCTGGTGGGAGCATTGGGGAGCTCTTTTCTGTTTAAATGTTCTTTCTACATCATTAGCTGAGAGTTTTCTTTAACGTGCCTTTTCACGTGGCTTCCATCTCTCTACAGATATGTTGGTGGAATCCAGCAGAAGGATGTCTGCATAGGACATTTTATGGCTAGGCTGGAATTGGTGTACCATCCCAATACTTGAGCTGTTGTCTATGAAACCAGCGGCACTGGCATTTTCTGAGAGCATGTTGAAACTGCCCTTCTGCTGGATTCCGCCATCTTGAAACATCCTGTCCCTTATTCAGACAGGCATAGAAGCTCCATCCATCCATCCATCCATCCATCCATCCCTGCCTGTTGCAGAGCAGGTGACTGAGATACAGAGTTACTGTATGACTTAATTGACCTGGAGGTGGGAATGGACCCACCTCCATTGGAGGTCGCAACAGTGAGAGGCCCGCGTACCGCAAAAAAAAAAAAAAAAAAGATTCCGTAAGAAAATAAAATTATTTTTTAAAAAAAGAGTAATGTTAGTTGCTGTAAAAAGCAAATCTGAACGTTTCAGTGGCTTCAAAATAATTAAGCTTTATTTCTCACTCACCATCCTATCTACGTGGGTGCTCCTGGTCTCGGAAATCTTCCACATGGTTAGTCAGGGACCCAAGCCCCTTCTTCCTGTGGCTTCTTTCTGTCTAGGATGAGATAAGAGAGGGTGGAGAAGGCATGCAGTGGTCCAGGAGGGAGACACATCACTCCTGCTCATTGGTGAGAAGTGGTCACCTGACATCCCACCCCCTACCCCCCAGGAGCAAGGAGTGCTGGGAAATGGGATCAATGACAGGGCAGCCATGTCCCAGTGGCAATTCCACTCTATGGAAGCGGGGGCGGGAATCTCTGGGGAGCATGTAGCTGTCTCTGCCTTAAGAGGGGGAACACTGAGGCATGATTAGGCTAGGGGCCAGGAAGTCGGGTTTCGAGTGGTGAAAACAGTGTCAGATTCACATTTCTTCCCTCTCAGTCTCTTCTAGGGCTCCGTCCGGTAGGGCCTGCCCCGTTTGGAACCTGTGGTTGGAAAGCGGGGGTGGCGATTCAGGACTGTTTGGGACTTGGAGAGGATACTCTTGACCTCTCTACTCAACGAACAGCTCCCTCCCTCCCTCCCACAAGGAGGCAAGAGGTCGTCTGTCTGCTTCGGCACTTTCACCCAGTGACCTTCAGGGCTTCAGACACCTTCCCCATAAGCGGGAGGGAGCTCAGCACGAACTGTCTGTGGATTTGACCATAACTGACTCACGAAAGGTCTGACTGAGAGGAGAAGGCAAAAGCAGACACACAGGCACTGAGGACGTCGCCACCCCAGACCTGTGTCCTGGAAACAGGCCGTCTGCTTCACGGCCAGGGAGTGAGCCTGGACGTGGTGGAACTGGAGCCTTGACAGCTTATCCAGAGCCTTTGACTACGGAGGAGTGTGTTTGGATGGGGTATGTTGCCCATAATCAGGGCCCAGGGTCAGGGCAGGATGGTGGGGAAAGACAGTGGCTTTGGAATCAGATACACCTGGTCCGTGTCCTTAGTCAGCTTTGTGGCTTCGGGTGAAAGTTGCTTATTCTTCCTTGGGCTCAGTTTCACCATCTGTGAAATTCGCATAACACTATGGGCCTCAAACGCTCTAGGACGACGCTAGCACATAAATGTACAAGTCATGTTTCCTCCCCTATTCCTTCTACACGGGGGAGAGGAATCTGTTATCTCTTCAAGTTAATTAATGTGAGTAATGGTCAATAGCCACCATTTCTTTTCTTTTTCTTTTTTTTTTTTTGTTTGGTGGTACGCAGGCCTCTCACTGCTGTGGCCTCTCCCGTTGCAGAGCACAGGCTCCGGACGCGCAGGTTCAGCGGCCATGGCTCACGGGCCCAGCCGCTCCGCGGCATGTGGGATCTTCCAGGACCGGGGTACGAACCCGCGTCCCCTGCATCGGCAGGCGGACTCTCAACCACTGCGCCACCAGGGAAGCCCAATAGCCACCGTTTCTTGATCTCCTCTTACGAACCATTTAGTCCTTGCAGCAACTGTAAGACAGACAGTATTATTCCCATTTATAGATTTGGACATTGAGGCTCAGAGAGTACATCGGACATAGTGACTTTGATCTTTCTACTGCCCTGTCATTGAAGAGGGGGAGAGAGATAAACGAGAAGGAGGAATCCGAAGGAACACACGGGGGGATGAATATCAAGTATGAGAGTCTAGAAGCATAGTGCCCCCGTTTTATTCATTTGTATGTTCATTCATCAATTTATCTACAACTAATTCATTAGCAAACAGTTACTAGGAAATTCCTATGTCCTAGAGCTTTGCTGTTCAAAGTGTGATTCCTGGGCTGGAAGCATCAGCATCGCCTGAGAGTGTGTTAGACATGTGGACCCTCAGGGCCCACCCCCAACCTACTGAATGGGAATCTGCATTTTAACCATAGCACACATTAGGGATTGGACATCACTGTCCTTGATGCTTCCACCTTGGCAGAAACATTTTCAGAGGGGACCTCTCCTCCCAGGACCCCTGCCTTCCTAGTCCACATAAGGAAGGGTGGGGCAGTCCCGGAGAGGCTGTTCCCTGAGCTCGAGTGCCCCTGTGATTGTCTAGAACCCGGGTGACCCATCCACTCCAGAAGTGGATGTGTAGGGTATGCCCCGGGCCTTGACAGAATGTGAGATGTAGCCAAAAAGGCTGCAACTTTTTTTTTTTTTAACAGCTTTATTGGAGTATAATTGCTTTACAATGTTGTGTTAGTTTCAGCTGTATAACAAACTGAATCAGCTATACATATACATATATCCCCATATCCCCTCACTCTTGCGGCTCCCTCCCTCCCACCTCACTATCCCACCGCTCTAGGTGGACACAAAGCACCGAGCTGATCTCCTTGTGCTATGAGGCTGCTTCCCACTAGCTATCTATTTTACATTTGGTGGTGTATATACGTCCATGCCACTCTCTCACTTCATCCCAGCTTACCCTTCCCCCTCCCCGTGTCCTCAAGTCTGCCTCTTTATTCCTGTCCTGCCCCTAGGTTCTTCAGAACCTTTTTTTTTTTTTTACATTCCATATATATGTGTTAGCACACAGTATTTGTTTTTCTCTTTCTGACTTACTTCACTCTGTATGACAGTCTCTAGGTCCATCCACCTCACTACAAATAACTCAATTTCATTTCTTTTTATGGCTGAGTAATATTCCATTGTATATAAGTGCCACATCTTCTTTATCCATCCATCTATCGATGGACACTTAGGTTGCTTCCATGTCCTGGCCATTGTGAATAGAGCTGCAATGAACATTGTGGTACATGACTCTTTTTGAATTATGGTTTTCTCAGAGTATATGCCCAGGAGTGGGATTGCTGGGTCATATGGTAGTTCTATTTGTAGTTTTTTAAGGAACCTCCATACTGTTTTCCACAGTGGCTGTATCAATTTACATTCCCCAAAGGCTGAAACTTTAGAAAGTTTTTGAGGACTTTCATCTCCCTCTCCTTTGTTGCACCTGACTCAGGGCCCTGGGGCTTCAGCTGGAGGTGAAACAGCAGTTCCTGAAGCCTGAGACCTCCACACATGCTTTCCAAGATATTTCTTGTATCATCACAGCACCCACAATTAACTCACAGTAAACATTAGGATCACAGGAATTCGCACGATTGTTTATTAAGCTGGGGTGATTCTGCAGCCTTAGGATAGCTCTGCTGTGTCTAGCGCATAGATGTACCAGGAATACTTCTCCCCCGTTCCTTCTACGTGGAGGAGAAGACTGTCATCTCTTCAAGTTAATAAATGTAAATACTAGTCAATAGCCACCGTTTCTTGACCTCCTCTTACAAGCCATTTAGTCCCCGCATACCGCAAAAATACTAAACGAAACAAAACAAAACTGGGAATGGGATTTGACATGCAAACAAAAGAAAACCTCATTAATGGGCCTTTGGAATGTATTCCTTCGGCTATGATTCCCCTGCTGCTTCCAAGGGGAAGTAGGAGAGGCAGGTGGGCAATGTTAGCCAAATATGGGGATGAACCTGGATATGCTCACTTCCTGTTTCTAACGTATCAGAGCCGTCTCACTCCTCCGGTGCCCCACGTCAGTGAAGGCTGGACGAGCTGCGGACCAAGAAAGTGGCTGGTACTGGATGAAACTCACCGGCCCCGCTCCAGCTCTCAGCCAGCAAAAGCTAACTGCAGAGCAACCCTCTTCTGATGACCTGGCGTGTGGCATGGGCAGCCCACCTGACCAGTAGGGTGGCCACTGGCTTTCCAGGTTGGGCTGTCTCCCTCAAGAGCCTGTTTGGGAAGCTCAGAGTCTCGTGTAGGACAAAAGGAACTGCACTGAGGGCTTAGCTTCACAGGGAAGTGCTGGCATTCTGTTAACTAAATAAGCATAGAAGAGTTGCTAATCCCAAATAATTAGGCTGCCCTATCCGTTCTCCCTTTGGGAGCACAGAGGGAAGTGAAGGTAAACCGAGTGTAGATTAGGATCCCCACTTCTCCACTGATGAGCACAGTGACTTTTTTTTTTTTTTTTTTGCAGTACGCGGGCCCCTCACTGTTGTGGCCTCTCCCGTTGCGGAGCACAGGCTCCGGACATGCAGGCTCAGAGGCCATGGCTCATGGGCCCAGCCGCTCCGCGGCATGTGGGATCTTCCCGGACCGGGGCACGAACCCGTGTCCCCTGCATCGGCAGGCGGACTCTCAACCATGGCGCCACCAGGGAAGCCCGAGCTCAGTGATTTTTGTCAACATCAGGCAACCTCTCCAAGCCGCAGATGTCTTCATTTGCTCAGTGGGACATCAAATGATATATACGCCTTCTGCCTTGGTACAGGTCTTGGCTCTGAATAGGTGTTCAACCAATAACTAAAGAGATGATTCCATTTTGCTTCATGAAGTTTACTTGAATATAAACATTTATTATGAATAATAATTTATATGAATAAACATATTCATTTATGTTCGTTACAACGTTTTCCATTGCAAGTTACAGAAACCCAACTTAAAACTAGCCTAAGCATAAACAAATAAACAAATGAAATTTCACGAGACTGGCAAGTCCAAAGATGACCTACTTTCAGGTATAGCTGGATTCAGGGGTTCCAACAGTGATGCCAGGGCCCAGCCTCTCTTTACCCCTTAGCTCAGGGTCCTTCTAGGTATTGGCTCTAGCCTATGGGAGTGGCTCTGGTCACCTACAGCTCCAGATTCACATGTTTTCCAGCTTATTAACTTCCAATGCCCATTTATCAACCCAGGCAAGACTTTGGTCCAGGTGTAGTTGTCTATTCCAAGCAAGACCAATCAATCACTGTGGCTGGAGGCCCAGAGCATTGAGATTGGCTCATCTGGAGTCACATGACCTACCCTGTGGTCAGGAAGGGGATTCTGGTACATGTGGAGATTGGTAGCTCTGCTGAGATGACACAGAATGAAGAAGAGAGTTGTCCAAAGGCAGTAAGGGTGCTGGACAGACAGAAACAAAGGATGTCTACCCCACCCCAATAGCCCTAGAGAAGGAAAATACTTGCTCCTGGCTTTTCCTCAGGTCTCCCTCTGTGTCAGTGCTAGTCTTAGGACAGTTGTATCTAAAGTCATCAAGGTGAACTCTGTTGGTTTAGAGATAAACACAGCTTCCAAGCAAAGTGAAATAACTTGCAGAAGAAAGAAGAGTTGCTGCTCACTGTGTGAATCTGAACTGTAAGTAGAAGCCGCAGGCCATGTCTGTCACTTTGGCTTAGAATAGATGGGACTCAGGGCAAAATTGCACTCAATCAGCTGGGTCGTATGGACGTCCCCTGCTCTACTTGATTTTAGGTCAATGCCATGCACGTCAGGATATGTGGTACATGAGGAAGTTTCCTCTGTGTATTTTCAGTTGCCTCCTTTAATTTTTTTTTTTTTTCCCAAACTTTCCAAAACACTAACGATAGCCAGACGCCCAAAGCCAACGAATGTCACGTGGATGGTTCTTTGGCTCTAGAAGCTTTAAACTTGCTTTGCTCTTTCTCAGTAGACACGCATGTACTGTGTTAGCTTGAAGTTAAGGAGGTCAGGATTTGCCTTTGCAAACCACTAAGGCAAAGGTCACTTCATTTCTGTTTCTACCCTTGTCAGTCTTTTGTGGTGGTAGGAACCATGGTCTTCCTTCTCAGCTTTTCCCCAGTAGTTATTTCATTTGTTTCGCAAATACTTGTTGAACACCTGTTTTGTGTAACAGGCTGAGTGAGGCTACGAGGCCCACACACGTCAGCCAGATGTGAGCTGTGCTTCATCCTTGTACTGTTTCTTCCAGGGTCTCGCTGTTTCCACTTTTGCCAATGTGGAAAAGGCTCCCAGCACCTCTTTACTCAAGATTTCTAACGGGAGGTGGAGGAGGGAGATCGCTTCGCACATCTCGGAGCAAACAATTTACAACATTCTCCTGAAATATTTCCACTCCTCAACGTTGGTTCTGGGACATGGTCATGGCCCCCCGTCATGGGTTTCCTGCCTTCCCCTTTCCCAAGCTTTATTGACCCCAGTTTCCTCCATCCCAGTAACAATTCCCCTCCCCAGCCCCACATATTCAGCCTTCTCTTTTTCAGGAATAGAACAATTCACCTCTGTCTCAGCGTTTACCTCCACTCTTGCATATGTAAACAGCACTGTGATGCTTAGAAGGTTAAACGATCCTCCAGTTTCCAGGATGTACACTCCTTATAAAGCAAATGTTAAGCTGTTAGTTATCAGGCCCCATTTAGAGCCCAAGGGCCATGGCAGTAGTTCACAAATGTGAACTGGGAGCCAGCCCCTAGATGCTGGTTAAGAATTAAAATTCCTGGACCCTACTCCAAATAAACGGAATCAGAATCTCTTTGGAGAAAAGCAGTGGTTCTCAACTCTGCCTGCATATAGGAATCACTTGGAGAGCTTTTTTTTTTTTTTTTTTTAGTTTAGTTATTTATTTTTGTCCATGTTGGGTCTTCATTGCTGCGCGCTGGCTTTCTCCAGTTGCAGCGAGCAGGGGCTACTCTTCGTTGCAGTGCGCGGACTTCTCATTGTGGTGGCTTCTCTTGTTGCGGAGCACAGGCTCTAGGTACACAGGCTTCAGTAGTTGTGGCACACGGGCTCAGTAGTTGTGGCTTGTGGGCTCTAGAGCGCAGGCTCAGTAGTTGTGGCACATGGGCTTAGTTGCTCCACAGCATGTGGGATCTTCCCGGACCAGGGCTCGAACCCGTGTCCCCTGCATTGGCGGGCGGATTCTTAACCACTGCACCACCAGGGAAGTCCCTGGAGAGCATTTTTTTTTTTTTTTTTTTTTTTTTTTTTTTTGGTGGTACGCGGGCCTCTCTCACTGTTGTGGCCTCTCCCGTTGCGGAGCACAGGCTCTGGACGCGCAGGCTCAGCGGCCATGACTCACGGGCCCAGCCACTCCGCGGCATGTGGGATCTTCCCGGACCGGGGCACGAACCCGCGTCTCCTGCATTGGCAGGTGGACTCTCAACCATTGCAACACCAGGGAAGCCCCTGAAGAGCATTTTTTAAAGGCCCCCAAGGGATTCAAATATGTAGCCAGGATTTCCAGTCTTTGGAGTAGAGGACCTGCATTGTTTGCAAGCAATTCTAATGACTTGTGTGCAGCTGAGGTTTGTATTGTGGGAATTCAGAGAAGAAAAGATAATTTCCCCTGATGGGGTCAGAGGAGAGAGGAGTGAGAAAAAAAACTGCCCAGGGGAGGTGAGTGCTATTTGAGACGGACCTGGGAGAATGGGTGGGGTTTTATCAATTGTGGGAAAAATGGAGTACAGACGGTTTACATCACCCCTGCTTAAATTCCAGGTTATTTAAAACGGAACTAAAGGCAGCCCAGCTTTGAGTGTAGCTCCAACTCTAAAATGGCACAGTCATTTGTACAAAAACCTTTATATTGCCCAACGCTTCCACCAACATAAGCCCTTCTCCTCCCTCCCAAGGAGATGAGTAGCTGTTCACAGATACAGTCACTAAGGGTCACTGATTTTTCTAAACTTTCTGCCCCACTGATGCTATAAGTCATGAAAATATTCTAGAAATGCCAATATTTAAACATCCAAATTCCATCTCCAAGATTACCTCTAACATTTGAAAGTGGCACAATGTCTGTTGACAGCCACCTGTTTCACTGGAGGCGGGGGGGGGGGGGGCGGTTAAACAATAAGACCTCTATTTCCTGGGTGGCGAATACTACCCGCTCTCATCAGAAGGTGCTGGGGCGGGAATGTGCAGGAGTGTCGGCCAAGGCCAACCCAATAACAGTCAATGTGGAGATGGGCCACAGAGTGCCTTCTTCACCTGAATGCCTGTTTGTTTAACTAACACCAGTGAGAGTCCTTATTAAGGGCCGTTAACACTCCAAAATGCTGTTTGTTGAGCCTGCCCAAGTGATAAGTGATGCTTGTGTTTAATCTCTTGTTCTCAAAGCTGCTGTAGAAGCCTAGAACACAGTTTTGAAGTGGTTCACTTTCCATGAACAGACTAATCAATTGTACAAATTAGCCAATGGTTTGGGAACAGAATCACTAACACTAAAAAAAGTCCACAAGTGTTTGTTGGCTCGTAATGGATTTACTTGCTTATAACTGCAAAACACACACAATCACACACAATACACACCTCCACACACATTTTCTTTATACACTCTTAAGGTCAGTATTCACTTAGTCCCAGCTCTGAGTTTACAATTCAAGTGTTTTATTTTGCTTGAATCCCAACAGTATGAGTGAGGAGTGCATGTCTGTGTTCAACTAGGAAAGGAAACACCAGGATTGCAGGAGACATGAAATGAATGATGGATTGCTGACTCCAAACACATCCTGGAAAACTGGCTTCCTTCAGAACTCTTGTCCACTCTGACTCCAAATGCGGATGCTCATGGAACCTGCCAGTTACTGGGTTGAGGGGACCTCTCCCCTGGTGAAGTATCAAAGCATCAAATAAATGTTTCTTCTATGTCTGTGAGCTGCTCACCTACCTCTGCCATGACACCAACCACATCCTTATGCCTTAACATTAAAAACTTGTCTACAGTCCCTTGTGGGATTCTAAGACCCAACCAATAGACTCATGCATGTTTTGAGAGCTCCAGAATCAAAACTGGAGAGGTGACTATAGGAGATGTTAATAAATAATCATATGATTATTACCCAAACCAGAACCTTTTGAGAATGAAAGGGTGTGCTCTTAATTGTTATTCCAGGACCATAGGTGTTGGGTGGGACATTGGGCTTCCCAGTGATAACAATAGGTTAATATTTATTGAGCCCCTATAATATGCTAAGAATTTAACTCATCCTTTAATACATTCTTCCCTTGAATCCTCATAATAATCTTATTCAGTAGATAGTGTCAATCCCATTTTACAGATGATGAGCATTCAAGGAGTAACTCATGCAAAATGACTCTTCTATAGTCACACCCTGGTAAGAGCAGGCATGAGTTGGGATTTGGACTGAGGTCTTATTCCGAAACGCATGCACTTTGCCCTGTACTGTATGGTTTCTCATCCTGTAAATTCAGTGCCTATTTTTCTTTTTTTTTCCCTAAAAAAACCTAGGTCCTAAGGAGACCTATGTTGCTAGTTAGCTACCAGATACACTCCTGAAGTCAAGAGGGAAACCAACGAGGAAAGCATCACAAAGAGCAACTCTATCTTCATGTTTAAGATGTTGACCAAGTGGATGAGACTTCATTTAATGGGAGGGAGGGGATTTCTACTGCTTGAAAGAAAAAAAAAAGAAGAAAGACAGAAGAAGAAAAAGGAGAAGGAAAGGGAGAAGAGTAAGATGGAAAGAGGAAGAGAAGGAAGGAAGGAAGGGAAGGGAAGGCGGGCCACTGTTTTTACTTTAAGCCCCTTGTTTTGAAATTGAAAAGCTGAATCCAGGGAGAGAAAATTCCATATCCAATGTCACATAGCAAACCATAAAGAGAGGAAGCAATGATCTGAAAATCTAGGTCTTTTGATTTTCAATCCATGTTCTTTTTGCTACACTTTGCTGGGTAGCAAACATATGTTGAGAGGATGTGTTGCCAGTTGGAGCTATTTTCATACTTCACCTCATTTTGACACTGCAGTGAATTGCTGGTCCTTAGGGAAGCTTTTCTTTGAAAAGAGGGATTAAGCTGTTTTTAAATATTGAGCAGGAAAAGCTGTCACAGATGTCAGATATACTATGGAAGAGGTTTTAAATAAAGACAAGTGTGTGCATGTTGAATTTTGTTGTCTTTCTTAGTAAAAAGAAGTGTAGTATTATTGAAATGCCTTCTTTTTTTCATCACCATAGTCTTGGACTATTTGAAGAAAATTAAATGATAGTAGTTTCAGGTTGGAAAGTGGAGAAAGCTACATTGAGTTCTCAGTCAAGTTGGATCAGGGGACTGGAGTGGAAAAGGAGGCCACAGTCAACTGTAGAATATGGGGTGAGGGAATTTAAGAGGGTGAAAACACGACAGGGACTTAAGGAGTCATCCTCCCAAACCCCCACAAAGGACTTCCTAGTGGCAGATTAACCCAAGGGAGGGGGTCTTCTAAGAGAAGAGTCAGTTTGCGGGCTGGGCCTTCGAGGGAGGGACAAGGAGGAAACTCCCAGTAGACAACGCTTTGGGTTCCATCCCAACTTCCTTGGGGCCGCTCCACCATACTCTGCCCACATTTATGAAGTACTCACTATGAAGTGTCAAAGGACTCTTCCAAATACTTTACACAGGTTAATTCATTTAATCTTCACGGTGAGGTTGACACTGTTATTATTCTCAAGGTCAAACAGCTAATAAGTGATGGAGCTAGAATTCAGACTGAAGCGATTCAACTTCGAGCCTATGTCCTCAACCCCATGCCACACTCGCTCTGAAATTTCCAGGCATCAGCTGGAGGTTTCAGTAATGCTGGGGGCTCAGGCCATCTGCAACCCTACAGTGTGATTCTCCTCAGCAATGAGATGAGCCTGGGGGAAGAGTGGGCCTTTCCTTTTCTGCTTTGAAACTGTTTTCCTTAATCCTTGCTCCTTGAGCCTTGAGGGGTGTATGGGAAGTAAGAGGACAGGGAGTGTTCATAGGGGCTGTTGATAAGCCCATTCTCCAGCAGGTTCCTCCAGAATCTTCCATGTACTTTGCAATTTGGGTTAGATGGTCAGAATATGGGGCACCTGAGCTCTGCTGTCCATGAGCTTTGAGCTCTGCGGGTGATGCTTTTCTCTGGGCTGAATCTCAGTAGGGCATTATAAACATTGACTTCCTGAGTATGTAAACTTGGTTAAACTTTCTAAACCAGGAATGTGGTAACTTAAAAATCCTGTTTTATTCTTCTAGAACCCTGTATTCTAGGAAATTTAGGAGCCAATAGTCCAAGAAAGATATTTCAGAAGAGGAACAGACGTGCATAGAGGGAAGATCATGAACAAAGAAGCGTGGAGTCAGAGGGGAGAAAAGACAATTATGTATTTTTCCCCAAAAGACTATCCCTGTTACAACTATGTACTGAGTGACTTGAGGAACACGTGATTTCATGCAACTCTTTGGAACCCATCTATTGCCTAAACCCATAAAGAAAGAGAAAACGTGTGTGCATATACTCTTACGCCCCAGTGGGGCTTGGCTGGCTCTGTGGGCACTCCTGAAGTAAGCTTGCTCTTCATGCGTGGTTCTGCCTGTGATTGGAAGCCCCAGATCCTTTCCCTCCCTAGGGATCTCTCTCAGTCTTCCAGTGATTGACCTACAAATATAGAAAACAGAATCCATACCAATTTTTCCGATGGAGACTGAGCGTTCTAAAGCAAGTTCAAGTCATTAAAACGGCTTTAAATTTCCATGATTACTACAAAAGGGCTAGGCAGAGAAAAGGAGTGAGTGCTCTTCTCTGTTGCATCATGGTTAACTGGTACCTTGGTTTCTCATGATGGCCCATAAAATAAGAGCAAACATATATATATTTATTTATATATACATATTATATGTACATGTTTAATTTCCAAGAAGACTCCAGGAAAATGTTGCAAGACCGTGTGGACTAGATGGAAAATACTAGATTTGAAATCTGAGGACCTGGATGTGGGTCTTGATTTTATTCCTCATAAAATTACTAAGTCTTGGTTTCTTCCTTTGTAGAAAAGGATTATACCTACCTCACAGGATTGTTATAAAAATTAAGTAAGATAATGCATGCGGTAATCTGTTGTAAAATCATTTGTTATTAGATATGAAAGAATCTGAGGTTTTCAAGAAAGAAGTTGATCCATGTGGCAAATATTAGATTCCGGACTATGAGCACACACCCTGAAAGCGGATCTAAGCATCTATGTTTATAGGCATACAATGCTACACAGCAGTGGAGCCTTGTGACAGCCCGCAAAGGCATCTTTCAAGGCCAAGAAATCAAAGCTGATGACAAAGACCAGGGCGGGGGCTGCTTCTTTCCCAAGCACAGTACGGGCGGCATCTCCTGAAAGGAGGGATGTGTTTCTTCTACCAAATTGTGATTAAGGGCAAGCAATAAGAGTGCCCTGATACTCGCACAGGACTTTACAAAGAGAGTCAGGGAGTCAAATTCTGTCCATTCTACTCCGAGCTTTATTTATTTATTCATTTTTAACGATTTTGTATTACTTGTTTTCTCTCTCTCTCTCTCTTTTTTTTTTTTGACCGTGCCTCGTGGCTTGTGGGATGTTAGTTCCCCGACCAGGGATTGAGCCTGTGCCCTCAGCAGTGAAATCGCAGAGTCCTAACCACTGGACTGCCAGGGAATTCCCCTACTCGAAGCTTTAAATCACTGATTACCCATGAGGATTGATACCTTTGTTTCCAATAAGGCTATTGGTCCGTGGAAGATGGAATAACTCCCTTCTTGGAATGACAATCTCAGTATTGCAGAAAAAGTTCACTGGAATGGTACTTCCATGGTGGTTCTTCATCATCCCAATAATAGCTGGATCCTATTTCCAAGTGTGGATAATTAATCTGATGTTCCTTTGATGCCTCCCGAGACTGGGGATAACAGCAGTCCAACTTCTTGTACCACTGGCCTTTGGGGCCAGGAATCAGATTTTATCCTTTCAAGGAATCCAGGACTCTTGGGAGCTGGAGGGATGGTTTGCCTTGGTTCATTTGTGTGATCATGGGGAGAGACTAAAAGTTCCTCCTTCCAGGAATTCCAACTCCTAGAGTTCCAGAACTCTGGAGAGGGAAGGAGAGGAAGGATTAGAGGGCTGCTCCCTCCTCTGGAGCCCAAGCCTTACTGCTCCTACTTGGAAGGTGGCCCAAAGGCAGAAGAGAGGGTTCTTTCACCTGGGGTTTGCAGACTCTGTGCTCTGCAAGGGGAGTATTGCACGATCACAGCTGTCTTACAAACCCTTGTTTCCTCAAAGCCCAGTAGAGGAGGTACTCATTAAATACTGAATGACTGAAGGCACGAATGAAAGAAAGCCTTTCTGACATCCAGTGAGCGGGGGTGGGGAATAGAAGGCACTTGATTATTAGGAATGTGTGCTGTGTTTGCGTGTCTGTTACTTCATTCCACCTTGACTCAACAAGAAAGGGGATGGGGGGAGAATTGAAAGTGATTCCTATCAAATGGACAAGGAAACTGAGAATTAGAGTGATCAAGCTTCTTGCTCAGTGTTACAAAGAGGCAGATCTCAGGTTCAAACCTAGGTCAACCAGCACCTCTTCCACTCTGCTGTGCTGAACGATGCCCATGGTGTAGAAGTCAAGAGGTCCACATTCATGATGGTGGGAGGTGAGGTGGGGATGTAACTAGACACCCAATGGAAGGGCAGTCATGGCGTTTTCTTGGTGCTTTAAAATCCAGGTTCACGTGTCTTGAGATGTGGGATTTTTGTGTGTGCGTGTGAAGTTTTTGCACCCTCGGTTTAAAATTGAATATCCTCAAGATGCTTTGGCAGATATGAAAACACTTCATGGCTGTTTATTATACATCTAGAAGCTGCTAGGATAGTCCATGTATAGTCTGTTATTCAATCCTCATAAGAACTCAGTAAGATATTATCCCCATTTCACAGATGTGGAAACTGAGGTTAAAAAAATAAGTGATTTCATTGAGGCTATACACTACAATTGGCAGAGCTAGTGTGTGAATCTAGAAAGGTATATCAGTTAAGTGTTTTTATCACTTCTCAGTTTGATGACATTGCAATTGACTGAAAAAAAAAAGGGAGAAAAAAAAAAAGAAATCTAGAAGCCCAACTAATTCTTTGAGAAGTAGACAAAAGGTTCCAGGACTTATTCTGATCTGACTTCTAGAAGAAACCAATCTTCATTGATGGGAAAAAAAATACTAATATCCTTGGGGCAAATCAATGCTTTTTTCAGTTTTCAACGTTCCTTCTCACATGTTCATTCATTCAGCAAATATTTATTGAATGATGACTCTGTGCTCCTTGCTTCTTTCGGCCCCAAGAATAAAACTGGGAAGAGGGCTTCCCTGGTAGCGCAGTGGTTGAGAGTCCACCTGTCGATGCAGGGGACACGGGTTTGTGACCCGGTCCGGGGGGATCCCACGTGCCACGGAGCGGCTTGGCCCGTGAGCCATGGCCGCTGAGCCTGCGTGTCCGGAGCCTGTGCTCCGCAATGGGAGAGGCCACAACAGTGAGAGGACCGCGTACCGCAAAAAAAAAAAAAAAAAAAAACTGGGAAGAGAACAGAGTCCTGCTTGCCTCCAAGAGGGGGAGAAAGAGATAATAAACTCTTTTCAGTTTATTACTTTATTAAACAGCTGTATTGCCATAATCCACATACTATAAAATTCGCCTATTTAAAATGTGCAATTCAGTGGTTTTTATCACATTGCCATGTTGTGTGACTATACCACTATCTGATTCCTAGTCAATTTCAAAGCGATCTCTAATTTGTCAGAAGTGACAAATACTCTGGAGACAAATAAGTGGGGAAAGGTGAAGACGCTGCTCGTCTACCTCGGGTGGTCAGGAAAGGCCTGCCAGATAAAGGGATATTTGAGCCGAAACCTGAATGAATGCGCGAGTGAGCCATGGATTTCTGGGTGGAGGGCAGTTCAGAGAGAGGAAACAGTGCAAGACCCTGAGGTGGGAGCACACCTACATGCTCAAGGAAGAGCAAAGAAATCAGTGCTTAAAGGTGGGAGGACAGGAGAGGAGAACGGCCTCACTGGGGGTTATAAGGGATTGTGTGTTAAAGCACGTAATGCAACGCCGGGTACACAGTGGGTGCTCAGTAAATGAGAGCTGTGATTATTGAGCTTGTTATTCCTGTTCTTATCTTGAAGACATCAGGCACCTTGCTTCCGAGCACAGGAGCCCTGGTTCACCTTTGCATCCCCCTAGAGAATAGACCAGCACTCTGTACTTAATACACGGTCATTAAATACCCATTGAGTGAAAGAATGGCATTCAGGCTTTAAATTATTCATCTTTCCTTGCTACAAGGACAAGCAGGGAGAAATGCCCAGATGGACTGATAAACCACAAAGACAAATTAATATTGAACAATACTTGTTAAGTACTCCTACAGAAAGGACATTATTTCCTCTAAGGCCTTCAAAGTTTCTATTTCCATGAGAGGTGGGCTGAAGAGATTTTTTTCCTCTTCCTAGCCCCTTGTTGAAGGCAGTTCTGTGATAGGGTTTCTTTATAATTGGGAGAGGGGGTGTCTGGGTCAAAGTGACAGCCAGCGTGTGCTGCTATTACAACACATTACATAAATAACTCTATATAATTGCTACCATCCATCAATTTAGGGAGATCAGTGGTGAGAGACACTGCCAGTTTCTTGGAATGAAACCTAAGGCTCCCACTAGCTCTTTCAGTCACATACGCTAATCTATGCCAGTTTTTTTAAGGGAGGGTAAAATTGGTCTGGTCAACCTTGAGAAGGATTCCCCTGTGTATCCTTCATATGAGTTTGCAAGACTTTGCCCAACACTCACTTAAAATGCTTTTTTTCTCCTACCAAACTTTTTTTTTTTTTTATCATAGTATTATTCTGTGCTTTGCCTTTCCCTGTGCTGTAACTTGAAGCCTCTGCTGAGTTTGCTGAGGACAGTTAGCTTTCTGATGGGTTTAGGTGAATCTGACCACTATAGGCAGCAGGACAGAACATCCTGTCTCCTATGCAGATGTGAGGAGTTCTAATTGTCCAGCATCTCTGTACACATGGCTCAGGTTAACCTGATTCTTTCTCAATTCCTTGTTTCATTCGGGGTGGGCAAAAGAGTAACTATGATTTTTTTTTTGTGGTACGCGGGCCTCTCACTGTTGTGGCCTCTCCCGTTGTGGAGTACAGGCGCCGGACGCGCAGGCTCAGCGGCCATGGCTCACGGGCCCAGCCGCTCCGCGGCATGTGGGATCCTCCCGGACTGGGGCACGAACCCGCGTCCCCTGCATCGGCAGGCGGACTCTCAACCACTGCGCCACCAGGGAAGCCCGAGTAACCAGGATTTTTAAAAACAAACAAATGGAAAAAAACATGTGAGACGCGTGTCATTCAAAAAGTGTGAATTTGGGGACTTCCCTGGTGGTGCAGTGGTTGGGAGTCCATCTTCCAGTGCAGGGGACGCGGGTTTGATCCCTAGTTGGGGAACTAAGATCCCACATGCGGCAGGGCAGCTGGGCCCGTGTGCTGCAGCTACTGAGCCCCCGAGCCATAACTAGAGAGCCCACCTGCTGCAAACTACAGAGCCCATATGCCCTGGAGCCTGCACATCACAACTAGAGAGAAGCCTGTGTGCTGCAAAGAACTAAGACCTGATGCAGCCAAAAAAAAAAAAAAAGTGTGAATTTGAAAATAGAAAGGATTTTCAATGGTCCTGTCTTACTCTTTTTTAAAAATTTTCACCATTTTTTAAATTGAAGTATAGTTAATTCACAATGTTGTGTTAGTTTCAGGTGTACTTAGTACAAGATATTGAATGTAGTTCCCTGTGCCATACAGTAGGTCCTTGTTGTTTGTCTATTTTATATATAGTAGTGTGTATACGTTAATCCCAAACTCCTAATTTATGCTTCCCCTCTCCCTTTCCCCTTTGGTAACCATAAGTTTGTTGTCTATGTCTGTGAGTCTATTTCTGTTTTGTAAATAAGTTCATTTGTATCATTTTTTTGGATTCCAACTATAAGTGATACCATATGATGTTTGTCTTTCTCTGTCTGACTTACTTCACTTGGTATGATAGTCTCTGGGTCCATCCATGTTTCCACAAATGGCATTATTTCATTCTTTTTTAGTGGCTGAGTAATATTCCGTTGTGTATATATATCACATCTTCTTTATCCATTCATTTGTTGGGTCCCATCTTACTCTTGAACACAGTCAATTTCATACACTGGACTGTAAGTACCACGGGGCAGGGGCCGTATATATCCCGCTTCCCCAGGGCCTAGGGCAGTGTGTCTGGCACAAAGAGGCAGAATAATCTTATTGAACTGCTGTTGAAGTCATGACGTCACATTCTCGTTGACTGAAAATGAAATCGAGCAGGAAGTCCCCACAATGAAGGCTTCTTTGAGCAGAGATAAATAGTCAAGAGCTTGCTCTGCAATAACCCTGAGAAACTCTGCAAACTCCTAGAATGTGGGCACCTTGTTTAGTCCCCATATTCATGGACCAGAGGCTCTTTTTGGGGGTGGTGATGGTGAAGGTAGGGTATGTGCTCAACAAGTGCGTGGTACAGACAGAGCCAAGAAGTTTCCATCCCCAGCACATGATCTGGTTTTCTTTCTCCATGAGAAGTTTGCCCCCTTTGAAAAAAGCCCCTTTTGTCAGAGTGCCATTTAGGTGGGGACCCTACATGAGGACGAGATGGGACACCCCTGAAGTTCCTCTGGCTTCAGGTTCCCTGCCCCGTCTAGGTCGCCCAGAAGCATTTGTCCGAGTGAAAGCTTGATGCTCTTCAGGATGTTATAGCCCATTATATATTAGTCAGAAGTACTTTTTTTTTTTTTTTGCGGTACGCGGGCCTCTCACTGTTGTGGCCTCTCCCGCCGCGGAGCACAGGCTCTGGACGCGCAGGTCCAGCGGCCATGGCTCACGGGCCTAGCCGCTCCGCGGCATGTGGGATCTTCCCAGACCGGGGCATGAACCCACGCCCCCTGCATCGGCAGGCAGACTCCCAACCACCGCGCCACCAGGGAAGCCCAGTCAGAAGTACTTTTGTGGGTAATTAGTAGGAAATGAAAGGATTTACAGATGATTTGGTGTTCCCAGAAATCCTTAGACATTCTTTAAGATGGAAAAATAAGTAAGTCTTGCTAAAAACCCTCAAGCCAAGGGACATTGTTCTTTTTTTGTGGAAAACTGTTACTTAGAAACATGCTATAAAATGCGTCATGCTTTTGGGTCAATGGCATTTACATTTTCTTGGGGCCAAACCAGATCTTGCTGTGATAGTTTTACCTTTTCTAGGTGCTGGTATAAAGGGATGGTGACATCAGGGCTTCTTTCTTCCTGGCAGACGGCATACAATAATAACAGTAACAGTAATAGTAACAAGATTGTCTCATATTTGAATAGCACTCTATATTTTCATAAACTTCATTCATTTAGAGTATCATTTGATCTTCAAAACCAGCCTGTGAGGATGGTAAGGCAGGAAATGTGATGATGAAAGTGGGGAAAGTGGACAAGGACGTACTCTGGGTCTCCCAGTTAGGTGGCAACACAGGAGCTCAGGTCTTCTGATTCCCTGGGAAGCCCCCTTTCCTCTAGAAGAGGGTCCGTGAGGAGGGGAGGAGTGCGTCCTCCCAATTTTAACTTCTGTTGCAGTGGTTGATTAAACCTTAAGAGAGATTCCCTTTGTTTCTGCTCCCAGGAGTCTGCGGTGCTGTTTGCCCAACACAGACTTAAAAACAAAAACAAAGGGGCTTCCCTGCTGGCGCAGTGGTTGAGAGTCTGCCTTCCGATGCAGGGGACACGGGTTGGTGCCCCGGTCCGGGAAGATCCCACATGCCGCGGGGAGGCTGGGCCCGTGAGCCATGGCCGCTGAGCCTGCGCGTCTGGAGCCTGTGCTCCGCAGCAGGAGAGGCCACAACAGTGAGAGGCCCGCATACCGCAAAAAAACAAAAACAAAAACACAAAAAGCAAACACATACAAAAACGAACAACATTCTGACAGACTTTGTCGGGTGTGCTTGCTGAAGAGTCAGCAGCACAGTACACTCGCCTCCCCTGCTCTTGCCAATTCCCCCAAAGCACCGCTTGTCTCCAGTTTGTCCTGAGCTTGTTGTGTGCCACCACCTTCCACGGTGAGTGCTTCTGCCCCTCGGGCTGCCAGCTGCAGATCTGGCCTTGGAGACCCTTTCTTTCCTGCTGTGCTAACGTTGTCCTCGAAGACATCACTTTTTCTCTGCCGAGTCTCTCACTCTCGTGCCTTTTGCCCCACTGTCCCTGCTCTGCACGTAGGGCTGCATCATCTTTCATCTGAGACGCCTTGGGCTCCTCGTCTTCTGTCCTCCTCCTCCACAGTCCATCTTCTCAGTGCTCCAACATCCTCTTAAACCTGAATCTGTATACTGATCCCCATCAGAAGTCAAACTCTCCACAGTCTGGTCCCAACCAACCAAGCTCACCCCAATCTTTCACGAGTGCCTCGAATGAGCCTCCGGCTCCAGCCACGCTCTCCTGGGCACTGCTTCATTATCTTTTTAAATTTTATTTATTTTTGGCTGCATTGGGTCTTCGTTGTTGCATGCAGGCTTTCTCTAGTTGCGGTGAGCAGGGTCTACTCTTCGTTGCGGAGAATGGGCTCTAGGCACGCGGGTCTCAGTAGTTGTGGCATGTGGGCTCAGTAGCTGTGGCGCACGGGCTTAGTTGCTCCACGGCATGTGGGATCTTCCCAGACCAGGGGCTGAACCCGTGTCCCCTGCATTGGCAGGTGGATTCTTAACCACTGCGCCACCAGGGAAGTCCTGCCTCGTTATCTTAATTGTACTCTTCCACCTCTAAGACTTGGCTCACACGTTTCCAGGTATAGAAATCTAATTTGTCAACTTTCGAGGAGTATCACAAGTGCTGACACCTCCAAGAAAACTTCTAGTCTCAACTCCTCTAGAAAGGGGTCCACAATTGACAGCTGATGCCAAGGCCTCTCTCGTTTGCAATACTGACTCATCTCTCTATCTCACTAGGCTGTGAGTTCCCTGAAATTCAGACTGAACCTTGGTCAGCCTCGTGTTCCCTGCATCTAGTATAGAAGAGGCGCTCAAAAGTTTTCATTGAATTGACTCCAGCACCATATGAATTATGTTTAAGTGCCTCAAATACCTCTCCCCTCTCCTCCAAGGCATGGTTATCAAAGAATACTGGGATGTCCAGAGCAGGTCACTTGATACTTATGTGCCAGGGGTAGCAAGAGGACAAAGCAAAACCAAATGGGTCCTGGGCTTGGGGTTCCTGCGCTTTGTGGACCCTCAGATTCTGGGTTCACCTGAGGGCCCTAAAACACTGGTGGGAGGAAAAATGGGCTAACCGGAAGGAGCTTCTAAGAATGGGATTGGGGTGAGGATGCTCCTAAATACATGTACTGTTGATGACGTTATATTATTCTTCTCAGAAAGGAAAGAGGTAGGGCTTTGAGACTAGCAACTCTATCTTCCTGTCCTGCTTTGTCCTGTGGGCAACACCCTGGGCAAGTTCCGTGGCTCCTCTGAGCTTTGGGGTTAATTGTGGCTCTTTCATAGATTTATTGTGAAGGTGGCCCTTAAAAACTTTGGGCCTAGGGGCATCCCTGGTGGCTCAGTGGTTGAGAGTCCACCTGCCGATGCAGGGGACACGGGTTCGTGCCCTGGTTCGGGAAGATCCCACATGCCGCGGCGCGTCTGGGCCCATGAGCCATGGCTGCTGAGCCTGTGCGTCCGGAGCCTGTGGTCCACAACAGGAGAGGCCACAATAGTGAGAGCCCCGCGTACTGCAAAAGAAAACAAAAAACAACAAAAAACAAAACAACTTTGGGCCTCTAAGTCATGGAGAGACACTGAAAATATGTAAGATGGAAAATGATTTTGATAAGTTGGTCCCAGCAAGATCAGACACATATAAAATTGAAGATCACAAGTTGAATCTTTGGTGAGAGATATTGGGACAATGGTTGCCTATGAGGGTAGAAATGGGAACAGGCATGAGGGAATGTTCCAGGCGGATGGTAACGTTCTAATTCTTGATTAATGTGTTTATTTCATGTGTCTGCATTTGTTAAAACACATCTAATTATACACTTAAGATCTGTGCAGTTCACTTTACGTAAATGTTTGTCAATTAAAAAAAAAATCTTGAGAAAAGTTGTGCAGAATCATTTAAGACCAGACTTGGCAATAAGCTTGTGGCATGGAGAATCCATGACTTTGACAGTCAGAGGCCCCAGAAGTGACTTCTAGTAATGTCAAGGGAGGTTACCAAGAGGACTAGATATTTGCGGTGAATTATGAAAAAACAGATAGGAATCCACCAGATAGGCCAGGTGGTAGAGTTTATTTCAGGAAGACGGAAAGGAGAGCAAAGGCTGCAAGTTGGTTTAATTTGATTTAATTTTTTTTTTTTTTTTTCCAGTATGCAGGTCTCTCACTGTTGTGGCCTCTCCCGTTGCGGAGCACAGGCTCCGGACGCACAGGCTCAGCGGCCATGGCTCACGGGCCCAGCCGCTCCGCGGCATGTGGGATCCTCCCGGACCGGGGCACGAACCCGTGTCCCCTGCATCAGCAGGCGGACTCTCAACCACTGCGCCACCAGGGAAGCCCTGCAAGTTGGAAAGAGTTAGAAGTATCTGAACCCTGCAGGTGGGAGGATGGGCAGGAGGTGGGGATAAGGCCACGAAGACGGCGTGGGTGACCAAGGGGATGGCAGTTTCAACTGCACATCAAGGCAGAATGATATGCAGGGCCAGATCGCCGGAGAGAAGTCTGGAGACAGAAACTGGGGAGAGTGGTCAGCATAAAAGGAGTAGTTAAAACATTTAGGAATGGATGAGCTGACTCAGAATGTTAGAAAAACGTATGAGGTGTGAAGATGAGCTAGGAGTTTGCTCATACCGACAAGAATAAAGCGGTGACTTGCCCGTCAGCTTGGCTGACTTTGACCTGGGCTCAGCAGCTGAGGTAGACATGAAGTCGGCTTCACATGCTGACTGATGGAAAGAGGGATCATTCTTTCTTCTAGGAAGTGTCCAGGGAAAGCAAACATGGTGGCCTTTCTCTCTGACCTGCATGATATTGTCACCTCCAGTGACAGAACCTCATACACTGGATCGTTCACGCTGAGTAGAACAAGACCATCTCTCAACTCATGAGTAAAGAAGTCCCAAGAAAGGAATTAACATCCTAACATGACCAGACTTCGTGCAGCTTTGTGCCTCCCAATGACTGCCACCTAACTTCTCTATGCCTCAATGTTTATTTGTAGACTGAGAATCCTACTACCTATAACTATACCACAGGGTTATTATGAGGATTCAATGAGTTATATTTACAAAGGACCCAGAGTGGTTCTTGGCACATGATAATATAAATGTTTTTCAAATAAATCTATGTGGGCTTCCCTGGTGGCGCAGTAGTTGAGAGTCTGCCTGCCGATGCAGGGGACACGGGTTCGTGCCCCGGTCCGGGAAGATCCCACATGCCGCGGAGCGGCTAGGCCCGTGAGCCATGGCCGCCGAGCCTGCGCATCCGGAGCCTGTGCTCCGCAATGGGAGAGGCCACAGCAGTGAGAGGCCCGCGTACTGCAAAAAAATAAATAAATAAATAAATAAATCTATGTAAATTGTGAAATAAAAAGCAGGGTTCTCAATGGAAAGAGCTGTAAAAAGAACTTCCTGAGTGTTTTGGTGGTTTACTGGCAGAAGAAAATTTCCAAAGGAAGATCAAATTAATTTTTTAAATCAGTTTGTATTTTGGAATAATTTTAGACTTACATGAAAGTTGCAAAGTACAGAGAGTTCCTCATAGAAATAACTTAAAAAAATATGTGCCCAGCGCTAACCATGTACAAAGTGCTAAATTAGGCTTGGGGTGGGGCGGGGGGGTGAGGTGGGGAAGGAACAGGAACCGTACAGTAATAGCTCATCTAATACTGGTCAATCAGAGAGATAAGATGCATTTAGTCCATATATCCAGCCGATGACTACTGAGAGCCTACTAAGCGGTCAGCACCATGATAGGTGCTGAGGGATCCAGTGACAAATTCCTACTTCCGGCAAAGACTACTGGGCACTGCTGTGTTCCTGGAACTATGCCGGGCACTAGGGCTCCGACAGTGAAACTTACTGTCCCTGCAGGCTGCTATCTTATAAGAGGCAGAAAAGAAAGGGAGACGCAGGTCAAGGGCTACGTGAGCTTCAAGGAAGGAGAATCATGTTCACTTGGGAGAAGGATGGGGCAGCCTTTGAGATACTGAGAGATGGATAACTGGGGAGTCTCGCCTCCCTCCAATAAAGGCTTTTGGAAAAGATATGCAGCCTTTAAAAGGCTTGAGACCTTGTACCTGAACCTGATCCCTTGGTGATATTATGCTACTGACTAGGGAGTAAAAGCATCAAGTCAGTTTATTTCTTAGCGCCTGCATTCCAGAGAGAAAGAGAAAGTTGAGCGCCAGAGAGCGGTGGGAGCAGGTGGGAGGGAGAGAATATGAGAGGGAGATTGGGGCTGGGGAGAGAAACAGAGGGAAGGGAAAAGGAAAACTATGTTCTGTCTTCCTTTTAGGGAGAAGCAATGTCCGAAGGATTTCTAGGAGCCTGGTCCAGGCCTTAAACATTTTATGACTCAGGTCATCTATGGCTGTTGATTTCCAAGTTCTGTAAGAACACAGGGGCTTGTTCCTTAAAATGACCCAAAGAGGATTGCAAAACACTCACATCAGAAACCACTTTATGTTTTGTTACTTTCTCCCCTTCCTCCTGTGAGTGATTCCTTATCAGATGAAGGCAGCACAGAAGCCCTGTGACCAGCTGACCTTGTGCCCCTGGAGGGAGCAGCTGCCTGCAGCCAGGAGGCGGGTGCGCTCCTCCCCGTGACTCTCAGGGCCCCTCCCCACCCTTCATCTCATCTGCTGTTGCTAACTTCTCAGATACAATGAACTTTCAGAGGACGAGGAATATGTCTGAGTAACTGCAGCCCAGCACTTGCCTAACACACAGCAGGTATTCCAATCCTCACAAATAATTGACTATAAGGTTGATGGAAGCTTCCCATTCCGCCAGGATTGTCATGTGAGCCTTAGACTGGGTTGCTTCTATAAATACTTTCAAGGGTGCAGGTTACTTCGAGGCCGGCCCATCATGGAAAACAAAGACCCCAGGGGCTCCCGTTCTATCTGGTTCACTGAGATTCTCAGCTCCTACCTGGTGCTCCCTATATCCAGGACCAAATTGAGCATCTTCAACCCTTTTCCCTCAACCTGCTTTTAATTAATATTTTAAATGGTACACCTTCCCCTCAGACACTCAGATTTGAAACCTCACAGAGATTCTCGACTTCCCTTTCTCTCCTCACGTGATTCGTTACCAACTCTGTAATTCTGCCACCTCAGTATTTCTCTAAAATATCCAAGCCCTCATCATCCAGCCCCGAACAACCCCTGTACCTCCTGCTGCGTTTCTTGACTCCAATCTTTCGGACCAGTCATGCTGGACCATGTCTCTCTGTGGCTTAAACTCCTCTGGGTTACGCTTGCCTTTCATTCAAGTCCAGAATGGAGAATGTGCACCCTCCTTAACACAACTCACGAGCTTCTTCAGACCACTTCGGCCCCTCCTCCCCAGTCCCCAAACTATTTTGTCTGTCGTAACAAACTCTTGTTTCCTAAAAACACCCACCAGCCTCTTTCTTGTTTTGTGCTGGTTGAATTTTCTCAAAGCTCCGGGGAGGAGTGACCTCAGTGGGAATCTGGCTCATCAGCTCATTCTGCTGGTCCCACCACTGCTGCTACAACTGACCAGAAAAAAAACCCAAATTGGGTAAACCCACTGCCATTGAAATACCACAAAGGTCATTGCAGCGTGAACTACGTGAGCTTAATACAGTCAGAAGTTTTGCATCTCTACCAAAACAAAAGCAACCCCCCCAAAAAAACAAACTCCCAAACCAAAAAACGAAAAGAAAAAATCTACACGCTAACTTTAGCCCTTACAGAATTTAAAATAGCCTTGTCAGTAGAAAGCCAATCAAAGGTCACAGCCCAGAACTGCACTGAAAAAACACCCGGTAAGCTCTCTTGCCAATTCCAAGTTGCAGATAATTTTTATGACACTGTGATACCATGGACCTTAAAATATGAATGCTCCCCTCCAAATGCCTAAATACTGCTTTTCTACAAACTTCCACACCCTTCACATAAAATATAGGAAGAAGGAATCCAAAACACAGTTGTGGGTAAGACCATTTGTCTTCTAGAGTACCCTTGCCAGGATCATCTCAAGCTTGGTTGCAGGGGCCCACAAATCCCCAGGCTGGTAGGTCTTTAGTAGGACATTTAGCCCTGTTCACTGAACCTGGGGATAAGGTTCAGCACGGTCAGGACCCCTTCCGTCAACAATCCAGAAGTTATTCTTTATAATTTTGTATCCAATCTGGAATCTTACTTTTTTTAAGTTAAATTGCCCACAAATACCTAGTTCCTTAAATTCTCATTTGAACTGCCTTTAACATCTTATGAATGAAAAAAATGGAAAGACATTTTGGACACTGTTTTCTGTTTGTAGGAAAGTCATGTTTTTAGCTTTGTGAAAATTATATTTTAACGACACTCTTGACGCACGTACTCCTGAAAGCGGGAGTGAGCTGCCATTTTGGGTATTTGCAGCCCAGCCTAGTCTTGTGTCTCTCCTCTGGTGTCAACTTGTCTGCCTCCTCACAGCACCTCCTTTCTCACAAGTTCTCCCCATCTCCTTCATTCTCACTCTCTCGTCCGTTCTCATAGCACTTTGAATATAACCTATATTGTAACATGAATTAAATTGCACTATGGGTATTCATGTGTGGGCCCTGCTCCCATCTCTAGCCACAAGACTACGCCTTTTTTGAGGAAAGGAGCTGAGTCTTTTTTTCATCATATACCCCCTCAAGTACCTATAGATCCAAGCAGGCATTCAGTGAAGATTTTAGAATGAATAAATGATGGATGAATGGATGGATAAATTATTTGGGCAAGGCACTTGGAATACAAAGACAAATAAAATCAGTTGACTTGGAAGAGACAAAGTTACATATGGATAACCAATCCAAAGTTCAGTTAAATATATGCACGTCTTAGTTTTAATTTCAAATTCACACATGTTCCCATTCCATTCGTCCTGTGTCAGGAAAGCTTTATGGTCCCATTGTTGCGTAGGTGTATATTTTTCTTTCCACGGGGATGGCTGTTTGATGACTGACTATTGTTTGAGTATATCTAACTAAGCAGTGTTGCCTTGGAATTTGGAAATATTAAACTATGTTCTTTGGAAAAGGATAGAGTATTATTTCAAGTATAGTATTATTTCAAGTACAGGGCAGGCCAAATATCATTACTAACCTACCTCATGAGAATCCAGATGTTGCCAAGGTTTACTTCACTTAACTCAAGTAATATTCAACATAAAATTATATTTTGTCCAAACTGGGGGGGATAGAATTTTAGTATTTGTTGTAGTGGGATTAACTCGTTATATTAGGTTTTACCTTGATTCTCAGGAAACTTTCTCTGTGTTCCCAGTTGGAGCTCAGGACTCCTCACTTTGATCTCACAGTTTCTGTCTGTGTCTTTAGGCCTCTGCCACTAGCCTGACTTGGAGTCACTAGGTGGCAGGGACCATGTTTGACCCATCCCCGATCCCAAACACCCAACATGGGGCCAGGCACTCGTAGGTTTTCAGCAAATGAATGAGATGAGGGTAAGGAGCGTGGGTTCGGGGTCAGAGTTCACTGTTACTAAGTGATAATTTTCAAACAAGGATAGCATCGTGACCCTCATAAAGGTAGAGAGTAGGTATGTGCCAAAGATTTCATTTATTTCATTCATCAGTGAGGGAACCAGGCAGATGTTATAACCAGTTCAAAGGGGAATCCAAAGAACTGGCATATGTGGAGATGAGGAATGTTGAAATGAACGTGCAAATAGAGGCAAAACCCGCTTCTTTCACAGTCCAGAGAGAAGTCAATTGCACCCCTGTGGACAGAACAGAATTTACATGTCTAGAAACAAGAATTAGTTTGCATTGCTACCAGTTATCTATAATTTCCAGAGTTGTAAAATAGCTCCCATGGAATCAATCGGGTAAACTGGAAGCTGTCCTTTAAACAATAGAGTTTCCCATTAAAGCACACATTCTCCCCTACAGTTCGAATCTCACCTGTGCTGACAGGTCCCGAGGGCAGGGCATTCCGGGCAGAGATAACAGCTCCAGTAAAGGCTTGGAGGCCTGAAGCCTGGTGTTTCTATCATGGGAGGGAGGTGCGCGGAAAGAAGCGTACAGAGGTAGGCAGCAGGCAGATCGTAACAGCTCTGCAAGGCCAAGATGAAGAGCATAGAGTTAGTCCACACTTTAAAAACTGTACAACCAGAGACATAGAAAACAAACTAATGCTTACTAAAGGGGAAAGGGAGGGGAGGGATAAACTAGGAGTTTGGCATTAACATATACACATTACTATATATAAAATAGATAACCAACAAGGACCTACTGTACAGCACAGGGAAGTCTAGTCAATACCTTGTAATAACCTATAAGGGAAAAGAATCTGAAAAAGAATATACATAAAACGGAATCACTTTGCTGTATACCTGAAACTAACACAACATTGTAAATCAACTATACTTCAATTAAAAAAATTAAATTTAATTTTAAAAATTATACAAACATATGTTGAGTATTCAATCCCAATGTGTACATATTTATTGGAATAATTTTAAGAGCACAGGTTCAGCCCCTTATTGGTTGTGTGACCTCAGGTGAGTTACTTAACTGTGCCTCAGTTTCCCCATCTTTAAAATGGGGGTGATATCCCAGGGTTGTTCGGATGACTGTCTGAGTTGATAGGACAAATGCAAGGGGACTCAGCACAGAGCAAGTGCTCAAGAAATGTTAGCTCTAAATGTAAAACATACTCATGAATAGAAATGAAAACGAATGAGATATAAAATATATGTAAATAAAGTTCTAACGTTTGTCTTTCTGTACTCAGTGGAGCAGCCTGACCATGGGGTATGTGCACCTCAATCCGCAGGTTATAAATAGGAGGCTTGATGAGATCTGTGGGTTGTAGAGATGGAGGGTGTGGGGTGGGAGGAGGGGCAGGGGCAGGGAGACCAGCAAAGAGGTGGTATTGCAGCTGAGGAGAGAGATAGGCGGGCTCAGGCTGGGGCACCCAAGGGAGGCGTGAGGCGGCTCACTGAGAACAACGGTGGGGGCCCCTGTCTGATAACCTTTGGACAAGAACTTGGCAGGGAGGGCAGAAAGAAGACAGGGAGACAATTTTTGGTGTATAAGGCAGATGGGAGGCCTTGAACAAGCTTTGAAGTTGAGAAGACAGGCATGGAAGTGGAGGAAAAGGCCAGAGCAGGATGCTTCCTGGGCAGTGCATTCATGTCCCATTGCCCCCAGATTTGGAAGAGAGTAGCAGCTCATGGTGTCGTGTGCTTGCATGAGCATTTATGACAGCGCCTATGATGGGCCACGGTGTTGACCATTATTTTTAGACCCACTCTTCTGCACAGAGTACTTGTTACTTTACAGAGAGTAGTTACTTCATTTAGTCTTCCCAGTAAACCTGTAAGAGTTATTATCCTCCCCATTTTACAGATGAAGAAACCGAGGCTTACAGGGGTTAAGTGGCTGGAACCATGAAATGACACACTCAGTGTAAGCACCCCGCTATATAATCCCAAAGAGCACGTGCTCTTTTTCTTCTGCATCCACTGTCTCCTGCTAAAGCTTAGAAGGCTGCGCACCCTCTTTATGTCCTGGTTACTCCAGTTCTCAGTGTCCTTTCAGGGAAGAGCTTTTTCCCAAACCCTGGGGTACCGTCTGAAGAGCAGGACATCCCAGCATCTGCTTGTGAGACAGGAGGGAAGGGGGCAGGGCACAACCTTTAAAAGAATGACATAGCCGTTGAGGATACGGCAAAGACTGGTCAGAATCAGTAAGGCCCAAGATGGCAGAAGATTTGGCTTCTAGTGGACCTTAAGCCTCAGCATCTGCTCATCGTAACACACCAGCTAAATGACACACCCACAGGTGCCAGGGCAGTTCCCAGGCTGACCATAAAAGGCCAAAAAGTGGGCAGTGGCCTGATTCCTGGAAATCTCCACCCCTTCCCCCAAATAGAATACTCCTCCCACTCATTAGCCTATGAAATTACCCAGCCCTGCAAACTAACCATCCCATATTCTGGGGCCGCTCTCACCTTTTGAGATGGACCGCATTCTGTCTATGGAATGTGTATCTCTCTAAATAAATCCACTTCTTACCTATCACTTTGCTTCTTGCTGAACTCCTTCTGTGCTGAGACATAAAGGACCTGAGCTTGATTAAGTCCTTAGACCAGGTATGTGATTTCAATTCAAAGACAGTCCCAGCCTGTGGGTTCAAGCCCCAATTTGAGTTTTGACTGGGTGTGAATCCCATCTGAGGTGTGAGGTTTCACTGGCTCGAAAGTTCCTCTCAGTGCATCTCTGCCCCACTCAGGAAGCAGATAGGATGGGGAGAAGCCCAGAAGACTAGACGAAGCCTCCTGGGTCTCCAGAGACCTAGCAAACATCCCCTAAAAAGGCATGGTCTGTGCAGGCTGTGGTAGAGCAAGTCAGGGTGGGAGGCTCGTAGAACCAAATCTTCTAAGAAGATTCAAGCCCCAGCAGGACCAACCCCCTAGGTTCCCTCCAGTAACCTCAGGCCGTTGCAAAAGTGCTGAATCATTTGCCTCCAGGTACCCTCACTGGAAAAGGTCCTTGTGCATCTTTGAGGTGCTGCCCTCCAATCCATCTCCATTCATTGTAAAAGCTTTACTGCTTCCAAAGAATTGGAGAACGTCTACACTGAAATAGATACGTTGCAGATGAATATGTTACATAACTTTAAAGTATGCTTGACAATTTAAAACTCTTTATGTGCACATAAATGAGGTGATCAAAAGGTGAATGAGGGGCATCTCTGGGACATGCTTTAAGGCAGAGGTCAAAATGATTTATTAAGTGAGTGCCTCACGTTTCTATGACCTTAACAGTTTGCAGAGAAATTTCGCACCCAGTCTTGGTAAATGAATATTTAACATGTGTAGAGCCTGTGTAAATGGTACCTCTAAAACGCTTAAGTTCTTCCTTATGGAAAGGCTTGTGTTTGAGCTTCTTTGTAAAAGCACTCAAGGTTTCTTGAATGAATGAATGAATGAATGAATGACAAAGTGAGTCTTTTTTCCCCCTCGGTGCCAAAGGTCAGTTTAAGCCAAGCCCTTGACTGAGTCATTACAAACTCCTGGAATCACTCATAAAAATGAACACAGAGGATACATTTGCCAGGACCAGATTAGAATTAGTTCTGCTCAAACTGTATCGTTTAAACATGGGAGATGCTGTCAGGGCTGTGCCTGCACATCAAGTTGTATTCTGGATCATGATGGTGTTGATGGCTCTAACGAGCACTCCCTTCACTAGGTTGGGCAGACTTTAACTGTTCAGAATTTAAAGCTCTTTCACATACTTGTCTTACGTGGGATAGATCAGTCTCTCAGCAACCTTTTTTGGTAAATATGGCGTAGGCACAGAGATAATGACACTGAGGTTCTCAAAGGCTCACCGGCCTTTGTCCACTGACTATGAAGCAGATGGGCAGCCCCTACACCTTGGCTGGAGTGGCTTCTCTTTAAAAAGAGATATTGTCCTTTCTGTTCTCTAAAGAGGCAGCTCAAGCTCTTTGAGGTTACAGAGAAATCAGCTTCCCAATTTAGGGGAAACCGGAGCAGAGCAGATCTCATGCAAGTTTCTAATACTTGGATTTTTCATAGAGTTCTCCTCTCCCTCCTTCTCCTCCTCTGGGCACGTGGCATTCCAGCAAGTGCAAAATGTCTTAAATTCAGGCTAATCATTCATTTGAAACAGAACAACAACAAGAAAAAGTAATAGAGCAAGTAAGTCCGAGTATTGCAAACTCCTTTAGCAAATAATTGTGAAATAGCGTTGACTTGGCCAGTTCCTGTTTTCATTTTCCATTAATCTATTCTGGTATCATTCCATTGAAGTAGATGTAGCAAGTTCTTGGTGATACTGAATAAAAGAATAAGAGGATAATTTTTAAAAGCCACCATATATTAAATAACCCACCGTATATTAAATAACCCACTATAATATAACCCACCATATATTAAATAACTTACCATATATTAAATAACCCACTATATATTAAATAAATCCCATATATTAAATAACCCACCATCTATTAAATAACACACTATATATTATATAACCCACCATCTATTAAATAACCCACCATGTATTAAATAGCCCCCATATATTAAATAACTCAACATATATTAAATAACCCACTGTATATTATATAACCCACCATATGTTAAATAACCCACTATATAGTATATAACCCGCCATATATAAATAACCCACCATCTATTAAATAACCCACCATGTATTAAATAACCCCCCATGTGTTAAATAACCCAACATATATTAAATAACCCAACATATATTAAATAAACCACCATATATTAAATAAACCACCTTATATTAAATAACCCACCATATATTATATAACCCACCATATATTAAATAACCCACTATATATTAAATAACCCACCATATATTATATAACCCACCATATGTTAAATAACCCACTATATATTATATAACCCCCATATATTAAATAACCCACCATCTATTAAATAACCCACCGTATATTAAATAACCCACCATATATTAAATAAACCATCATATATTAAATAACCCAACATATATTAAATAAACCACCATATATTAAATAAACCACCTTATATTAAATAAACCACCTTATATTAAATAACCCACCATATAGTAAATAACTCAACATATATTAAATAACTCACCATATTTTAAATAACCCACCATTTTTAAATAACCCACCATCTATTAAATAACCCACCATCTACTAAATAACCCACCATTTATTAAATTACCCACCATGTATTAAATAACCCACCATCTATTAAATAACCCACCATCTATTAAATAACCCACTATATATTAAATAATAGCAATGGCAACACATCTCTGACTCCACGTTTGAGTTCGAAACAGTCCCTTTTCAGGGAAAATTAAACATGCTTTAGAGGAGTTTCCAAGACTACTTGAAAATGTCCCCAAGCCAATATTAACACGTCTGTAGTGAGTGATTAAGCACAGAGATTATACACTGGAGCAGCTCAGGTGAAATGCCAAGATGCTAGTGACTTAGGGTTTCGGAAGCGCTTAGTGGGCAGCATGGTGGGTGGGGCCTGGTGGCTTCAAGCAAGACCCTCTCTTGGTCTGCCCCTGATTAGCTGTGTGAACTTGGGTCAGTGTCTTTGCTTCCTTGAACCTGCAGAGCCTCATCTACTTGTGGCAGAGCTGGGTGGATAATGATCCTGGTCTCAAAAGGGTTGCTAAGAAGTACTGAGTGTGGGGAGGGGCCTCCGCCTAGTAGGAGCTCAGAAAACAGCTGCTGTCGTGGTGGCCAAGGTGGGAGAGAGAAGGGAGGAAGAAAAAGAAATAGAAGCTGTGCTTAGCTGAGGCTTGAAGCAGGAGAGCTTTAAAAATGTGAGGGAAATCGTATCAGAAGCAGATTGCTATGTAAGCAAAATGCCCCATTATCTGAGTGAGGATTTGGGGGTAAAAATCTGACACCCAAATTCTTTCCGTGTGCTACTAATAGCACCACGGAGCAGAACAAATGGAAGGCATTTACCTTTCACCAGCTCTCCCCCGCGCTGGCTTTGGATGGGCAGTCAGTTCAGGCACCAGAGCCAACTGGAGGCTCTCAGGCTGGAAGGATGACATTTGTAGCCTCTTCCTGGTTGCTTCTCTACTGCAAGCCCACCTCGCCAGGGCTTCGCAGCCCTCCTTTGGTCCCTTTTATTTTTTAATTTTTAAAAAATATATATTTTTTGTTTGTTTATTTTTTTGGCCGCACCATGCAACTTGCAGGATCTTAGTTCCCTGACGGGGATGGAATCTGGGCTCCCTGCAGTGGAAGCACAGAGTCCTAACCACTGGACCACCAGGGAATTCCCCTTCGGTCCCTTTTTAAATGGAAGACACTTGGCGATGGTCCTTTGGAGGGGAGAAACGCAACCCTCCGTCCTTCCAGGTTCCTCGTTGCCACACTGGTTTTGCACTATTGAAATGAGAAGGGGTTCAAAATATCACTCTGGGGTCATCTTCCCTCATGCTCTCTGCTAGCAAGGAGTAGGCTGGGCGAGCATTTGGTGTCAAGAAGAGACAGCGTGGACTGGAACATTGTGTCCCAGGGTATTCCCTGGCAGAGCTCTGAGCAGTCCCAGAAAACAAAGTCTCAGAGCCGGCCAGGATCGCAAAATGAGAATGGTGCATTTTCGGATCTACCGCTCAAAGCCAGATCCCAGGTCTATGCCCGCTCATGGCACCCAGAGCATCGGGCTCACCTCCCTTGTAATTCCTGTTTCTGTGCTGTGGTCAGCGGGCTCCCGCTCACCTTCCCCTCTAGTATCTCCCGCTCACTGTGACAACCTCCGCTGACACGGCATCTGGCACTGGAAGGTGCTCAGCGTGTGTTCCTAGGACAGATGACTTGAAATGAATGTTGTATTCTGGTTTAAGCTTTTAATCCCAGGACTTTGGGTCCTCAATAACCTTTGAAAGTCCTCATTAAGCTCTTTCTAGAGGATCATAAAAGCTTGTATCATAAAAGGTTCAGCTTTTGGCTTGGTCGACCTCTGAAGACGTAGCCTGCGCAGCAGGCCTGGGAGGCCCTGAGAAATCTAGTCCAGCCCCTTTGGGTTACTGGTGAAGGCAAGGACACAGGAAAGGGGCAAAAGCTGGCATAAGCTCAAGGAGGTGGCGGAATCACCATCGGACCCTTAACAGCCCGTTTATTTGACCAGGGCTCTCCATACCCCAGGAGGCAGTGTGGGATAGTGGTTAGGAAGGCAGGCTCTAGGAACCAGGCTGCTGGGCTCAAATCCTGGCTTTGCCACTTCTTAGATGAGTGATCTTGGGCAAGTCATTAAACCTGCCTGTGCCTCAGCTTCCTTCTCTGTAAAATGGGGATAACACTAGTCCCTACCTCCCTAGCTCCTTGGAGGGTTAAATGAAATAATATCTCTAAACACTTAGAGCAGTACTTGGCACATAAGAAGCACTACATAAACATTTATTAAAATTATTGTATTCTATAAGATCTGAATAACCTAATAATCCCAATTCAATAAACATTTTCAGGCTTTGTTCTGTGCCAGGAGCAGCATGTGGATGGGATTCCAGATGAACTAGTCATGGATTTGGCCCCCAAGCTGCTTGCAAAATCCTTTTAATGGGAACATCATGAAGAAATGATGGACCTGACCCAGACTTGGGCTTGGAGAGCAGCAGACCCCTATAAAGGCCAAGGGCAGACAATCCAAGCTGTAGCTGTCCACATTATACAGATGGGAAGGTGAAGGTCCCACATGAGAAATCTACTGCTCTCTGTGACCAACTGTGTTTTCCAACAGTGGTGGCAACTATACCTCCCATTCCATGTGCTTTTCTAGAGCCTTGCCACTTCCCCACGAAGAGGTGGCGTCTGATTCCCCTCCTCTTAAATCTGGGCAGGGCTCCCAACTTGCACAGAAGGAATGGAATGCTGCAGAAATGATGCTGAGTGACTTCTGAGGCCAGCTCGAAGAAGGGTGGGGCTGGGACGTGAGGTAGGATCCGACCTTTGAAGCTGCGAAATTTGCCTTTGGAGTCCTGAGCAGACATTTACGAAACCTGAGGCTGCCATGCTGTGGGGAAGCCCAGGTCACAAGGAGAGGACACGTGTGGGTTCTCTGGCTGACACCACCAGCTGAGGTCCTTGCCGACAGCCAGACATGTGAGTGAAGATGCTTCCAGATGATTCTAGTCCCTAGCTGCTAAGTCACCCTCAGCCTTTGAGTTTTTCCAACTGAGTCTTTAGAGAGTGGGTAACAGAGTCAAGCCCGTTCCCTTTCCAAATTCCCAACCCACAGAATCCGTGCCTGAAAAAAAATGGCTATTTCAAGCCACTAAGTGTTGGAATAATTTGTTATGCAGCAGTAGTAATAAGAACACTGCCCTCAGACCTTCTGCTAGGACTCATTCTTTTAAGATTCTCAGCCACAGACAACTCTTTCTCCAGAGATCTTAGGGGAAGAAAGCGTGTGCGTGGCACAGTTAATAAGATTTTTTTCTTCATGAGTCTAGATTCCCAGGGTTCAAAGATGCTACAGCTAGAAAAGTTTCTAGAGCTGGCATGTGTAGGGAAGAAAAACTGTTCCCTTCTTCCCTTCTAGGTTCTTTGGCTGGTCTAACAATTAAACCAACATAAAACAGAGTAACAGGAGAAACATTTAATTTCATATGTACGGGAGTCCATAAAAATATGACCCAAAGAAGTGACCAAATCAGGCAGCTTTTATACCTTTTAGACAAAGAAACGAAACATCTGTGAAGAATTGACAAGACAGGAGTTTGGGCTTTGGACAGTAAATTAGTGAAGAAGTAACAAGGTTTGTTTAGACAGCCTTCTCCACCCTAAGTTCCCTACCTCTGGTGATAAGGATGTCTCTCTACCTCCTTGTACAGGGACGGTACATTTTACTTGGGAGATTTACTCCCTGCTTTCAGGGGGATAAAGAAGGGTCAGAGTGTCCTTGCTGTTTCTTAAGTAGATTTAATTCAAAATAATCTATATGCCAGAGCAGCCTACTTTGGGGTGACACGTTCTGCTCTCCATCACATGCTTGCCAACACGAGGGAGTCATCGCCAGCAATGCCGGCAGAGAGGGCAGAGGAAGGTAGTGAAGTCCCCCTCACCTGCCCTCACAGCCCTTCGGCTGAGCGAGCACGGACCACAGCGGCTCGTGCAGAGGAAAATGCCGAACACTGGAGCAATGTTGAGTCCACCTGGACGGATAGAATTTCCCATAAAGGAAGCGACGAACCCTTCATTCAGTTGGCAAGATAGTCCCCACATTTTTTAGCCCCTGTTATTCCTTTACTATCTGCTACTTGCCCAGAATCCCATGTTTAATGTCTATTATTTTGTTCAATCCTCATGATCAGGGATCAGAAGTAGTTTGTCAGCCTCATTTTAGAGATGTAGAAACTAAGGCTCAAAGACTAACCCAAGAGCACATGTATCTAATTAATGGTGAGGCTCTGACTTAAACCATCTGATTCCAAATTCAGGTCTCCTGTTACTGTACTCTGAAAAGAATCCCTGTTCTGGAGCAAAAAATAAAATAAATAAAATAAAAAATAAATAAAGTAAAATAAAATAATTTTACGTGATGTCTCTTTGTTCGAAGGTTGTCAGGCAAGTGCTCGTTAAAGGTGTGGCGTTTCTCACTTTTTCAGACCATTCCTAAGTACGAGATTTCTGCACTTCCTTTGTACAAAGAAGTGAGTTTTCTGGTCTGAGTGTTGGCTTTGTGTGGACGTGAGATGAAACCAGAGGTAGTTGGAAATATTTGCTGCTATCTATGTGCAAGTACTCCCCCCAGGACTGACTTTAAGCCACCAAGTTGACGTCACTGACCGTGGCATTGAGAAGTGACATGCACCTTCCATGCTCCTGAGCCAGGACTAGCTAACTCCAGCCATGGGTGGAACCAGTGCAGTTACAGGCTTCTTGGACCTCTTAGTTTTTCCCAGAGCAATCAAAACAGCTTCCACTCAAAAATTTCAAGTTATCAATGACAGAGAGAAAAACAATGCCACTGTCCCTGAAGCCAGGAGGGCGGGCCTATTTCTGAAGACCTCTTCTATGAAGGGGGACCATTCTGGAGTGGCGAGCAGCCCTCAGCTCCAGAGAACTCCTTGTATCTTTCACCGGTAGCCCAACCGCAATGACAAAGGCATTGAATGCTGATGCCTCAGCATGGCATGACCATCCTGCTCAGGTAGGGGTCGAGGTGGAGGGCGATATTGCAGGGCTGGGTAGGAGACAGACGGTCCCTGGAAAGGAAGCCTCAACCTTGCTCCATAGGTCTGCCATGCAGGCCTGGAGCTCATGGGGTCCCCTTGGCTTCCACTCTTCTGGGACTATGGATAGAAAGAAACGTTGAAGGGAAGAAGGGGGGCCCAGTGACTGCCGTGACTCTTTCAAAGGGGTGGGAATGCCCCGTCTCTCACCACCTGTCTCCCCAGTGCCTCCCTTCCCTTTGCCCTAGATGTCTGGTAGCATGGCCTTCTATTCCTATGGGAAATCAGATGGCGTAAGATGGGTGAGGCCCTCAAGGGGGAGATCTGGTCTAGCTGGAGATAGATAGACACCTGAGGGGTATTGATGTACAGGAGGCAGCTGACACCCAGAGAGCGGGTGAGCACCCCGCGTGAGGACAGACAGCTGGTGGGATTTGTCCACATTCCCCAGGATTCAGCAGCTGGCCCGGTGCAGGTAGAGGCAGTCAGAATGAACGTGAGGGTCCTTGATCCGGGTCCTGCTCTTCTGTGCCCCCATCTCCACACCTCCCCAGACAAACTGAACCCCTTGCAATCCCTTCAACACCCAGACTTCTTGCACTTCGTCACTATTCTCTTTCAGTAAATGTACGATCCCTCACTCTGTTCTACCCGTGTCACATCTGCTGGCCGTTTGAGACCCATCTAGGTTTCACCTCCCAAAGAATCCTTTTCTGGACCCGGCCTCTCACCTCAACACACACACAGACACACACACACAGACAGACACACACACACACTCCACACCACCGTCGGAGCGGATATGGCCAGTTAAGGCCTTTCACCCTCTCAATCCCCATTTCCTCATCTGTAAAACGAGAAGGTGGATAAGCACTTGGGCTGTTCTAGAGTTCTGGGGAAGTCCATGCCGCGAGCCTGTACCCACATGGGTGCCAAGCAACCACACAGCCTCTCCATTCTGTTCCAAGGAGAAGCGCCTCAGGTCAGAACAATTTACTTGCAGGCACTTACAATGCAGGCTTGCCTACAGAGCCTCCAATTCCATGCTGACATTTTTTTTTTTTTTTTTTTTTTTTTTTTTTTTTTTGCGGTACGCGGGCCTCTCACTGTTGGGGCCCCTCCCGTTGCGGAGCACAGGCTCCGGACGCGCAGGCTCAGCGGCCATGGCTCACGGGCCCAGCCGCTCCGCGGCATGTGGGATCTTCCCGGACCGGGGCACGAACCCGTGTCCCCTGCATCGGCAGGCGGACTCCCAACCACTGCGCCACCAGGCAAGCCCTGACATTTTTGATAAAGCCAGCTTAATGGAGAAAAATGCCTATTCCCTAAACAAGACAGATTTTGGTAGGAGTTGGGGTGGGTGGTGAGGGAACTTCTATTTATACATCACATTTCTCTAATTCTGAGGAGTTCAAGCATCCTTTTGGCCTTGCTTTACATTTCCTACCCATCTCATTAATAAAGATTAATGAAATGACTAGAATCTATTGAGAAAAACAAATCAAAAATGACAATTTTCAGTCCTTTCGCCTAGAAACATGGCATGCGCAATTTGCCCATCTCATAAAATTCCATGCAGTTAAAACTGTGGTTATTAGGCAATTAATACTTTGGTTTTGGTTCTGCTTACTCTCTGGAAATGCTGCTTTCCAAAAGCATAAATGTGACAGGAAATTTCTTCACTCCGTTTATCCCTACGTAGCTTAAATATTATTTCATAATTGCAAATGGGCTTTTTCCCTCTTGTGCAGGCAGGCTATGGCTGGTCTTCTCTGGAGTGTGGGTGTGACAATATGTTTATTTCCAGGGTGACAGAGAGGTGCAAATGAGTTCATGGATGGGAGAACCCTTTCTAAACTCCAAAACGTGAATGCGGGGAGGCACCATGGCCATGGCAGTCCTGGACAGGCTTGCAGCTCTGGGAGGTCAAGTGCCCTCTGACACTTGATGGGAGGATGGGGTGACACCCAGACAGGGCTGTGGGATGGAGCGAGGTCCTGGATACAGACCCCTATTAGTACAGTGTAAGAATCTGACATGGAAATGATTTCACAAGACCAAGGTTTCTCCATGTTCTCTATTTCTCCTTTCCTTTGACAGTGTTGTCTCGTGAATGCCCCTTTACCCTCTGCTAAAGGAGTGAGATTTCGGTGAGCCCAGTTCCTCAACCTCAAAATTCGAGGAATTTGCAAACAGTCTCACGTGGCCCTGTCTCCAAGTCTCCTTGTGAACTCTCCCATCCCACGGCTACACGTATTTCTAGAAGAGCAAATCTGTTTGGTGCACTGGAAAATTCCGATGCCATTGGAGTCGTATTCGTTCTTACCCTCAAACGTAAATGTGCCCTGAGAGTCACTCAGGGACTCCTCATATGTACGGGATGGCTTTGTAAGAGACTTAACATGCAGAAATCAGGGCAGAGGACTTTCAGTAGAGGCTTCTAGATGCATCTCTTTTCATTCTCAGTCTGACCAAGTCCTGGTTAATTGATCTATTGAGGAGAAACCAATTCACACACACTGATACCTCCTTCCACTCCCGCTGGGGCCCGGGCTAACCCAGCCCCACCACTTCTGCCACCAAATGAAATAAAGTCCTTCATGTTTTTCTCATTTGTCTTAGAAATCCGTCACCAGAGAAGGAACTCTGGCCACGTAAACCTTCCATGTAGAAGAACATGCCCACTAGGGTACTGCAGAAATGGCAGATCTCATTACTCAGAGCATAGACGAGGCAGACGATTTAAAATAGCAATCTTTTTGTGTATTTCAACAAATATTTTAATCTGGCCAGTATCAAGAATTCACTTTAATGAGACCAAGTATTTACAGATCAATTACTTTCTATAAGGCATTAGGATGGGAGAATATAGAGTTGATTAAAGACCCAAAGCCCCAGTAGAAATATAAAACCTGATATCTGAACAGTGTTTTATAGACCATTCTGCATAGGCCAGGATTTTCATGTTCTCCCAGCCTCCTAGTGAGGCAGGCAAGTCTGTGCTCTTTTGTAGAAACCAAAGCACAAAGTGAAGACTCGACTTGCCTGAGAATATACAGGTTGTTTATCACCCTAGTCCAAGGCAACGACCCTGGGTTCCTGCTTCTCAGAATTTCCCTAAGGTCCTGGGTTGTATTCCTAGGAAAAAAGGGCCTAGAATTTAGAATGCCTGGGGATGACAAATGGTGAATGGAAATGAAGAAGGATAAAGTCCAAGAGATCTCAACCTGGGATGGTGTGAAAAGCGCACGGCCAGACAGTGGCCTGCGGAGGGAGAGTATGCCAGCAAGTACATCACCACCGGACACGGCTCTGGGCAAGTCCCCCCTTTGCAAACCAGTCAGAGGGTAGCCCTCTATGTGGACCCAGCCTGTGTTATGTATGTACCAGATGTTCTTAGGACATCCAAATGTCTTCCCAGAAGCCAAGAACTTTGGACAAACTCACCTGAGATGCCGGAGGGTCAAGGGGTTGTAGCAGCTGAGGTTTCTGGTCAGGGAGCGTGGTCCTGGCTGCCTGGAAAGGCCAATGATTTGCCATAGCTTTTGTTTCCGTGGCCAGCCTTCACAGACACTGTGGTCATAATCTGCTCGGCCCTTTAGAATCTATTATCAAGGGCCACAGTAGACCAGTCAGAATCCTTCCCTAAGATCTCAAGAGGCGTAATAATAAAAAATTGCAAAAGAATGGATCGGCAAGTAGAGCAAAAATAGAGCTAATGAACAGTCCACCCAGTTTTCTACGAATTCTTCTTTCATTTACATAAACGCAAACACCCGGATGAACTCTTCCTGGTACACTACCCTCCAGCATCCGATGCACTTACATAGATGTTAGGGCATGCTATGCCATCTTGGTATCAGTAACTGCTATTTTCTCTATTTGAGTGACGAGACTCAGTGAAGTTAGTGTTTGACCCAAGCACGGTGGTGGTGAAGACTTTGAATCCAAAACCTATGCTTTTTCCATCACACCAGTGGTCATTCCATGGTGCTCGATGGGACTTGAGAGAATCCACAGGTGTCATTTGGGGATGCTTCAAGCATAGCGGTTTCAAGCGTAGTGGTTTTAGTTGCTACTTTATTTTATACACTGGATTTCGTGTACAATTTCATTTGAGTCAAAGGTTCTGGGCATATGAAGGTACTGAAGTTCATGATTCTCCAGCTTTTAATCTAACATTTCCAAGTGAATAAGCCTGAGGACCTTAGATAAATTATTTTTATATCCACTTGATCCTGGAGTGGTTGGAACCTTGGATCGATCTTTGTAGATGTCCCTTTAGCAACCCGAGCCTCTTTTATTTGTGGCAAACCAACCTGGGGCGGTAAGACTGGATTTGTGCCCTGCTTGTAACATTGAATCTTTGTGTGACCTTGAGCAAGTCACTTCCTCTCTCTGACCTCAGTTTCCTTATGTGTAAAATGAGGACATTGACCTAGATCAGCTTCCAGGCCTGACATTGCAAGAAAGCTTGTGGGAGGCATGGAGAATGTTGCAGTCTTCAAAAATAAAGCACCCATGCTTACTGGCTGGCAGTCTGACAGTAGGGTTGCCAGATTTAGCAAGTAAAAATACAGGCCACTCAATTCAATTTGAATTTCGCATAGATAACATTTTTTTTTTTTTAGTGCAAGTATATTCCATGCAATATTTGGGATATAATTATACTCAAAAAAGTATTTGTTGTATATCTGAAATTCAAATTTATCTGAGTGCCTGGTATTTTATTTGGCAACCCTACCTCAGAGGTATATTGTCCTCTCTGTTCCTTTAGCAAAAAACTGAAACAAATGAACAAGCTAATGAACAACAACAAAAAAACCTTGTTACATTTTGTTCTTGTGATCTTGGTGAAATCTTCCTTTTTGATCTTTCAACTTGTGACATCACAGCACTCCAAATATTAAATGCGAAAGGTGAAAACGATACTAGTTCCTGTTTTTCCTTTAATTTAACATTTATTGATTGATTTGTGTTTAAGAAACACAGTTCCGTGCTTGTATATCACATTCTGTGTTTGCCTTGGGGAGATTTTTTTCCCCCGTATCTGGAGATTCAGCAAATGGCTCTTGACTGGTGTGAGCCTCTCTTATTCCTGCCTTAAACACGTCCGTTTGGCCAAAACTCACCCTGGCATTACAAGGAATTCTGTTGGCTGTCTGAGTTCCCTTCAGACCTTATTATTTGTGTTTTAATACACACACACACACAATCCAAACCTGCATCTTTCGCTTTTAAGCCAGTGATTGCGTGTGGCTGGTGGTTTGGCGATTGTGAAATAGTCTTGAAATATCAGTGAGGAAAGTGTTCCTCCTGCATTTGTGGCCCAACTCCCTGCAGGAGCTTCAGGTTTCCCTCTGTCTCCTTGGGCAGGAGAAAGCACCAACATGGGGTGGCCCTGGGCCAGGGAAGCAAAGAGACTGGCAAGGCCGAGCTCCCTGTGTTCATTCTTACTATGTTTTCAGATGTCATTTGCAAACATTATTTGGTTCTGTTGGGAAATCACTTGCATCCTGGATAGAATCGATGGTACACCTGGGCACTGCCAAGCTCATAGGCGGGGAGGGAGGGAGGACTAGCTGAGCATCCAGCTGGAGGATGACCCTCTACCCTGACCCTCGATGTTCTGAACATCTTTACACGGATTTGAATGAGGAGGTGATGTGCGGAAGGAGGCACTGTGCCTGCGAATCCGGAGACTTGCATTTTCCTCCTGTGCCTGCCAGGGACTCATGGCCTGACCTTGAGTCTCAGGGTCCGTCCAGTCACTGGGGGTCGGTTGAGCTGATCTCTAAGAGATGTTCCAGTCCTGCCTTTCTCATTCATTCATTCATTCATTGTGCAACGCTTGTTCCTGTGAACACAGGTCCGGAAATAGAAAGTTGTGCAACCTGGGGAGGACAGCAAGACCCTGAAAAGAACATAATTTTTTCCCATTTGGATTCACCCAGTGGGACTCTGAGAAATCAAGGTAAGCATCAGAACACACAGGCATAACCAACTTTCATTTTATTCTCTCCATGCAGTCAGTACTTATATGTGCCTTATGCACCAGGCTCTGCTTGGGGGACAGAGAAGAAGCAGGCAGGGTCCCTGCCCTGGGAAGCTCGCAGTCCAAGGGGGCAGAGAGACAGGGACACCGGCAGTTCCCCCAAGCTGTGGCTTTTGCAGTGGTGAAGGGAAGGGCAGAGCCCTGCGGGAGAACCGAGGAAGAAGTGGTTCATTTATCTCTGCTTATTTCTCTTGTGGAAGTGATATGTTGGGGGTGGCTTGGACCATTGGCGCAGCAAATAGAGGAAGTATATGAAATCAAAAATAGAGGAGTGAGGAGGAAATAAAAGTTCTAATCTAACAGAAGCACAGAGTGGCCTGACAAGGACCGGGGCTGTGTTAGTAACTTTCCCTGGTGCTTTCGAAGTTGGAATATTTCTCCAATTAGAACTGGGCTCAGGGAAAGCAATGTGGCTCCTGGGTCAAGAAGTGACGCTTGCTGGATACCAAAGGCAAAGCACTGGGCGCTCCTGTATCCCTGGGGAAGGGACTCAGTGCTTCCCACGGGAGGATGGGGAGGCCGCTCTCAGAGGTTTTGTGTTCCTCTTCAGGCCACCTGGTCTGGCCACTGCCGCAGATGGGGACAGGCTGGGCCCATGAAGGCCTTGTGTTCCTGGACTCCTCACTGAGGTGTGAGAACTCCCACCCCAAAGGGTACCTCTCCTATGTAGGCTGCAGCAGTCCATGATGAGACGACAAGCTGCCCTGGGAATAAAGGGCCGTACTGCTGTCCTGACACAGGGCTTCCAAATGCCCACTGTTGTGGAACGTGCACGGGGTCTGTAATTGTCCCTTGTTTCAACCCCACAGAGCTCTCCAGTCGAACCTCCAACTCTCTCCACAAGCCCAAACTCCATAATCCATCCACCCATCCACCTGTCTCTCACCTGTGACTCACAGTTCCCAGCACATTGTCAGTTGTCAATAAATAATCAAGAGAATGACAATTACATGTCAACTGAAAAAAAAGTGAAGATGAAGTAGTGCTAATTAGGGTGGCCCCTAGCCCAGGGACTGGTATCTTTATAAGAGAAAGGAGAGGGAGATTGAAAGCCGAGACACAGAGAAACGGAGACACGCAGAAGGGGAAGAAGAGAATGACATTCAACATCAGAGGTGAGACTGGGGTGACACAGCTGCAGGCCAAAGAACGCCAAGGATTGCCTGTAGCCACCAGGAGCTGGGAAGAGGCAGGAAGAAGTCCTCAGAGGCAGCCTGGCAAAAATAAATGAATGAATGAATAAATAAATAAATACTTATTCAATGGCTGACTAAATATCGAATGGACTTAATGACTGAGTGGAGAAAATGTAGAAAATGATCGCAGGCAAGGGTAGTGGCTCTTTGAGCTGGAACCTTAGAATCTCAGCATCAGCTGCTCCCTTCTCCAGGCGTAGAAGCCAGAGAGGCATCATGGGAGGAAGGAGCACGTGTGCAAAGTGCGCTGAAGTCCAGAAGGTCAGTTTAGGAAACGTCAGGCTGGCACTTAGGTTTAAGTAAAATACGAGGCAAGGGAGGTTGGTTGAGGGCAAATCACGAGGGCATGGACTTGACCTTATCAGTAAAGGGAGACTACACAGATGACAGGGCAAGAACTTAATTTCCATCGGAGCTCAAGAATCTCCTTCTAGAAGCCGTTTAAAGTTTGTCTAGAACATTTTGAATTGCCTCCAATAGTTAGTTAAGTCGTCCCTAAACGTTTCCGAATTTCTGCTGAGCACTTCTAGGCTTTCTCAATCTGGCTGTGCCCCGCCCCCCCCCCCCCCCCCCGACTCTGCTTCTGTCTCTGCTGATGCCAGGCCTCATTGTGAGGACACTTGGCTGCCTTTTGTTCCACACGGTGGCCTCCAAAGTCCCCAAAGCTAAGGGTGACAGAAACCAGTCATGGTTGCCATAAATCTTGGGTGAATTCCACGCCCAATTTTTTTTTTAACATCTTTATTGGAGTATAATTGCTTTACAATGGTGTGTTAGTTTCTGCTTTATAACAAAGTGAATCAGCTATACATATACATATATCCCCATATCCCCTCCCTCTTGAGTCTCCCGCCCACCCTCCCTATCCCACCCCTCTAGGTGGTCACAAAGCACCGAGCTGATCTCCCTGTGCTATGCGGCTGCTTCCCACTAGTTATCTATTTTACGTTTGGTAGTGTATATATGTCCATGCCACTCTCTCGCTTCGTCCCAGCATACCCTCCCCCCTCCCCATGTCCTCAAGCCCATTCTCTATGTCTACGTCTTTATTCCTGTCCTGTCCCTAGGTTCTTCAGAACCATTTTTTTTTTTTTTTTAGATTCCATATATATATGTTAGCATACGGTATTTGTTTTTCTCTTTCTGATTTACTTCACTCTGTATGACAGACTCTAGGTCTATCCACCTCACTACAAATAATTCAATTTCATTTCTTTTTATGGCTGAGTAATATTCCATTGTATATATGTGCCACATCTTCTTTATCCATTCATCTGTTGATGAACACTTAGGTTGCTTCCATGTTGTGGTTATTGTAAATAGAGCTGCAGTGAACATTGTGGTACATGACTCTTTTTGAGTTATGGTTTTCTCAGGGTATATGCCCAGTAGTGGGATTGCTGGGTCGTGTGGTAGTTTTACTTCTGTTTTTTTAAGGAACCTCCATACTGTTCTCCATAGTGGCTGTATCAATTTACATTCCCACCAACAGTGCAAGAGGGTTCCCTTTTCTCCACGCCCTCTCCAGCATTTATTGTTTGTAGATTTTTTTGGTGATGGCCATTCTGACTGGTGTGAGGTGATACCTCATTGTAGTTTTGATTTGCGTTTCTCTAATGATTAGCGATCATCATTTTATTTATCACTTTATTTAACTCTTGCTGAGCCAGAGCAACGAGAGACTAACAGAGCACCGTGGAACTCAGTAGTCCTCCACCCCCACATCAGAGGGCTCCTCTGAAAACCGTCCTTGAGGTCATTACTTGTCTATCCTCAGATCGCCCATCCAAGGCAATTCCAGCAAGAAGTGTCTGTGGCTGTATGCAAAATGATGGCCCCCCAAACGGCTACCATGAAATTTACTTTTTATGCCCTACTTCCTGCCTATATCATATCGATGGGAAAATTGAGAGAATTGCAGGAAGAAGATGCAAAAGCATCTGGGGTTTTTGGAGATGAGGCGGGTCAGATTTGAAAGCTCATGGGCTTAGACACTGTTGAATTATGTTCCCCAAAACGATGTGTTGAAAGTTCTTACTCCCAGTGCCTTATGAAATGTGACTTTATTTAGGAATAGACATTGTAGGTGCAATTAGTCAAGTTTAGACAAAGTCATACTGCATTAGGGTGGGCCCTTAACCCAATATGACAGGTATCCTAATAAGATAATATGAAGACACAGAAACTACGTCACGTGGCGACAGAGGCGGAGACTGGAGTGCTGCAGCTGCAAGCTAAGAATCACCAAGGATTGTGGGTCCCCACCAGGTGCCAGGAAAAGGCCAGGAAGGATTCCACCCAGAGTCCAGACGGTCCTGGCCCTGCTGACACCTTGATGTTAGCCTTCTAGCCTCCAGAACTGCCAGAGAACAAATGTCCATTGTTAAAGCCACCCAGTTTGTGGCTCTCTGTTATAGCAGCCCCAGGTAACTAACACAGACACAAACTGCTGAAAGGGACTGGGATTCTTTCCATCCTATCTTCCTGTTCCAGGAGCAACGCTCTGGCAGTAGTAGGTGGAGGTGGACTGTGTCTCCTGGCAGCAAGGTCCAGGGATGTTCTTCTGGAGTATCTGCAGCACTGCTAGGTGTCCCATGGGTCCTCAGTAATGCCTTGTTTAAACCAGATTTTAAATAATGGTTAAAGCCTCATAGAACAACATTGAGGGGAATTCAAAATATGGAAAAGAGTCATCACATCCCTTCCCTTTTCCCATGGCCCCTGCCGGCAGTCTTGCATTTGCACACACTTGTATGTGTTTGCACCCTCAGTCCACACTTGTGCTTGGGAACTGCCCTTCCCCCACCAATATTGTTGTTACGTCATCTTATATTGTGGGCCTAATATTCCATCTGGTCGTTACACCACAAGCATTTCACCACTTCACTCTTTTTGGGCATTAATTTTAATTATTTTTTCTATTTTACTCAGATATTGTTACAAAGAACACCTTTATGTTTACAATTTATTTTCCAGTTTTATTGAGAAATCATTGACATATATAGCGGTATAAGTTTAAGGTGTATAGCATGATGGTTTGATTTGCATATATTGTGAAATGGTGATCACAATAGGTTCAGTTAGCATTCATCTTCTCATCTAGATACAATGAAAAGAAATGTGTTAACAAATTTTGATTCTTTTGGATTATTTCCTTTGGATAAATTTCTATGATAGATTTACTGGCTCAAAGAGTACAAATATTGTTAGAGATTTTGTTATATATTATTGTATTGTTTTCTAAAAGAAAACCAAGATACAGTGCCATCAGATAATATGTATCAAATAGTGCTTTACTACACTTTTATTTTCTGAGGTTGAAAATATACTTCTTTTCTCTGTAGAATTGTCCTTGTGTTAATTGATATTTACCCATTACTCTATTGGGTCCTGATTGTATTGGCTATCTATGTACATCAGAGGTATTAAATTAAACCACCTGTACCATATTTTTAGAAATAAATAGCTTTCCTTTCACTTTAATGGCATTTGTTTTTATTGAAGAGCGTTACTTTTTTTGAGGAGAAGTTGTGGTTATACAGTTGAATTTTTTATTCCTTTGGAAGTTGTACTTTTTTTTTTTTTTTTTTTTGCGGTACGCAGGCCTCTCACTGCTGTGGCCTCTCCCGTTGCGGAGCACAGGCTCCGGACGCGCAGGCTCAGCGGCCATGGCTCACGGGCCCAGCCCCTCCGCGGCATGTGGGATCTTCCCGGACCGGGGCCCGAACCCGTGTCCCCCGCATCGGCAGGCGGACTCTCAACCACTGCGTCACCAGGGAAGCCCATGGAAGTTGTACTTTTATTTGCTATTTACCAAATAACATTCCTCCAAACTTGTGATTAAATATTCCATTTTACTTCAGTTATTTCTATGGCTCATTTCAATAGTTCACTTTTTAATCCATTTGGAGTTTGTTTTTTCATATCATACAAGGTGTAATCTAAATTAATTTATCTCCAAATTACGATCCAGTTACATAAAATAACTGATTAAATAAGAGTTAATTATCGCCACTGATGCTTACTTGATTATATACTAAATAATCCTATGTAATTTTCTCTGTTATAAAAATTCACGTTCTTTACTCTTTGAGTATTGTAAATTTTTATTATTCCTACTTTGTGATTTGGTTTAACTCCTAGTATGTCTCCTTCTTCTATTATTGATTATTTTTACAGTATTTTCTTTTGTGTATGGGTTCTCATGTATTTATATTTCCTATGAGCTTTACATCAATTTGGCAAGTTCTAAAAGGAGGCCATTTGATATTTGGGTTAGTGTCCGTTTAAGATATACAACCATTATTGGGTGATCACTGAACTTGAACTTGAGTCATCCCTTCTAAGTGGTGTAGTTGGGCATAAAGTACCGGGCTTTACAATGAGACCATGCCTGAGTATGAACGTGGTCCTGCCACCTGCTAGCTTGTCCAGGTTATTTAACCACCCTGAACCTTACTCCCCCTTACCCACACGGAGACAATAAGACCTAACTCAGAGGGATGTCCTTATTATTACTAGCGAGGGAAGGGATATGAAACAGCACAATGTCTATCACAGTTTGGGTACTTAATTTTCATTTCCTTTTTATTTTCTCCCAGCCACAATTTGTAGCTTCATTTGACCTTCTTAAGCTTGCCCCCAATTTTTATGCACTATAAATGGATTCCTTAGCCCCTTTACACTCCCACAACTGCGTCTTGCAGACACACAACGATGTTACAGATCATTGCCCTTTTATCTCGCACTCCACCCTTTTGTGAAGCTCTCTCGTGTCACTGTGGATGGTTCTTTTCAGGTTCTTACAGATTTTTCGGGTAGACACAGGCTTGCGGTTTCTGAAAGCCATAGTTATGTTCCTTAAAGAGATACTAGAGCATTTCAGTTCCCTGAGCCATGTGGGTGGTTGCCTTCTACCAATAGTCAGGAGTTACTCTTGGTTTCCTCCTTCAAGGGCCTTATTCTTGGGTCTCCACGCTCTGAACCTCTCACCAAAAGAGGTGAAGTTCTTCCACAGGAAGATTGGAGATCCACCTTGGTACTTCCCACCCCATCCTCAGCTAGAACCTAAGCAGCCTGTGGTGGTAGTTTCAGGTTGGGAGTCTTTTTTTGACCTCCTGTGGACTTTTCACCTTCACATATGCAGGTTTATAGGCAAACGGCCCCTTCAGGAGCAGAGACCATGTGAGATGGCAGCTGCTCAGGCGCCTGGGACCTGCGTTCTCGTCTAGGCTGTGCCAATGCCCAGCGGTTGCTCTTCCATGTGTTTACATCTCTCTCTTTTCCAAAAAGCATGTAAGTTTGCTTTATACTATAGGAAAAACGCAAAAATAAGTTACAAGCGGGAGGAGGGAGAAAGAAGACAGGAAAATAGGGGCTGGAGAAAAAAATGGAGTTGGGAATGACAAAACCACAAGTACAAACCCCTGTGCACTTGTATTTGACCAAAGTTAACCTTGAAGTTCCTAGTAGTCAGAAGACAGACAGAAATACTCTGAGAAAGTTATTTTATCTCTAAATCTCAGTTTCATCGTTGATAAAATGGTAATAAAAACACCTACATCATAGGATTGTTCTGAGGGTGAAATGAAATAAGAGGTATGAAACCCTCAAGTATATTGTGCAACACATAGGAGAGACTCTGCAAATGCTAGATTTTATTGTTACTCTGATTTCTTCTAGGGTTTCTGCTTTGAAGTCAGAAACCACCTACCTTCAGCACTGTGGCTCGTGTTTCAATTGACTCAGCTACAGAGTTTTATCCCTTTTCCAACGTGGTAGAGGCTGAGAAACGATGATCTCTAGTAAACTACGTTACTCATCTATTGGGGGACGTGGGGAAATTCATCTGCTTGCAACAGGTATGATGGCAGGTAAAAATAACCATGTTCCATTGTGTAAGAGCCTTATTCCAACCCATTGCCCAAGACGAATTGGCCTCCGTAGAATAGAATGCTAGAGCTTAAAGGGGCCTTGAAGGCTCATCCAACACCCTCTCTTTTCAGAGTGAGGGGGACCGCTGAATTTTCCAGCATTACCCAGCTAGAATTTGATGCTCAAATTCCATTTCTTTCTCTTGAAGCACCCTTTCATGAGAAGGACCAACGTGGAATTGAAGTCAAGGAGAAAGAAAATGGTGATTTATGTATAGTTTAGGGAAGTGAGAGTCAGTTTGAGTTCCGACCGTTCATTGTTTCATTGTTACTACTTTCAGCCACGGGTGGAATTGCCCATCCTTCTTCTTCCCTCTGCCGGCCCTGGAAAGTCAGGCTTCAGCTGCCAGAGAGGCTCGCTGTGAGAGCTCACGTCTTCTGGAAACGGTGGCCTTGTGCAATTTCTATCTGGTGTGGAGGAATGTAGGTATTTATAGGGTTGTGCTTTCCTCAGCGCTTCTATGCTTCAACAGAGAGGATCGCTCAAGCACGTCTTTGGGTTATTTAAAGCTCACAGAGAGCGCTCTCCTTCCCAGTGCGCACACATGTGCCCCGGAATCTCAGTGGAACACTGCTTGAATTTGAGTGGCCGTGTTTGACACTGAATCACAGACTGAGTTCATTACGCGCGAGACGAGAGGAGCTGCCCACCCCCCCACCCCCGCCCCGCCTGTGGCTCACAAGTGAAGCCCACACGCATGGGAGTAAGAAGTAGTCATAATGGTTATGACGAACTGATGCCGAAAGAGAATCCAGCTCCCAGCCAGCAGCCAAATCGCTTTCATCCAGGCTGATACGTGCCGAATATGTGGTTGACACTTCCACACGCACCCTCATCTTACCCTCCCGTCAGCCCGGCGAGCTGGGTGGTGTTGTCAGCCTCCCTTGACTCAGAAGGTCACTCAGAGAAGTGACCTAGGTCATGGTCACAAGTCAACCCAGGGTCCAGACTCCAAGCCCCTCATTCTTTCCTCGATGCCACCTCCATCTACTCCTGGTGAAAAGATAAGTGAAGAAAACTCTACCCCAAAACTACATCCGTGATTTCCAAGCAAGCTTCATTTTCTCCAGTTCCCAGTGCAGCCACTCGAGAATGACTTTGGTGTCACCTTTTACGTTAGGAAACTGTGCCAGGGAGATCAGTGCTGATAACCTTCAGTGCAGTGGTGATGCAACTTGATGATTTTAAATAATTTATTTTTGAGGTCGCAACCAGCGGACTTTGTTTATCTGGTGAGTTGTACTTCCTCTCTTCCCTCTCCTATTTCCCTTTCTGAATCGGTCACTTGGGATGCTCATCTCCCTGTGCATCTGTGTGCACTCGAGATCTGAAACCCAAGCCGGTGCTACCACCAGCTGCAGAAGCATGCCACTCGCAGGCATTTTTGGAAACCAAAAATGACCGGTCCCATAACTGTGATTAGATAAAGCTTGTAATTTGTGTTTGCTGTAGTCAGCGACGTGGTATTTCGGGACAAACAGCCGCTCTATGCTACATATAGCTTGGAATTTGCGGCTTTTGTGTAACCTGCCATTGCATGATCAAGGAGGTAAAGGAGAAAGAGAGAGAGAGGATGGATGAAGGGAGAGAGGGCGGGAAGCCCCGCTCAGCAGACAGGCGGAGGACCGGGGAAGCCGGAGAGCTCAAAGGGCCCGCGTGAAACATGTAGCTGACTTGTCCTCAAGAGAGATTCAGACAGTTGTTGTCAGGCTCTTGAATGGCCCAATCCTCCTTTCCTAACAGCTGGAGACATATGACTCCCAGTGAGAGGCTCAGCCGTACCCCGGGCTCAAGGAGGGATCCTAACCGGAGCCAGAGCGTGATTTACGAAGCCCAAGTCTAATTCTCCGGGGACTCAGCTTTTCAGTCCAGCTGATAGATATTCCCCGATCCAATGCTTCAGTTCTAAAAGGTCAGCCTCCTTCCCCGTCCGCAATTCTGGGAACAATATCCTTGGCTTTCCTCTGAGTCTCAGCTGGATAAAGGCCTTCATTCATTCACTAAACATTGACCTAAGGCCTTCACATGCCAGGCCAGGAAGGGCATTGTGGATACAGAAATAAGTCAGCCTGAATCCCAGGCCTCCACACAAAGGCACAATCAGTTCTGCTGTGTCCTTCTTCTCTGTCAAATGTGTACAATGAAGGTGTCTTTCCCTGAACAGAGAAAGTGCATCTCCCAATACTCACTCATCCCTAACCCTGAATAAGAAAGAGGAATGTTAACGTCACTGGGCACCGCGACCACATTTACAGCTATCCTCTTACAACAGGTTTAAAGACATTGCTGCTTTTCAGATGGGAAAACTGAGGCCCAGAGGGCTGAGGGGACTTGTCTAAAGACGTGGAGCTAGGTGGTGGCAGATCCAGTGTGGAACTCAGGTCAGCCCGACGCCTAATCCTGAGCCCTTTCCTCCATTCCCTTGATTTACAACATCCAGATTATGCCTGTAAGTCGTAAATGGAAATTGTCCCATTCAATCAGTATTTTAATTGATTTTGGGTGCTCAAATATATAGCAGATATAGATCACGCCCTTAAAGCACTTAGTATTTGTGGGAGGTGTTAATCTATGCATAGAAAGTTTTGTTAAAATGCAGAAAATGCCAAGGGAGCCCAAAAAAGGGAGCAGAGAGTATTGGGAGAACTTGGTATCTGGGTAGCGTGAGATCACTTTCTGTAGGGCGCAGGCACCTGAGCTGACTCTTGGAAGGATCTGGAGGGAGATGAGATTGAGAGAAGACAGCATAAGATCATGCTTATCTCAGGGGCAGGTGGGGCACCGGGAGGGAAAGGCTGGGCTGGGTAGGAACTGGGAAAAGGCGTCATAGAGAAAGGAGCGAGCATAAGCTCAGGCTTAGAGGTCTAAAGGACTCGGCATGTTTGGAGAAGGCTGTTGTTATCCAGCACAACCAAGAAGGATTGGAACGGTGAGGCGGGATGCTCCTTTGAGTGACTGTATGGATCAGTGGAAGCACACTGACCCAGGGAACTCTCTGGAATGGTTGGATTTTGACGACTTTGCATATCTCAGGTATATCTTCTGGATTCATCTCTGGGCCACATCTCGCAGGTCTTTTCTAGAGGACAGTGAGTAGGTCAGAGTTCCTGCCCTTGGCTCTATCTTTACCGAATTTTCAACTCAATTCAAGCTCTGTCTCCGTGGTACTAAAGAGCTTAATAAAATGTGACACAGAGTTGTTTGTGTTATATCAGGGAGGACATCTGGATATCTGGAAACATCTGGACAGCTCGCCAAAATAAATAAATAAATAAATAATACTTTGTATCTGAGAGTGTTTGGTATTATGGGACATAAACAAAGTCTGAATCACCAGCATGTCTTTTAGAGCTTGTCTCTTGTCCACTTTCATCTTCCCTGTTTGTTGCAGGTATGACAAGCAATTCCACTTGAAACGTTATAGAACTGGTTGGTTCATCTCTTACTGTTATATCTTGGGGGAGGAAAAAGTAGGCCATCTCCTTAAAAAGAAATCCAGTTCATTTATTAAACCTGAAAAATATTTATTAAGACCCTTCTTAGTTTGAGGTCTTGTGCGAGAGTTGAGGACAGAGCGATGACCAGGATTCAGGCCTTGCCCTGCAGGAGGTCGCTATCTCACAACCAAGTAATCTCAACACAGAGTGATTGGGGCTAATAAACATGAACGCAGAAAACTTGCGGGCGCAGATGAAAATGTTATTGACAGGGGAGAAGGAAAAAGGCGGGGGAAAGATCTGGTGATGGAGTAATTTTTGCCTAGAGTCTTCAGGGGTAAATTCGAGTTGTCTGGTAGAAAAGGGGAAGAGGCATCACAGGCTGAGGAGGCGGCCAGAGCACAAGCATGGAGACACCAGATGACTAAGAATGTTGGGGGAAATGTACGATGTTCAGATGGCTTCCGGGCAGAGTGAAGGAGGGCTGTGGTGAGAGATAAGTTCAGAGAAGAAGACAAGGGCAATAGGATGGAAGGTACCATGGCTTATAAAGCCCTGGCCTCATCCTGTGGGTCATGGGAAGCCCCATAACCCCAAAGCACCCTGTCCTTCCTTCCTACAGCTAAACACACACCAACCTGTCCACCTCACTCCCAGAGTTACCACCAAGAGAAGAAAGTGCCTATGACCACCAAAGACATTCTAGAATGTTCAACAGCACCGTCATTTGTAAGAGCCCCAAACCAGAAGCAATCAAACGTCTACCAGTAGGATAATGGCTACATGGATTGCCATATTTTCATATAATAGAATACATGACAGCAATAAATAGGAGTGAACAATAAAAAGTGAACAAAATAACGATACTCACCAGACATGGATGAATCTCACAGACATTACGGGGAACAAAAGAAGCCATTTATGTGTAATTTCATTTATATGAAGCCCAAGAACAGGAGCCTTAATCTGTAGTGCCTGAAGTCCGAACAGCGGTTATGGGGGTGGGTATTGACGGGAGAGGGCGTAAGAGAGCCTTTTGGGGAGCTTGGGAGTGTCCTGTATTTTGTACTGTTGACAGTTAATGTGGGTGTATATGTATGTAAAAACTCAACTGGCTCTACTGTGAGATTAGTATACTTTACTGAGTGTTTTAATTCAATAAAAAAGTAAAACAAAACAAAACTAACAAAAAATGTAAAAGCTACTCTAAATAGAATTTTCGAAATCTTGTTGTAATATATATATTGCATATGTATATACATGTAATACATATGTTGTATATTGTACATATACAATATATATATAGTATATGTATATACATGTAATATATATGTAATGTATATGTATATCGGGTTCGGTTTTTCCAAACCCGAATGAACTTTTTAGCTAACCTGGTATTTTCCATTACGACCCAATCCTCTACCAACAAGTCCCTTTCCCTGCGACCAGCCCTCCTGGGGTGGAAGGTGATGTGTACCTTCTATGGGAGTTTGTTAGAGACATAGTACTCCTTAGCAGGGGAGAACAAAAAAGGCAGCTACTTAACGCAAAAGCAGCAAAGTGAAGCAAACTTGGTAAATTCCATTCAGAACCTCACTCTCGTCACCTCTTGAGTGAAAAAACCCCATGGGTTACTGGCATCCTCTTTACTATATGTTCATCACTTAGTCTGTACCAGTTTTCCTGCACCGGTAAGGATGAATTCAAGTCTCTTTTCAGCTTAAAAAAACAAAAAACAAAGAAAATCTCCCTTGGGCTCTGGTTTTTTTTCCAGCTTTCTTTCTCATCTCCCTCTTCCTCTCCTAAACCAAACTTTCAAAAGAGCTTTTTCCAAACTAACTGTCTCACATGACATTCATTCGTTTTTTATTTTATTTTTTTTGAACGTTCGCATTAGGCTTTATTATTTTTTTGAATTTTATTTTATTTTATTTTATTTTTATACAGCAGGTTCTTATTATCTATTTTATACGTATTAGTGTATATATGTCAATCCCAATCTCCCAGTCCATCCCACCCACTCCCACCCCCATCGACATTCATTCTTCAGATCAATGGATCCTTTTCCCTCCTTATCTTTGAAGTCTCATCTTATTTGGCCTCTCAGTTGCATTGGACATTGGTGATAACTTCCTTCAGCTGAGACTTTCTCTTCCTTGAGTTTCGTAAGAGTCGTCTCTTCTGGTGAGCAGACATGGTTACTGTATCCGCCTCTGTGAATGCTTGTGATGGAAGGAGTAGTTTGGAAACCAAAGCGATTGAAGGAAAGGCCGGCTGGACCACCTCCCAGGGCACCACTCCTTTGCAGGCCAAATTGCCCAGGAATGAATCGGAAACATGGACTCAGTTTATTTAGAAATTCTGTGTAACGCTTTACGTAAGTGGCAAAATGTAAATCGGGCCCTCTCACACCCAAGTACAAACTGTCTGAGTGGGAGTTAAAAAAAAAAAGGCCTCACCAGCAATTGCCTCGCTCAGCTGCATATTTCTGTGACATGCTCCGGCAAGAGCTGTCAGCTGAGACTCTGCAAATGAAGAGGATGTTAATGTGGCGTGCTTTATGTTAATGATTCATTTTACTATCTAAATTTAAACCCTTTATCAGTCCTCCCAAGAAGTTAGTTTGATTCAGAAAATCACAAAAGACAACGAAAGGGAGGGCCAGAACCACAGAAAAATGAGATTAAAAAAAAAAATTTTTTTAAGAACCTTCACTATCCTTTGCCCATGGGAGAGAATGATCAGAAGAAGCTGTTTCTGAATATAACTTGTATGAAGAGAAAATAAATTCCTTCTCATTCCCTTTAAATAAATGTTAAGTATCTAAAGAATAGTTTGAAGGTGTCACAAATTAATATCCTGCCAGTCCCCACCCACCATCCCGTGAAGATGGATTGAATGTGAGCAAACTCTGCAGTGAGGAAAAAAATCATGCTTAGAACATGGGAGGAGGAAGGGGACTCGCTTGATTCAGGTTAGGAGGACAGCTGCGATTGGCAGAAGGGCCGAGCAAACTCAGGTTTGTGGAAAATAGGTTTGAGAGTAGTGTTCTTAACCTTGGAATCCCCTGAGCAGACTTGAAAATGTTCATGGCCTGGGTCCCATGGCCAGATCCAAGTGTAATTGGTCCACAGGGTGTGGACTGAAGTGTGGGACCTTTTATATAAGCTCCTCAGGTGATGATAACATGTGGCCAGATGGAGGGTTGCTGCTTTAGAGAACCGTCTATTCGCTGGGAGCAGGCCTTTTCCCAGAGGTCAAGAGCGGTGGTTCTCAAAGGGTGTTCCCTCGGTAAGCAGCAGCAGCAGCACCTGAGAACTTGTTAGAAATGCAAATCCTTGGGCTCCACCCCAGACCTACTGGATCACAATCCCTGGGGGTGGGGAGACCCAGTGATCTGTATTGGTCGGGCCCTCCAGGTGATTCTGATGCACTAAGTCCGAGAACCACCGATGTAAGGAAAGATGGCCTTGAAGAGGGGCTGGGGAGGAAAGCGTGTAATGGTGAACAAGAGAGTAAAGGCGGGTTCCCTTCAGAGCCAAGGGGAGGGGCAAAGACAGCAACCTGGGAGCACGTTCTCTAAGGAGGGACTTCACGTACGAGGGGAGCATCTGGGGGAAATGAAGGAAAGAACCGGAAAGTCCAGACTTCGGCACAGAGTGACTCTCAACAGGTCCTCTTCCCGGCCGAGGGACCCGCCATTGCCTCTCGGTCCCACGTTCTTCACGCGGCGCAGTTTTCTCAGCTGAGCGGCTGCTGGGGGATGCGACACGGGGGCGCCTCTCCCTTTTGTGCAGGGGCTTGGGGCTGCTGCAGTGGCCTGAGGAGCAGGGCTGGGGTTTCCCCTCGGAGTGGAGCGAGCCGGATCCCGTTCCTAGTCGGCAGGGTGTGCCTTTTGCACTGTTCCGCCGTCAAGTGCGGGCTAGGGAGGGCCTCTGCTTCTGGCCGGCTTCACTTCTGCTTTCCTCTCTCACGCCCAGCAAAGGGGCTCTGGAGACAGTTGTCCCTTTCCCTGGAAGAGTCAGAGCTGGGGAATGGCTGCCTTTACGGGGAGTTCGGGGAAGGCAGACTCTGCAGCAGAGGAGATGAGTTGCCTGGCTTACTCAATCTAGTTCCAGTTAGCAAATATTTTCAGCCTGTCTCCTCCGAGGTGGGCCCTGGGCCAGCCACTGGGGAAGCAGAGAGGGGACACGGAGCTGGTACTTGGGAAGCTTTCCTACAGGTGGAAAGGATTTTCTGGTGGAGAAGGAAAATCCAGAGATCAGTGTCTTCCGCCTGAGAGCTGCTGTAATTAGGGCGATTGTTTAGGTTTACGTCCAGACCAGGACCCATTTGATAGTAAAATCGTGAGTTACTAACAGTCGCGCCAGGACAACCAGGTGTGAACTGGGACTCTCCTGGGCATCCAGGAGGCATGGCCGTGCTGGCCACACCATGCCAGGGGCGGCAGTGTGGGTTGGCAGCAGTCGCTCTCAACAACCTGGGGCTAGACCCCACTTGGCACGCTGTGCTTCTGCAGCTCCCCTGTGTGTACCATGCTCCCCCCATAGCAGCTCCTAGCAGCACCAGCCCCGCACAGAGCAGCACGTCACTCCAGCGAGGACCCAGGCATGGCTCTGATGCTCAGATGTAACGGCCAGGCTTCTGCCTTGGCCACTATCCCTGGCTCTGCCTGATACTGTGTGCGATGTTGTGCAGGGCACAAAGCTTCTCAGATCCTCATCTGTCTCCTCCATAAAATGGTGCTCCGATCTTACAGAGGTTTGGTGGGTCTGAAGGGGCCATTTAGACCTGTTTTAGATGCACATCTTTTCTCCTCTTAAGGTTCAAGTGTAATGCCTGCGTTTCCATTACACTGTACCGTTTGTGAAGATGTTCTGCTGAATGTGGACATCAATTTCCCCAATGTCCGCACACAATGATTAAAACTGACGTAAAATGATTTCTCTAGCTCCAATAAACACTTCTTGAGTGCTCACTATGCTGCAGGCGCTGAACTAGGGGCCATAACACACTCAGGCTCTTTCACATTAAGCCTCACACCCATTTTACAGATGAGATGAAACAAATTTCCCAAGTTTCCTATCTCAAAAATAGCAAGACTCTCTCTATCCCTAGATGAAGAGCAGCTTAAGGCAAGGACTTAGACCAGGGTCCCAGAGAGTAAGGCTAGATTCAGGAAGAAACCTGGGGATCCGGGTCCAGGATCAGGGTGAGGTGAGCAAGGTCATCCTGCAAGTGCAGGGTCAGGTCTAGTCTTTATTGAAAATTTTGATATTTTGTTCATCATGGATTTATTTTTTTTTGCATTAACTTTGAATTTTAAAGGGACTCTGTTAAAATGTTAGTTTTATGTTTATTACTGACTTTTGGCACTCCCTTAAATTTTGTGCCTGAGGTCAGTGCCTCACTCCCCTTACCCTAGTCCCAGACCTGTGGAGGTGCCCCTACAAGGCAGGATTGGACTTGCTATGTTACACAGTCACTTACCACCTGCGGACCCCCGGCCCCCTCCCCACTCCCTCCACCCAGGCCAGTGTGGATTTGTATTAATAAACCACGTGGTCAGGTCTCAGGCTCTCTGTGCTCCAGTAATTTGCACAGGCTCCACCTCCTCTGCTAGCGCTGATCAAGACCGAGCTCTCTCCTCTTGCCCAGCACCTGGTCTGTGCTATCAGACACTCAAGGTATGTTGAATAATGAACTCAAGGGGAGGGCTTGAACTTTTTAGTCTGTACAGCCTTTTGGAGAAAAAATGCACACACGCCTGCGGACTTTGTAAAATGCTGATAAAAGCTTCTAGCCCTTATTTCTCCTTGGTAAAACCCATCTTGACCTATTCCTTTCTATTGTCTACCACCTCATCCCAGCCGGGACCCAGTGTGTTAATGGGTGTCACAATTAACACGTGTTGAGCATTTATTATGTACCAGGCACCATTGAAGATCGTTACATACGTTCACACAGTAAACCCTCATAACAAGCCTACCCGGTGGAGATTACTATTGACGCCACTTCATAAACGAGAAAAGTCAGCTACAGACAGAATGAGCGATCGTTGCAAGGTCACGCAGCTAGTAAGTGGCAGAGCTGTGATTTGAACACTGGCAGCCTGACTGCAGAGCTCGCCCACTCCCCGTTCCTGGCTTTGCCTGTCGCTGGTGGGAGATGAATTCTTCTTGGACCATTGAGGAGGCCCGGAAAACTGCCTGATTTTACTCTGGCTTGGGGTGGGTTTGCGTGACACTAAGCATGTGTGTGTGGGGGGAAATCTATAAGTTCCACTGTTATGGGCTGACTTGTGTGCCCCCAAAATTTATTTGTTGAGGTCTTAACCCCAGTATCTCAGAATCTGACTGTATTTGGAGATATGGTCTTTAAGGAGGTGATTAAGTTAAAATGAGGCCATTCAGGTGGGTCCTAATCCAGTATGACTGGTGTCCTCATAAAGGAGGAATTTTGGACACAGATAGGTACAGAGGGGAGACCATGTGAAGACAAGAGAAGATGGATATCCACAAGCTTAGGAGAGAGGCCTCAGAAGAAACCAATCCTGCTGACACCTTGATCTTGGTATTCTAGCCTCCAGAATTGTGGGAAAATACATTTCTATTGTTTAAGCCACCCAGTCTGTGGCAGGTCGAGCAAACTACTACATCCTCCAAAGTAGGTATCTAAGGTGAGACACAGGGACGTCACCCGCCAGTGCTTGGGAAACACAATCTGGGCAGCACCTTGCTGACACGTGGCTTGCCCCGCAGCCTCTCTCATTTGAGCTGCTGCTGCTTCTCCTTTGAGGAGGAAATAGTCACATGCGGTCATATTTTTACCTTCTGGGCTCTCTGTAATGCATATTCTCTGCCCCTTCCACCTCTACCATCAAAGGCTTCCCTTCCCTTAGCTTGGATTGCTGTACCATTGGTCAGCGTGCCCCTCCTCCTCCCATCTACTTCATCCAAAGCTTTCAGTTAAATCTCTGAAAACACGTATCTGACCACGTGGGTCATGTTCCTGCTCTAAAACCTTCCGTGGCTCTCCATTTCTTGAAGGGAAAAGCCTAGCTCCTCAACTTGCCCTGATTTACTACACATCAGCACTTAGTGTGATCTGCCACTGCATCCCCTTTCCATACCCATCACTGGAATCCAAGAGAAACTACCGGCTATTCCCTGCTTGTTCCTCCTGCTTTCCTGACCCTACATCTTTGCTCACCCTGTCCGCTCTGCCTAGAATGCCCTTCTCTGCTTTTGCATGTTTAAGTCCTATTGATTTCCCAAGCACAGCTCAAATTCCACCTCTTCCACAGAGCCTTTGCATCCTACCAATCGGTGTCTCTCTTTCTTAAATCCCACAGCACTCTCATGGCTCCTAAGTCCTTTGCACCTTACATTATAGTTATTTATGCATGTGCTCCACCCAACCCCTTCCCACAGCAGACCTCCTTGGAGCTTTCTGGAAGGGAGGCAGCATGGTGGTTTAGGAAGGGAAAGGCACGTGGAGCTGGTGAACCTGTGTATTTACCCCTCTCTAAGCCACTTGGTAACCACAGTGGGGTAGGGACCCTCATCTCTGTAGCCTGAGTGGCCAGCACATAGGAGTTCAGGAAATAATCAGGGAGCAAACAGGCAAATCATCTCATCTCTCTGAGTCTTAGTTTTCTCATCAATTAAATAGGAATGAAATCCACTTCACTTCGCCATACAGTAGAAACTAACACAACATTCTAAAACAACTATACCCCAATTTAAAAAAAAGATACAAAAAAGCACATAAAAATAATGATAATAACACAAGCTTAAAGGATAATATCTGTGAGGAGTAATGGGTAAAGAAGAAATTTCTTTATAAATATTATTTGAGTATTCTGCTAGAAAACGGACGTCTCTATCAAGAAAAACATTCATTTCCTGTAAAGTCCTAACGCTCCACTAGCTCCACTAGGTTTTCTATTTTGACCCATAATAAGTGCACGATGTGCTCAGTTGCTCTGCTAAGTGCTCTCACATGTTCCCCCATTTAATCTTCCCAACAGCCTTTGGAGGGAGGTGCAGATATTGTCCCCTTGTTACAGAAAACCAGGGCTCCTGACTTGCCTGGGCTGGGTCCGAGCCTTGGACTGGACTGGATTGGAAGGAGAGGAGTGGGAAACTGAGTAGTGATGGGTTAACCGGACAGTGCCTCCAGCTGGGGAGTGGGATGGATTTCCAGGATTTATTGGGACCACGATTCCCCAGCTTTGCCTGGACACAGTCTTGCATCTTGGCCTTCGTGGGCCTGGCTTGGTGACTGTGAGGGTTTGGAATTTCTGGGCCTGAGCTGGCAGTGGTCTCCCCGAGCCAGGAGTGGGGTAGCTCTGATGAGTAGATAATTAGGATGCTTCTTTCAGCTGAAGATAAAGTCCAGAGCCTCTCTCCAGCCATTATCCTGCCAACCCTAATAGAGCCAGATTGATGGATACAGCGCGGAGGGAATTTGGAACATTCTTGTGCACACTATATCACACTCAATAACCGCCCGTGCACAATGTGGGACTTTTATAAGCCATTACAAAATCCATTTTGAAACATCTCTGGGTGCGACAGCCAGCTGCAAAGCATCTGAAGTATCCCTGACATTTGGGCTTTGGTGGAGCTTGTGAAAAGCGAGGACTCCAGAGCAATCGCGCGCTTACACACAAGCCAAGAGCACTCGATCGTAAGGGAAACAGATGCTAGCATTACAACCCACTGTACATCTTATACTGTATTTCAGCAAACGCACTAATCCTTCTTGTTAGACAAGAACAGAAACCCCCCAAATGCTTTCCATATGTCCCATTGTCTTCCAGGCTCTTTAATTCTATCTCAAAAGCCCCCAACTTAGCGACCTTCATATTAATGCTAAACATATTACATCAGTTCTAACATTGATATGTTTAATATGAATACAATTAAAGTTGCTTCAACATAATCCTGGTAAGATAAACAGCATTGCTATTATTATAAACATCCCTGCAAGGTCTCTTGTAAAATATTATCAATACTAATAGAAGCACCTCCCACCACCCCGATACTCGGACAAAACAATGCCACTGCCTCCCTACTAATAACAAATATGTCCAGTGATTTAAACATTGGTGCATCCAACGTAAACACCATTATAGCTAATGGAAAACAGTTACCCAACCAGGCAAATCTTTAACCAGAAAGTTACTGAAGAAAAAGAACAGTTTCCTCGGCAAGAATGCATTACAGCCTGCCGGTGACATTTGCAATAGATTACTTAAGCCCATAAAGAAATGAAAATTGCAGGCCCATTCTGAGCCAGAAATGATGAAATTGGAGAGCCCAGGCCAAGTACAGTATGGCACTGACAGGCTTCTGCCCAGTGTCTGCAGGCCCGGTGTCGCTTGGAAGGCAGCCTCCTTGAGTCTTTGTGCAGATGTGGCCTCAGGTACATCGTGTCCGTGAGGTCTCGCTTCCAGTCCGAGGTCTCCACACGTGAAGTCATGAAGCTAAGGACTGGCCTTTACCGAGCTCAACTGCTCCCAAGGGCTGGGGTCGGCTGAGCGCGAGCACGTGGGTGCCTTTCTCCCCACCCATGCAGGTCTCGCCTGGCCAGCGTGGCGTAGGACAGACAGTGTTATGGTTTCCACCTCAAGCTGTGGAGGTTTTCTTTCAGATTATGGAGAAGGCCAGGGCTTTAGGGAGGAGACCTAGAGACTTCTGCAGAGTCAAAGAGGCAGGCTAAATGCGTTCATCTGATCCTTATCTCACCTGGAGCCTCTAAAATAAACAGACGGACCCCCAGATGACAAGCCCTGGCTATGTTCACAACAAGCTCTTGTGCATTCTTGCCTGTTTCCCCCTTTCTATCCAGTTCCGTGATTTATTGACTCCTGACATCTTTGCATCTCCTACTTCTGGAAACTTCTTGGGTGTGGTTCCAATGATTCCAGAGTTGTGCTCTCTCTCTGTCTTTTTTTAATCCGTCAAGCCCACTCCTGATAAACACCCCAACTCTCCAAGCTCTGTGTTACCGGGTCTTCCAAAGGAGGATTCCAAAAAGCAGCAGCTCAAAACGCCACCTCTCCCCCAAATGCAGAGGCCTCCATGCCGCACTGTGGGCTGGTGCTCTCGACCTCCCACTCCTCTCAGGGGTCTCCCTAGGAAAGTTTCAAGTGTCCCCAGAATTGTGAGGATCCATTGTGATTCAAAGAAAGGAAAAGGAAATTGCCCAATTATTTCTTCCCCAAATATTTCAGTTGAAATTAGCCACCTCTCCCTTAAATAATTTTCATGAAAAATGGAGGTATTCTTTTCTACTGATGACAGCACTTATCCATTATCAGGGAACTCTCATCCTCCTGGTGTGACCGTGGGGACATCTGTATGTGTCCTTCAAAAACGTCACACGCTGAGTATTCACCTAGCACTTCGAGTCAGCTCAGGATTTCTAATCTCAAGACTAGTGACACTGAGGTCAGATAATTATTTTGCTGTGTGTGGGGGGCTGTTCTGTGCTTTGTAGCTGTCTCCTCAGCCTCTACCTATTAGATGCCAGCAACACACACAACACCCCCCGCCCCCGCCCTCTGCCCGGGTTGTAACAAACATGGCCAAATGGCCCCGAGGAAGCAAAATCTTTTTCTCTCTCTCTCTCTCTCTCTTTCACATACACACACACATACACACACACACACACACACACACACACACACACATACGGAAAACCACCAAGTCAGCTGGGTGAATCAAAGCATCTGACAAATGAATGAAGGCAAACTCAGATGCAAATTCTTGTTTCCTGACTCACTGCCTGTGTGGTCCTCCTAGGCAAGGAACTTACTCATCTGAGCCTCAGTTTCCCCATTTGTACAGTGGGATCAATGATATCCATGTACCAGGGGTGTGGGAAAGGTCTTATCTATGTAAATCCATGATGTCAAATCCATGGCGGATTCTCGTTTGCATCCTAAACCAAGCATCTCCTCCTTGAATGGGTCCGTGGAGGCCCAGAGCACGAACAGGGTGTTCTCACTCCCCCAGAGTCTGGAGAGATGGAGAGCTGGAATTCCATTCCAGCTAAACATCATATTATTAATTCTGGGCAACTCTTTCCTAGAAAAACCCCAAACCATGTAAACACCAGTATAGTTTTCAATTTGTAGTTAGATTAGATGCCAGGAGTGTTGGGTTCCATTATATTTTATTTTATTTTTTAAATGAAACCTTTACAGTGGATTTGAAAGAAAGCTATTTTCTACCTCTCTGGAGAAGTGTAAGTTTTGGAAAGTGAGTTTCCCTGGAATGTTTTAGCTTCAATCAGGGTGGATGGAAAAAAAAAAAAAAAAAAAAAAAAGCAGGTTAAGTCACATGATAGAATTTCTGGACCCAGATTCATCAACTCATTTAGGAAGTGCCCTGTGGAACAAAATATGCTTGGAAAGAAGGCTTTGTGTCATTCTAAAGCTATTTTATGTCCTTGGAAAAGCAGGTGGGTGTTTATATTCGTACTCTTTTGAGTGTTCTGTTTTAAGTATCAAACACTTGCAAATGTTGTATCTCCAAAGTCACCCCCGGAAAAAAAACCTTCCTGTTAGGGAGGGGAGTGTAATTCTCAACTCTCCACGTCCTCGTGTCTGTGCAGTACAGAATCCATACCATTACTGTTACTTTTTTTTTTTTTTTTTTGCGGTACGCGGGCCTCTCACCGTTGCGGCCTCTCCCATTGCGGAGCGCAGGCTCCGGATGCGCAGGCTCAGTGGCCATAGCTCACGGGCCTAGCCGCTCCGCGGCATGTGGGATCCTCCCGGACCGGGGCACGAACCCGTGTCCCCTGCATCGGCAGGCGGACTCTCAACCACTGCGCCACCAGGGAAGCCCCCATTACTGTTAACTCTTGGCGTCACTAGCAAAGACCCCTACATCCATTGAGCATCTCCTGGTGGACTCTGGGCATCCAAGGATGAACAGGAACATTTCCCACCCCGAGGGACACATAGCCTGGCAGGGACAGAGAGAGGACAGACCCAGTGGGAGGACAGACCCTGCTCTTCCTCTTTCCTATGACAAGGAATTAGGTCTCAGGGGGCTGCTTGGAATGGAGAAACAGTTCTCATTCCTGAAACTCTGGAGACAGCTGAGCTCTGAGCTCCACTGAGGCCCAGGGACCAAGGCACAGAGGTTCCCCCACAGGGGAACCTGAGACCAAACTCCCCATGTACTTGATAGTGCATTTGTAAATGCTGGCAAATCTGCAAGGCTGCTGAGCTGACCTGAGGGGCTGGCCGGCCCAGAGCCGTTGTCCCGGCCCAGGGAAGGGGGCTGGCAGAAGGAGCAGCCCTGGGGGATCAGGCCTCTTCCTGCCCTAGGGCTGGTCTCTTGGAAAGCAATGAAAGGCCCAGCAGGGCTCCTCTGTGACCTCACCTCCCATCCATTCGCAAGTACACCCGTAATCAGTCCACAGATATCTCTTGAGCACTATTCCGTGTTTGGACTAAAGGCCTCACACGGGCTGCCTTCTCTTCTTATTCCAACTGGCCCCGGGTCAGGCCTTCAACCCCCTAATGCCAGTGACCACTATCATGCAGTGGGTCTCCTTCCTCTTTCTCTGCAGCCGAGATCTCCTGGTGGAAAGCAGGCTGATACATCCACCAGCCTCCTGGAAATCTCTGCTTGGAAGCCCGTCAGGCAGTTTACCTCCATCAGGAAGCCCCCTCTGACCCCCAGGAGAGTGACGGAGACTCCTCCACTTCCCATCATACTGGGTCTCCCCCCTCCTGCATCCGCCAGGTTGTCCTGTGGTTCATCTGTTTGCGCATGTCTCCACGTGACTGCGAGCACCTGAGGGAAGGTGCCACGTCGGATCTATTTCTGCCTTCTTAAGGCTTGAGCACGAAGGCGCTGAGTGAACTCTTCCGAAGCAAAGCATCTTCGCTGATTAGGACTCCGAAAAGAAGACAGTGCCATGAGGAGGGGTCTCATGTCTGCAAGCGAGTACATGCCCGTGTATGAACTGAAGGAAATTTGTGAAGTTGAAGTGGTCACACGTGAACACTGACAACTTCCAGCTGCCTGTCTGTGACAAGGAAGCTCACAAAACATGGACTGCATCCTCTCCCTCCATCCCGCTTCTTTCCAAATGCCTCTGGGGCACAGAGGCCCACAGGAGATGGCTTGCCCAGGAGGCAGAGGGCCCAGGGCAGGACAGGGCCTCTCTGATTTCACGTTTATTACTGCTTAACTACCTCTGCACTTGGCTCAGGACCTAATACAGAACAAGTAGACGAAAGGGGTCAGTGGGCATCGGTGCTGTTTGGGAAGACCATCTCCCCGCCTTGACAGGTGACTGAGAAAGGATATTAAAACAACAAGGAGGGGGATCGTAAGGTGAAAATATAGAGCTTTGAGCCAAGAGGAAAGGCCTGCCCTTGCCCCAATGGCAGGAAAGGGAGTGTTGATTGACTTGCTTAGATTCCCAAGAGAACTGGTTGGAATTTGACAGTAAGTGAGAGCGATGAGCCTGCAATTCCTGCCGGTTATGCTGGACTCAGAATCAGAACCCACTGGGTAGGGGGGAGAGAAGAGGTGTTTCAAACCAGGCCTTGGCAGAATACCCAGAGAAATTATTTGGAGAGACTCAGTGGTTCCACTTGAGAACTTAACCCAACCAAGGAGGCCAGGAGTCAGTCTTTGCAAAGCAGAACTCTGTAGGGAAGTGGCTCTCCTGCGTTTGCTCGCCCTCAGCGCCATGCCCCTGCGCACAATTACCAGGGGAGCACAACCTATTTGTAACAATGCTTAGGTGCAGGTATGGAGAGAGAGTCTCTAACCAGAATTAGGAAGAGGGCGGAAAGGGTTTTACTAGGAAGATTGAATTCACATTATGGAAGGAAAATGAAATCTGTTCCTTTATGACAAACAACTATATCGCATTTGCTATGTGCCAAGACCTCTCCTTAGCGTTTTATGAGTCTTGACTCATTTAATATTCTAACATCTCTGTGAGATATATACTATCAGCGCCCTCCTCTTACAAGATGAGGAAACTGAGGAATAGAGAGTTTGAGGTCACCCAGCTTGTAAGTGGCAGAGGCAGGATTTGGGCCCAGGAAGTCGGCACCAGCCTCCACGCGCTTAGGCGCTGCAGCGCGCTTCCTCATTTCCACAACATACATGCGTGCATAGTGTTCAATACATTTCAAAAATGGGGTTCAAATATCTTCTTCCAAATTCCTCCTCAGTTAGGGATTGATAAAGTCTCAGCCGGGTAAGCCCAGGTGTTTAGCGTTTACACGGGTTGTGTGCGAGTTTTCCTTCTCCACTGTACAAAGTTGGTTGACCTTTCTCTGTGGACCTCACCATTACACCTGGAGTCTACAGTCCTTTTGTGTTAGGATAGTTATTATTAGCTTTGGAACTTGGCAGTTTGTTCATCCGCTCACAGATCACTCTAAATACTAGATCAGTTATCAATAGTATTTCTGAGATCTGTTTTCTCCAATTACTCTGAAAAATACCTACTACAAATAAGTGATATCATGTAGTATTTGCCTTTCTCTGTCTGGCTTGTTTCACTGAACATAATATTCTCTAGGGTCCATCCACATTGCTGCAAAAGGCAGAATTTCATCCTTTTTTATGGCTGAGTAATATTCTGTTGTATGTGTGTGTATATATATACCATATTTTTTTATCCATTCGTCTGTTGATGGACACTTAGGTTGCTTCCATATCTTGGCTATTGTAAATAGTGCTGCTATGAACATTGGGGTACATGAATCTTTTTGAATTAGTGTTTTTGTTTTTATCCAGATGTATACCCAGGCGTGGGACTGCTGGATCATATGGTAGTTCTATTTTTAGTTTTTTAAGGAACCTGCATACTGTTTTCCATAGTGGCTGCACCAATTTACATTCCTACCAATTGTGTAAAAGGGTTCCCTTCTCTCTACACCCTCACCAACATTTGTTACATGTAGGTTTTTTGATGAAAGCCATTCAGACAGGTGTGAGGTGATACCTCTTTGTTGCTTTGATTTGCATTTCTCTAATACTCAGCGATGCTGAGCATATTTTCACGTGCCTGTTAGCCATCTGTATGTCTTCTGTAAAAATACTGAATCACTGTGTTGTGCACCTGAAATAATATTATATTGTAAATCAGCTATACTTCTGTTTAAAAAAAAAGCAATATGCAAAAAATCTACTACATGCTAATAAATACTTTCCTCTGTGTTTTCATAACCTTGTCAGTTTATGCTTTTCTCCAGTCACCACACTCCATGTCTGTCTCACACGTGCCGCGGGTGTGGTGTGAATGATGTCGCGGTTACCTCTGTGCAGCCACAGCGTCTGTGGGTCTGCAGCCCAGTACCTGTGGTGAGCCTGCAGAGGAACAGGTGGATGTGAAGCCAGGGAGAGCTGAGGAGGGGTGGGGACCCACAGGCACCTCTGTGCCTGTCTGATCACGACTGATTTCTGAAAGTGACAGCTGCTGCTTCACCTTGGTCTGCCCCATCCCATACAAGTTCTTTTGGCCCTTTCTCCTGGAACCAAACAGTGAAGGAGATTCTGGGAAACCTAGTTCCAGCTGACCTGAGTTGGCACAGCAGAGAGAAGCACACCACTGTGCCCTCGTAAGACTTTTCTGTCAGCCACATTGGTGACTGCTGTGTTGGAATGAGGTGATGCAGAAGTGAATAATCAGAAATCTACTTGTTGAGCAGGACATCTGAGCAAGGGTGGTTGGATGGGTGATTTGAAGAGGGTTCCTTCAGCTAAGACAGCTTGATGCGTCCCCCAGACCCCCACCCCTGATGTGGCTAACCCTGAGAGTGGGACCCTAACCCTTGAGATCCACTGGTTAGAACATGCCCTTATCTCTGGAAAGTGCTAAAATGAACACTGCCAATGCCTGGTGAAAGCAGGATATTTTAGTCTCTGTGTTGGCTCTTCGGGTGAGCACCAAGTACCTCCAGATCTTAAATCCAGGTGCCATCCTACAAGGGCTCAAGGGAACGGAGGGCTCGATGTGTGTCCGCTAGAATGTGAGGCCGGTACTTGATTTCCGCTGGTGTAGAAATGCTATGACTGAGACCCCCTTGCTCAGAACAGCACGAGAAGCCGACTGTGCCCCTCTGCCGCCATAGGCGTCCACTCTGGGAGCAGGTCTCCCTGTTTTTCCTCTCCTGCTTCTCCCTCCTCCCTCTCCATCGCTGTCTTATCCATCCCTCTCCCTGCTGCTTTCTCTCCCTCTCTTTCTACCCAGGTCCTCCCCTGTCTCTCCCCATCTCTACTTTCATGTGACTCTGCACATTCACACAGAGGTGCTTTCTGCACCAACACTTTCCCTCCACTCTCCTTGGCCATTTGGCTGCATCGCCAGGGTGCCAACCAGGCCAGCTGCCAGTGGGAGAGGCAGGAATGAAGACAAGAAGGAGAGACATGTCTGCCAGCCCACTGGAGAGAGACAGAAATTGTCTTGACAGTTGTCTGTATCCCTCTGTATCATTTTAACCAGAGCAGAACCTGCCTATTAGAGAAGATAACTTTTATCTTGGACACGGACAGTAAATCAGTTACACACACACACACACACACACACACACACACACACACACAATACTAATCCTAAAAACCAAAACCAAAACAGAGATTCAACATCTCTGTCCCCTGGCTAGGAAAAACTACCCTCACATTTGGACTTCTCTCCCTCCTTCTCTTTTTCTGCCCACTGGGTTCAGTTGATGTTCTCTTGGAAGTGAGAATGGCCCTTTGCTGAGCATGAGTCAGGAGGCAGGTTATTCAGGAGAGCTGGTGGCCAGGGTGATTACTTCAGTCCCCAGTCCTCTTTGCCTGGCACCTGCCATAGAAACTGGCGTCGCAAATTTTGCTGGCAATGCACTTGAATCTGTAAGTGTAGATATAGAGCTAGTGAGGTCTGCCTTGCTGCCTGTCTAGCAGGTGAAGTCAGGTGCTTGAGGATTAAATGTGATGACATATGAGGAAGGCCTGGCGTATTACCTGGCATAGCGGAGAGCTTCAGAAATGCTAGTTTCCTTTCCCTTAACTTGTAGACATAATGAGGAATCACAACCCGCAATCTCACGGCATCTTTGAGGTGGGGGCACTGCCCAGCTAAGGCAGAAACCCACGTCCAGTGGTGTGACCCTGAGAGCTACAGGAGCAGACATTGCTTGACCCTCCCCTGATGGGGACTCAGGCCCTCGCTCCCATTGCACTGATCAGCTGTCATTGCTAGAAGGTATTTTTCTGTCTCATCACTTCTCCCCCAGCCCCACCACCAAACCTCTTTAGTTTTCTAGACCCACATGGAAGAATTCTGTTTGTTTGTCCTTGTGGCAGCCCTTCTGAAATTCGAGGCCACTTTATGTGACTTTTGTTGTCCCTTCTCCAGAGGAGACATACCCAGTGTGCTGAGTCACACCTTAAATGACTCAATTTCCTGACCCCTCACTTTCTTAGGGTCTGAAAGGTAACGTGATGCAAAGGAAGTATCAGGCATAGACGGAGCTGTGTGTATGACTCTGGCTAAGTCACTTCTCTGCCTCTGTGTCTCAGTTTTTTCATCTGTCCAATGGGCATATCAGTGAGATAAGCCAAGGGCTCAGCACAGCGCTGGGCCCACAAGACGTTAGTAATCATTGCTTTCCTGATCATTCTCTTCAGACACGGATGACTTACCCACACCACTATCAAAGCGTGACTTGGAAGTGAAAGTGACCGCTTCCAGGGAGCCTACGTTAGATCCAGTAGTGGACACCACTTGCCTCTGTCATTTTGGAAATACTACTCCGATAACAAGCACTCGAGGCAGCAGTGGTTTGTGGCAACATAGGACACCCTCTCCCAGCCCCCAGCTGGGTGGGGAGTATACGCGATCTTTGAATCATTTTGTGTAAATTGAAATTTCTCTTTCGGTTACAGTTCTGTTCACCTCAGAACATAATATTCCAACACAGTTTGCACCCACCATTCCCTTCTTCCTTCTTGAAGCAGCTCAGGTGGGGCGGGGAGATCACCAGTGTTTGTATGGCAACCAGGATTGCAGACAAGCTGCTGGTTCATGCTCTTTTCCTGGGAAGGCAAAGGGTGCTTAATTCTATTAACTCAAACAGAGGACAAATTCCAGACTTGAAAATATGATCAGTAGACAATAGACAAATCACAACCACAAATGAAAAAATAACTGCCAAAGGTAACACAATTATCCTTTTCCAAGCTCTCCTTTCATATTCACGTGTGCTTGTACACTTTTTTAGCACCTGTGAGTGTTTGCCAGGTGGTAGCATGTGCCAGGGGTTTAAGAAAGGAAAGATCACAGAAAAATGTAGCATTGAGAAGACTCTGTCATTGGCTTCATTGTCTCTGTAGTTGGAGAAAAGGTGTCAGGGGTTCAGCTGCAGCTCCCGAGTACCTTGGTCCCTTGAGGAATGCCAGTTCGCTGGAAAAAGTGAGTACCTTCTCATCAAGGAGACCCACGCAAGTTCTTCTGAGAAGTGATGCTTAGACCCTTAAAGAAGGAAGTACCCCTCTCCAACTTCTATCTTTGCATATTGTGTTTTTGTTCTGGACTTTATGTGCATATATTTTTACTGTGAGAGGTTATGAAGAATTCATGGAACAATCTTTGTTTTAACATTTATCATCATCTCACAAAGCGCGCTCTGTGTTACTACAAGATCTTTACAATGATCATTTTAAAATTTGAATATAATTACTCACGTAGATGAATAGCACTGTATTAGGTTTCTTTCTGTTGCTGCTGCAAATTTAGAAGCTTAAAATAATATAAATATATTATCTCACAGATCCAAGGTTAGAAGTCTGGGCCTCACAGGCTGGAATCAACGTCAGTGGTCTGGGCTCTTATCTGGAGGCTCTGGGGGAGAATTTGGTCCCAAGTTTATTCAGGTTATTAGCAGAATTCAGTTGTTTACTGTGGTAGGGCTGAGGTACTGTATCCTGGCTGGTTTTCAGCTGCGGCCAGCCCTTATCTCCTAGAGGCCTCCTTGGGTTCTTGCCTGCAGGCTCCTATATCTCAAGAGGCAGCAACGGTGCATCAAATCCTTCTCATACTTGGAATCTCTCCGACTTCCCCTCATCCACATTTGTCTGCTTCAGTCAGAGAAAATTCTCTGCTTTTAAGGGCTCATATAATAGTCTTGAGTCCAGCTAGATAATTCAGGATAATCTCTCTCTTTTAAGGTTCCTAACCTTAATTATACCTGCAAGGTTAAGTCCCTTTTGCATGTCATGTAACAGGGCATGGACATCTTTGGGAGGCCATTATTCTGTTTACTGCAAACACTTAAGCTTTAACACTTAACCATTACCTTTTGCTGGATATTGAGACAGTCAGTAGGTGTTTTATTTCTTTCTTTGTTTACTTTTGTAGATAACACTGCAATGAATACTCCTGACACTTGGTTTTTGCTTCAATAGGAATAGTTGCTTAGGTAAAGACCTACGGTGGGATTACTGGTCCAAATTATGGACAACTTTACAGCCTGGCATTTATTACTCTATTACCTCCCCAAAGGGTTGCACATGATTATATTACTACTGGCTTTAGATTTAATCTGTTTACCTCTACGTTTTCTCTAGCTGAGTTTTAGCACAAACTGTAGAAAAAGGTTACTGAGTGTTCTACTAAGTAGGCATTTTTGTCTTCCAAATAAACTGTAAACAATGAACAAACAAATTTGAAAACAGGGACTGTGATCATCTCTTGCCCCAAAGTGCTTTGTGGAATGCTGAGATCCTGGCTGAAGGTGGTGGTGTGCTGGATCTAGCATGTGCTAGCTTGTGACAGCTGGTTGTGTATATCTCTTTCTAACTTTGCATTCAGTGATATAAATTGGTAGCTTAAATCAGCCATGCTGGTTTATTTACATGCTAGAAATATTTACACCATGGAAATTGGCAAACACTACAAAGCAATTTTTCTTTTTCTTGAGAGCTACCGATGGGTAATCAATGTATTTTTTGGTTTTGTAGTTGTCCCTGGGGTTCTAGGAATTCAATTTTGGTGTCATATAGATTCTGGAGGGCACAATTTGAAAAAGGAATAAGAAAGTTGTGAGAGGGAGGACCATACTTTGAGACAGAAGTCTGGCACAGAGGAACAAGTACAGATTTGGGAATGAGACAGATCTTGTTTCAAACATTGGTTCCACAAAACTATTAGTTTTTGCATTGGAGGCAAGCTGTCAAACTTCTCTAAATCTCAATTTTTCTTTACCTGAAAATGGGGAAATTCACAACTACCTCATGGGATGTTTGGGGAAATTAAATAATATATTGATATAAGTAATATAAAAACTATACAAACAACAAATATAAATTATAAGTATAAATCCTTGAAGTGATTGCCAATTCACTCCCATGTCAACTGAATAAGTGGCTCTATTGTATTTTACCATTCCCAAAACACTGTTATTCCTACCTTACATTTGAACTGCATTCACAGCACCCAGAGAAGCAATGGTTTATGCATTCACCAAGAATAAGGCCTCTGATTCCCATTCTCTTGCTCCAAATTCTCAGGGAGATCTGTAAATTGAGAACAAGGATGCATGGCTAATTTACATCAAGACCTGGGCACTACTAGAATTTTTTATATTTCACAAGCAGTTAGTTATTCATTCAACAAGTATTTACCGAGCCGCTACCTTTCCGGTAATAACAATGACTTCCTTCATTTCCATAGCACTTCAGAGTTTACAAAGCACGTTCATATGTATGATTTTATTAAAATCTCATAACAAAGAAAAAGAAAACCTCATAACAATGAGTGAATTAGATATGGTTATCCCCATTTTAGAGATGAGGAAACTGGAGCTCAGAGAAGAGAAGCCACTTTCCCAAGGTAGCCCAGCTAGGAAAAAGACATGGTGGTGAGTAAGAGCATGTAAGCCGGTCCCCCACATGAAAGCAAAGTCACTGAACTGGTTATCCTCACTGTGTCAGCTACTTTGTAATGATGCCTTATACTTGTGCAGCATAACTGCTTTTCACAAAAAGAATTCATAAAATACTTCCTCATGTATTATCTCAATTGGGCCTCATAAAACATATGAGGTACAGGAAGAACAAGATATGTGGCTAAGAGGGAAGAAAGAGGATATTAATTAAGTGCCTACTATGTATCCAACATAGGTCACATTGATATAACTTGGATTTCCCACAGTGTTGAGTCAGAGGCAAAGTTCACTTGGCGATGTGTCATTGACAAGCATAATCCAGGGAAGCAAAAGTGAGGGAAAAAAAGGAAATGAGACAGAGAAAGAAGAATAGCAAATATGATACTTTATCAAGCTGGCTATAGCTTCTCAAGACAACATAGTAGGTTGCTTGTCGACGTGGGAAATCTCAGAAAGGCTTATGAAACTACTGTGACTTGGCCCTGACTTGTCTTGTCTCCTGACTCTAATGACAGACAAAATCTATCCCAGCAGCATTAACTCCTCCACTTTTCTGGGTTGTGTTAGCCTCTCTGGGAAGTCATTGGGAAGGTCAGGGCCTTCATGGGCACTGTGACCATGAGCATGATGTCTATGTGCCCCTTTTCATGTTGTTTCTTTCTTTTGGAAATGCCTCTTGCCTTGTCCTTTGACTTTTGTTCATTCACCAAAGCTCTCCTCAAATGCTTCCTGTTTTCTAAAGCTATTCTTGGCTCCCCTGTTTGATCAAAATAAAAGATTCAGATACTTGTATTTTCCTAAGGCTTTATTAATACCCAATCCAGTAGTGATGATCACAGAATTTCATTTGTATGTTTATTCATTTTAGGTGTTTTTCTCCCTCTAGTTAGGGCAGGGACTATGTTTTATTCAACTCACTACCTATGATGCTTAGTACAGAGACTGGATCATATCAGGAGCTCAACAATATTTGGTTGATATGATTTAAGTGTCTAGATTTATCCCTGGGTGGCCAAACCTGAGCCCCCAACTAAAAGCAGATGCTTATGAATTTCCATTGCATTTTGTGTCCCAAGACTCAGTACAAATTCCAACAAAAGAGGCCTCCGAGATCCCGAATGGCTGCTCCAGCAGCAGACTATTATTTGATGTATCTTTCATCCCAAAGACACTCAAATCCACTGCAGGTGTAATTTGGGTTATCAAGTGATCATGTCTCCATCCTGAAGATGCATAGATGTTTCCTCGAATATTTGGCTAAATATAAGTTTACACATGTAAAGGGTGAAACTGCGCGAGACCAAGCAAAGGAAAACTATGCAGGAGCGTAAACTAAACAATCCCAGATCTCACACAAGGATGGGAGACATTGTAGTTCCAACCAGTCACAGTGGAGAGACCTCACTGCACACCTGGGACATTCAGTAGAGGCCCCAGAAGGGTCACTTCTTAGTGGTAGGGAACCATGGAAAAGAATGAAGAAATGGAAATATGCTATTATAAAGTTATTACATTAAACATGAAATGATTCAATATTTTTCAAATATAGACTGTGATAGGTTAAGATAAAATTATAATCTGAACCCTAGAACAACCACTAAAAATTAAGCAAAGGGAGGAGATAAAATGTAATACTACAAAATACTAAGTTAACCCAAACGAAGGCAGGAAAAGAGTGGAAAAAAACCCAGAGACCAGATGGAACAAACAACAACAACAATGAGCAAGATGGTAGATTTAAACTCAAGCATATCAGTAATTATATTACATGTAAATGGTCTGAACACTCCAGTTAAAAAGCAAAGATTGTCACAATGTGTTAAAAAACAAGATACAATATGCTATCTTCGGGCTTCCCTGGTGGTGCAGTGGTTGAGGGTCCGCCTGCCGATGCAGGGGACACGGGTTCGTGCCCCGGTCCGGGAAGATCCCACATGCCGCGGAGCGGCTGGGCCCGTGAGCCATGGCCGCTGAGCCTGCGCATCTGGAGCCTGTGCTCCACAATGGGAGAGGCCACAGCAGTGAGAGGCCCGCGTACCGCAAAAAAAAAAAAAAAAAAAAATGCTATCTTCAAGAAACACAGTTTAAATATAAAAACACATAAAGTTAAAAAAGTAAGAGGATGGATAAAATGTACCCAGAACACTAAGTATAAACAGCTGGATTTACTATATTAACACAAGGATTATTAACAGAAATAAAGAGGAATGTTTCATAATGATAAAAGGGTGGATTTGTCAGGAAGACCTGACATTTGCAAATCTATATACACCTGATTACAGAACTTTATGAAACAAAAATATACAGAATTGAAAAAAGAAATTGACAAATCTATAATCATTATAGTATTGAACATTTCTGTCTAAATAATTGGTAGGATATATGGAAAGAAATCAGTTTTAAAATTCTGAGCAATACTATCAGCCAACTTCATAATTGAAACTCATAGAACATTATGTCAAATAGTGGAAGAATACACTTTCCTTTCAAGTACACATAGGACATTCACTGATATATGTTGTATTATGGACCACAAAGCAAGTCTCAATAAATATAAAGATTTCAATCCTACAGAATATTCTCTGACCTCAACAAAATTAAATTAGCAACCAGCAACAAGAAGATATCTAAAAATCTTCCAATATTTAGAAAAAATAAACACACTTCTAGATAACTCATGGATTAATATAGAAATCACAAGAAAAATGAGAAAATATACTGAACTGAAATACAATTTCAAAAACCCAGTATTTGTGGGATGCAGTTAAAGCAGTACTTCTAAGAAAAGTAATAGCTTTAAATGTTTATATTAAAAGAAGAAAGGACCAACCATAAATGCGGTGAGTGGTCTGAGATTTTTCCCTCCTTGCAAGCTAACAAATTAGCTCCCATGGTTTCATGAAGGCTGGTGCAAGACACAACACTCCTGAGTCAGAGGCAAAGAACTTGATAGTATACAGCAATAGCAGTAGCCAGAATATCAGCATTTGTGATGATTCCCTGAGTCCCAATTCCCACAGGGTGATGAAGAAAGGGCCAGATGACACCTGAACATGCAGTGAGTTACGTTACAGGAGAAGAAACCCAAGCTTAGAAAACCTGCATCTTTTATAATGGATAGTAGCCTATGCCCCAGAGGGAGACATTATATTTATAATACTGAACAGTAAACACACCTGTCTTTTGCTTTGGCAGGAGACACTATATTCTCCACAACTGTTTACCATACAAATATCCTGGAAAAGATGGTCCAGACCAGGACAGGTAGTGCTTCTGCTCGTAAAATGTGCAGAAACATGAGATATCCATGGAGAATTGTCTTTAAAAGGGTCTAAACCAATTATCTAAACTTACATTTAAGAAATGAAAAAAGAACATACTTAATCCAAAACAAGTTGAAGGAAGGAAATAATAAAGGTCAGAATAGAAGTAAATAAAATAGAAACAGACTAAAAATAACAAAAACTAAATTAAAAGCTTATTCTCTGAAAAGATCAGTAAAATAAATAAGCTTCAAACTCAAATGATCAAGATATAAAGAGAGAAGACAGAAATTATCAAATCAGCAATAAAAGAGAGGCTGTCCGTACAGATCCTATAAACATTCAAGTGCTAAAAAGTTTATGTTATGAACAATTTTATGGAACTAATTTGATACCTCAGATAAAATGGACAAATTTATAATATGCTCTATTACTTCTTTATTGCTGCTGTGACAAATTACTCTAAACTTAATGGCTTGACAACACACGAATTTATTACCTTAGAGTTCTGGAGGTAAGAAGGCTGAAATGTGTCCCACTAGGCTAAATTCAAGGTACCAGCAGGATTGCGTTCCTTCTGGAGGCTCTAGAGGACAATCCATATATTTGTCTTTTCCAGCTTCTATAGGCCACCTACATTCCTTGGCTCATGGCCCAACTCTCCCATCTTCAAAGCCAGCAACATTGAACCACTTCCTTTTCATGTTGCCATCTCTCTGGTTCTCTCTTTTCGGCCTCCCTCTTCCACGTATAAGGACTCCTGTGATTGGACTGGGTCCACCCGGCTAATCCAGGGTCATCTTGCCACCTCAGGGTCAGTTTATTAGCAACCTTAATTTCATCTGCAACTTTATTGCCCTTTGCTGTGTAACACAACATATTCACAAGAACTGGGATTATGATGTTGACAGCTGTGGGAGGCCATCATTCTGTCTACAATTCACATGTGGAATAGAACGAGAAGAAATGGAACAAGAAGAGATAGAAAATACAATAGCTCTACATTTACTAAAAAAATAAATTAGTGACTAAAAACCTGTCCACAAAAGAAGTCTGGGCATAAATGGTTTGTCTAGGGAATTCTATCAAACAGTTAAGGAAGAAATACCAATTCTACAAAATGTTTCAGAAAGGAGGAGTAGAGCGACTTCTTAACTTATTTTTATGACTCCAGTATTGTCTTTATATTAAGACAAAGATATTAACCAGACAAGATATTAAGAGAAAAGAGACTAATATTTAGAGAGTAATGTCTGGGGTAACTAACCATCTAGGTTTGCCTCAGGCTGTTCCCAGTTTTATCACTAAAAATCACATGTCCCATTTTATTTTTTCCTTTTGTGATATGTTTGTTTATATTTTTTCCTAATAGGTTGTTTACCTTTTCCCCCATTGATTCATAATTCTTTATGTGTTAAGTGTACTAATTCTTTGTTAATTAAATGTAAGCAGATGCCTTTTTCCAGTTTGTTGCTTGTCTTTTCCTTTCATTATGTTGTCTTTAATGAAAAAGTTCTTGACTTAAATTAGTGTATTTACTAACCTTTTCTTTTATGGTTTATCTACTTAATCTATACATGGTTTGTACTTTGGAAAGCAGCTTGATAACTACTTTGATAGTTAAACTGAAAATGCTCATATTGACAGCAGTAATTCTACTCCTAGGTATATATTCCAGAGAAATTCTTGTATTTGTGTAACTGTTCATATAAATGTATATAAATGTTCATAAGAGGCATTTTTCTTGACAGCAATAAACTGGGAACATTTCAAAGGTTAAAAAAAAAAATCACATGGCTCAGGAAACCCCTCAACAGACACAAATTCCTTAGCAGAGTGGTAGGGTACTAAATTCAGCAATATGTCCCACTAGGGATTATTTCAGGAATGTAAGATTGGTTTAACAATAAAAAAATCAACAAATGGTATTTAACATATAAAGAATAAATGGGAAAAATCATATGATCTTCTCAGTAGATGCAGAAAAAATATTTGATAAAATTCAACACTCATTTATGATTTAAAAAATTCTTGGCAAATTATGAATAGAAGGTAACATTCTCAGTCTGACAATGACCATGTATAAAAACCTAACACTTACATCATAATCAATTGTGAAAGATTGGATGCATTCTCTCCTAAGACTGGGAACAAGGTAAGGATATCACCACTATTTTCAAACTTGTACTGACAGTCTTTTAAAACTATATAACAGATAACTATAACAATAAATACAACAGTAAATATAACAAAATATGTGCATGATTTCTGCATTGAAAACTAGCAAGCATTGCTGATAGAAATTAAAGAAGACCAAAAAATCAAGAGCTATACCATGCTCATTAATTGGAAGAATCAATATAGTATTTCAGTTCTTTCAAAACTGATCTATTACTTCAACATAATCAATAAAATTGCCACACTTTAATTTTATTCAACTCTAAGATTTATTTGAAAATGCAAAAATCTAGACCAGCCAGGACAATTTTGAAAAAGAACATATATGGTTGATTGATTTTCAATAAGGAAATTCAATGGGGAGAGGATAATCTTCTCAATAAACAGCATTGGAATAATTGCATAGCCACATTAAAAAAGTAAACTTTGATCCTTACCTCATACAACAATTAAAAATTAATCTGAGATGGATCATAGACCTAAACATGAGCTAAAACTTGAACTCTCCCCAGAAGAAAACATTAGAGAAAACCTTTTTAATCTTGGTGTAGATAAAAATTTCTTTGACAGGATAGAAAAAAGCATTAAACATAAAGGAAAACATAAAAACTTGTATTACATCAAAAGTAAAATCTTTCTGTCACAAGACACCATTTAGAAAATGAAAAGGCAAGCCACATACAGGAAAAAAATTTTTTTGTACAACATATATCTGACAAAAGACTTATAGCTAGGATATTTGTCTATCTATCTATCTATCAATTCAAAAAGTGCAAAAGCTTTTAACAGAGTTCACAAAATAAGATATAAGAATAACCAATAAGCATAAAACAACATTAACCATCAGAAAAATGCAAATTAAAACTTCAATAAGAGACCACTACAAGTCTACTAAAATTAAAAAGACAAACAATAGTAAGTGCTGGTGAGTTTTGGAGAAAATAGGAATTCTCTTATGGTGTTGGTGGAAACATAATGATTAAACAATATTGGAAAACTCTTTGGTAGTTTTTTACAAAGTTAAACATACATTTACTATACAACTCAGCAATTTCACTCTCAAAAGAAATAAAAATATTTCTTATACCTCAGACTTGTAATTGCATGTTCATAGCAGTTTTATTCACAAGACCTCAAAATTGGAAACTATACAGATGTTAATTGGTGAATAAATAAGCAAATTGTCACATATTCATATAATGGAATTCTACTTTGTAATAAAAAGAAACAAACTACTGATGGAAGCAAAATCAAGGATGAATCTCAAAAACATTACGCTGAGTAAAAGAAACCTTACACAACAGAATATATATTATATGATTCCATTCACCTTAAACTCTAGGGCTGGTAAAAAGCATGTATATCGATGACTGCGCCCTGCTTGATTTCAAATACTCAGACTCCACCTTTAATTTCACCTACACTGGTGGCCCCAAAAGATGGACATGTCTAAAATATCTTGAGGAGGACCTTCAAGGTGGTGGAGGAGTAAGATGTGGAGATCACCTTCCTCCCCACAAATACATCAAAAACACATCTACAAGTGGAACAACTCCTACAGAACACCTACTGAACGCTGGCAGAAGACCTTAGATTTCTCAAAAGCCATGTAGCTGACAGGGTCTTGGTGCTCCAGCCAGGTGTCAGGCCTGAGCATCTGAGGTGGGAGAGCCAAGTTCACGACACTGGACCACCAGAGACCTCCCAGCCCCACATAATATCAATCGGAAAGAGCTCTCCCAGAGATCTCAATCTCAAGGTTAAGACCCAGCTCCACTCAACAAACAAGTAGCTCCAGTGCTGGACACCCCATGCCAAACAACTAGCAGGAACACAACCCCATCCATTAGCAGAGAGGCTGCCTAAAATCATAATAAGTTCACAGACACCCCAAAACACACCACCAGAAAGACAAGATCCAGTCTCATCCACCAGGACACAGGCACTAGTCCCCTCCACAAGGAAGCCTACACAACCCACTGAACTAACCTTACTCACTTGGGGCAGACACCAAAAACAACGGGAAGTATGAACCTGCAGCCTGTGAAAATGAAACCCCAAACACAGTAAATTAAGCAAAATGAGGAGACAGAGAAACACGCAGCAGATGAAGGAGCAAGGTAGAAACCCACCAGACCAAACAAATGAAGAGGAAATAGGCAGTCTACCTGAAAAAGAATTCAGAGTAATGATAGTAAAGATGATCCAAAATCTTGGAAATAGAATGGAGAAAATACAAGAAATGTTTAACAAGGACCTAGAAGAACTAAAGAGCAAACAAACAATGATGAACAACACAATAAATGAAATTAAAAATTCTCTAGAAGGAATCAATAGCAGAATAACGGAGGCAGAAGAACGGAAGTGACCTGGAAGATAAAACTGTGGAAATAACTACTGCAGAGCAGAATAAAGAAAAAAGAATGAAAAGAATTGAGGACAGGGTCAGAGATCTCTGGGACAACATTAAACACACCAACATTCGAATTATGGGGGTCCCAGAATAAGAAGAGAAAAAGAAAGGGACTGAGAAAATATTTGAAGAGATTATAGTTGAAAACTTCCCTAATATGGGAAAGGAAATAGTCAATCAAGTCCAGGAAGTGCAGAGAGTCCCATACAGGATAAATCCAAGGAGAAACATGCCAAGACACGTATTAATCAAGCTATCAAAAATTAAATACAAAGAAAAAATATTAAAAGCAGCGAGGGAAAAGCAACACATAACACACAAGGGAATCCCCATAAGGTTAACAGCTGATCATTCAGCAGAAACTCTGCAAGCCACAAGGGTGTGGCAGGACATACCACAAAGGAAAACACCTACAACCAAGATTACTCTACCCAGCAAGGATCTCATTCAGATTCAACAGAGAAATTAAAACCTTTACAGACAAGTAAAAGCTAAGAGAATTCAGCACCACCAAGCCAGCTTTACAACAAATGCCAAAGGAAATTCTCTAGGCAGGAAACACAAGAGAAGGAAAAGACCTACAATAACAAACCCAAAACAATTAAGAAAATGGGAATAGGAACATACATATTGATAATTACCTTAAATGTAAATGGATTAAATCCTCCAACTAAAAGACATAGACTGGCTGAATGGATGTAAAAACAAGACCCGTATATATGCTGTCTGCAAGAGACCCACTTCAGATCTAGGGACACATACAGACTGAAAGTGAAGGGCTGAAAAAAGATATTCCATGCAAATGCCAATCAAAAGAAAGCTGGAGTAGCAATTCTCATATCAGACAAAATCGACTTTAAAACAATGACTATTACAAGAGACAAAGAAGGACACTATATAATAATCAGGGGATCAATCCAAGAAGAAGATATAACAATTGTAAATATTTATGCACCCAACATAGGAGCACCTCAATACATAAGGCAAATGCTAACAGCCATAAAAGGGGAAATCAACAGTAACAAAATAATAGTAGGGGACTTTAACACCCCACTTTCACCAATGGACAGATCATCCAAAATGAAAATAAATAAGGAAACACAAGCTTTAAATGACACATTAAATAAGATGGACTTAATTGTTATTTATAGGACATTCCATCCAAAAACAACAGAATACACTTTCTTCTCAAGTGCTCATGGAACATTCTCCAGGATAGATCATAACTTGGGTCACAAATCAAGCCTTGGTAAATTTAAGAAAATTGAAATCATATCAAGTATATTTTCTGACCACAACACTATGAGACTAGATATCAATTGCAAGAAAAAAACTGTAAAAAATACAAACACATGGAGGCTAAACAGTACACTACTAAGTAACCAAGAGATCACTGAAGAAATCAAAGAGGAAATCAAAAAATACCTAGAAACAAATGAGAATGAAAACACGACAACCCAAAACCTATGGGATGCAGCAAAAGCAGTCCTAAGAGGGAAGTTTATAGCAATACAATCCTACCTTAAGAAACAAGAAAAATCTCAAATAAACAATCTAACTTTACACCTAGAGCAATTAGAGAAAAAACAAAATAACCCGAAGTTAGCAGAAGGAAAGAAATCAAATATCAGGTCAGAAATAAATGGAAAAGAAATGAATGATAGCAAAGATCAGTAAACCTAAAAGCTGGTTCTTTGAGAAGATAAACAAAATTGATAAACCATTAGCCAGACTCATCAAGAAAAAAAGGGAAAAGACTCAGATCAACAGAATTAGAAATGAAAAGGGAGAAGTAACAACTGACACTGCAGAAATACAAAGCATCATGAGAGATTACTACAAGCAACTATATGCCAATAAAATGTACAACCTGGAAAAAATGGACAAATTCTGAGAGAAGCACAACCTTCTGAGACTGAACCGGGAAGAAATAGAAAATATAAACAGACCAATCACAAGCACTGAAATTGAAACTGTGATTAAAAATCTTCCAGCAAACAAAAGCCCACAACCAGATGGCTTCACAGACAAATTCTATCAAACATTTAGGGGAGAGCTAACACCTATCCTTCTCAAACTCTTCCAAAATATAGCAGAGGGAGGAACACTCCCAAACTCATTCTAAAAGGCCACCATCACCCTGATACCAAAACCAAACAAGAGATGTCACAGAAAAAGAAAACTACAGGTCGATATCACTGATGAGCATAGGTGCAAAAATCCTCAACAAAATACTAGCAAACAGAATCCAACAGCACATTAAAAGGGTCATACACCATGATCAAGTGGGGTTTATCCCCAGAATGCAAGGATTCTTCAATATACACAAATCAATCAATGTGATACACCATATTAAAAAATTGAAGGATAAAAACCATATGATAATCTCAATAGATGCAGAAAGAGTTTTCAACAAAATTCTACACCCATTTATGATAAAAAGTCTCCAGAAAGTAGGCATAGAGGGAACTTACCTCAACATAATAAAGGCCATATGTGACAAAGCCACAGCCAACATCGTTCTCAATGGTGAAAAACTGAAATCATTTCCTCTAAGATCAGGAAGAAGACAAGGTTGCCCACTCTCACCACTATTATTCAACATAATTTTGGAAGTTTTAGCCACAGCAATCAGAGAAGAAGAAGAAATAAAAGGAATACAAATTGGAAAAGAAGAAGTAAAACTGTCACTGTTTGCAGATGACATGATACTATACATAGAGAATCCTAAAGATGCTACCAGAAAACTACCGGAGCTAATCAATGAATTTGGTAAAGTAGCAGGATACAAAATTAATGCACAGAAATCTCTTGCATTCCTATACATTAATCATGAAAAATCTGAAAGAGAAATTAAGGAAACACTCCCATTTACCATTGCAACAAAAAGAATAAAATACCTAGGAATAAACCTACCTAAGGAGACAAAAGACCTGTATGCAGCAACTATAAGGCACTGATGAAAGAAATTAAAGATGATACAAACAGATGGAGAGATATACCATGTTCTTGGATTGGAAGAATCAACATTGTGAAAATGACTATACTACCCAAAGCAATCTACAGATTCAGTGCAATTCCTGTCAAACTACTGATGGCATTTTTCACAGAACTAGAACAAAAAACTTCACAGTTTGTATGGAAACACAAAAGACCTCGAATAGCCAAAGCTATCTTGAGAGAGAAAAACAGAGCTGGAGGAATCAGGCTTCCTGACTTCAGACTATAGTACAAAGCTATAGTAATCAAGATAGTATGGTACTGGCACAAAAATATAGATCAATGGAATAGGATAGAAAGCCCAGAGAAAAATCCAAGCACATATGGTCACCTTATCTTTGATAAAGGAGGCAAGAAAATACAATGGAGAAAAGACAGCCTCTTCAATAAGTGGTGCTGGGAAAACTGGACAGGTACAAAAGAATGAAATTAGAACACTCCCTAACACCATACACAGAAATAAATTCAAAAGGGATTAAAGACCTAAATGTAAGGCCAGACACTATAGAATTCTTAGAGGAAAACATAGCCAGAACACTCTATGACATAAGTCACAGCAAGATCCTTTTTGACTCACCTTTTAGAGAAATGGAAATAAAAATAAACAAATGGGACCTAATGAAACTTAAAAGCTCTTGCACAGCAAAGGAAACCACAAACAAGACGGAAAGACAACTCTCAGAATGGGAGAAAATTTTTGCAAACGAAGCAACTAACGAAGGATTCATCTCCAAAATATACAAGCAGCTCACGCAGAGCTGCTTTTTTCAAAAAAAACAAACAACCCAATCCAAAAATGGGCAGAAGACCTAAATAGACATTTTTCCAAAGAAGATATACAGATTGCCAACAAACACTTGAAAGGGTGCTGAACATCACTAATCATTAAAGAAATGCAAATCAAAACTACAATGAGGTATCACCTCACACCAGTCAGAATGGCCATCATCAAAAAATCTACAAACAACAAATGCTGGAGAGGGTGTGGAGAAAAGGGAACCATCTTGCACTGTTGGTGGGAATGTAAATTGATACAGCCACTATGGAGAACAGTATGCAGGTTCCTTAACAAACTAAAAGTAGAACTACCATAAGACCCAACAATCCCACTACTGGCATATACCCTGAGAAAACCATAATTCAGTCACATACCACAGTGTTCATTGCAGCACTATTTACAATAGCCAGGACATGGAAGCAACCTAAGTGTTCATCGACAGATGAATGGATAAAGAAGATGTGGTACATATATACAATGGAATATTACTCAGCCATAAAAAGAAATGAAAATGAGTTATTTGTAGTGAGGTGGATGGACCTAGAGTCTGTCATACAGAGTGAAGAGAAAAACAAATACCGTATGCTAACACATGTATATGGAATCTAAAAAAAAAAAAAAAAAAAGGTTCTGAAGAACATAGGGGCAGGACAGGAATAAAGATGCAGACATAGAGAATGGACCTGAAGATGTGGGGAGGGGGAAGGGTAAGCTGGGACGAAGTGAGAGAGTGGCATGGACATATATACACTACCAAATGTAAAATAGATAGCTTGTAGGAAGCAGCCGCATAGCACAGGGAGATCAGCTCGGTGCTTTGTGACCACCTAGAGGGGTGGGATAGTGAGGGTGGGAGGGAGACACAAGAGGCAGGGGATATGGGGCTATATGTATACATAGAGCTTATTCACTTTGTTATACAGCAGAAACTAACACAACATTGCAAAGCAATTATATGCCAATAAAGATGTTAAAAAAAATCATGTATATCAACAGGAAGCAGATCAATAGTTGCTTGGGGCCAGAAGTAGAAACGGAAACTGATGGCAAAGGGGCACAAGGGAACTTCTGGGGTTGATGAAAATGTATCTTTATCTTAGGGTTATGGCTACATGGGTATGTACATTTTGTCAAAACTCATTAAACTGCACAGTTAAAATGGATGCCTCAGGAAGGAGAGAATAGGTGCCCACGTTTGGTACAAATTGAGTAATCTGAGGCTGGAGAGAAGGGGGTTCTGAGCACAGCTTAGATGATGCCACTCAGACCTCCTCTTGTGCAGTCTAGAGAGATGAGGCTGAAGTGCAACTGCGTGACATCGTACAAGATTGTTCTTTGTGATTCCTGTGTGAAAATGAACCACAGGGCATTGGTGTTTATGGCTTTCTCTGCTTGGGAAGGCTGGAGGAGCACATTGGGATGGTCCAAAGTAAGGTAGACATGGTAGCTGAAGAGAAGAACCAAATGGTCATCTCCAGAGAGGAGGGAAGAACAGCCATCATGCTGTCACAGGTATGATAATGGTAGAAGCTGTGCAGATGTCTGAACCCAGACCTCAGAGCAGACAAGGAAGTGAATAGCAGCCCACAGGGCACTGGACAGACTCAACACAGGGCCTCCCAGGTGGTCGGTGGGAATTTGAAGGGGACTGAGAGGTTAGGAGCAGAGCCTGAGAAATACTGATAGTAATGTTTATATTTTACAATATATTTATTATATAGAATTATAGCTCCTAGGTGAGTGTGCTTTTGCCAACCCATGATGGGGCAACAGGAGATTCCTTGAGAACAGGCAAACAAGACTGAAAGGAGGACTGTTTGCCTTTGTCTGAAAACCGCAAAGTATAAGCAGTTCAGAAACACTAGATGATACTTTAAATAACTGATGTGCTAACTGATTTTTAGATCAACAGAACAGTTACTTAAGATTTATAGGGCCCCCCAAAGTGTGGGTCACACACTCAGATGGTCCAGTCCTTGGTAAGTTAAGTTCAGACATTGAGAGTATGCATTCGAGACGGTGGTGTCAATTGTCAGTGGACTTGTATTTTAGAGCTCTTTTGTTTCCTTTTTCCTTTTTCTAGCAGCCAATTCTGATATACAATTACAAAAGTATCTAACTTAGAAAACTTGGAAATTAAAAGAAAAATTCGTCCTTTACCATATATAGCTCGAGAAGCATGGCCACAGAACAGAGGTTGAGAAAATATAGCCCGCAGCCCAAATTCAGCCCATCTGTTTTCTACAGTCTATGAGCTAAGAATGGTTTTAAAAAATCAAAAAAGAATATTCCATGACATGTGAAAATTATACGAAATTCATATTTCAGTGTCCATAAATAAAATTTTATTGGGACACAGTGATGCTCATTTATTTACATATTGTGTATTCCTGCTTTCACACTCCAATAGCAGGTTGAATAGTTGCAACAAAGACCTTTGGGCCCACAAAGCCTAAAATATTTGCTATCGGCCCTTTACAGAGAAAGTCTGCCCACTCCTGCTCTAGAAATAGTTACAACTCATAAGCCTGCATCCTGGTAATCCAGCTGTTTGAAAATCATCAAAACTAAAATCTTTCTATAAGAATTGTCCTTGTAAGCCCTGGGCTAATTCCGATAGGTCTGCGCCCAGGAGGGACCCCTCCACCCCCTTACTCACTGGGGTCTGCTACTACTGTCCTGCCCATTGTTTCCCCATGACTCCCAGCCCGTGACTTGGCTCGACATCCCCCCTTCCGTCCTAAGGGAAACCGCTCGCTGCCTTTGTTGTTCTGGGCATTCCCATTCAGTTTTCACCAGGCCTGACCCTGCCTGGCTTGTCAATCTGATGGGACCCTTGCCCAACAAAGGATGACTGAAGGCAGGTGGAAGTACCACTCAAAAGAGGTGGTAACATCTGAGCAGAAGGCGGGCTGCACAGAGACGGGCGGCACCTCGTGCCTGCGCTCCTGGACCGTGATTGCTGAGCTCCTGGGTTTCCTTTAAATTCACACACAGCTTAAAACAACTCATTAGCATGCCCGGGAGAGTTGAACAGTTCTGGCTTCTCAAGAGTCCAGTGTTTCCCCAGGAAGGAATTTTCAGGGGAGGGAGTGGGACTGGGGGTAAGAGATTCCTCTCCGTGAGCAGGAACATTGCACTGGGTACCTTGGCAGGAGCTGAGCTGGATAAACAGCTTCATTACACGTAAGCCACACGAGGAGGAGAAGTAAGTAGATGTCAGAGCTGGGCTTTGGATTTTGGGTCCTAGCGCAACCCCTGGACTGGCAGGGAGGTGGCTGAGATGCAGTGGAAAGAATACCATGCTTGATGCCAGAAGGATATAGCGCTTCCCAGCTGTGTCATCCGGGGTAATTTGAATTGCCTCTTGGGTCTTTGTGAAGTATGTCGTTCATGGGACAATTGAGAGGATCACAATAAATACAGCAAGTGAAGACTTTTGTCAACTGCAAAGCCCAGTGCAAATGTGAAGGGTTATTACAAGGCAACTTGTGCGAATCACACCTTTTAGTGCCCTGTATTGAGCAGAGAGCACATTGATGGTTAGGATTTGGGCCAAAAGTTTTTGGACTTTTATGAAAATCATTTTAGGTCATTCATCAAGTTAGATGGTCAGACTGAAAGGGATCTTAAAGTCCTTTGGATATCCCATCCCACCCCTTCCCCAGCTTCCTTTGGTACTTGGCTTCTTCTCTGCAACCTCCTTACTAGATGGTTCGCCAGACTCTGCTTACATCCAATGGAGAGCTCACTCCTTGCCACAGCAGTATTCCTTGGATGGGTCCCTCAGATCCAATCTGTTCTCTTATACTTGGCAGCTCCTCTCTGCCTTGCTTTTAACGAGTAAGCTCACTGGATGATCCACAGGGCAGGTAGTTGGCATCCTTAGCTTCTCCCAATATTTATGTTCCTCCTTGGAATAACTTACTATTTACTATCATCTGAAGTGAAGTCTCAGGGAATCTTCCCTCCCTTCTGAGCTACCTTCTCCTGCAGCGTCTCCTCTCCCACATTTAAAAACGTGTCTCCTTTCAGTGTCAAGCTGACGTCTCTTCTGGGACTGTCACGAGGGCTAACTTGATGGTACCTGAGGATACTACTTGACGCAACTGACCAGCTGCCCTACCATCCAGAAGGAGGTGCAGCGTCAGTTCCCCGTGAGCTTCTGCTCTCTAACCAGGCAAGAAATTAGAGTTTCTGCTTTTGCCAAGACAAACATCGAGAAAGCCAGAAGCTTTCTCAGGCCTGAAGTGTTTTTTCCTTCTGATGTGAATTCTGCCACTTTATCAGTTGCTTTGGTAAGTTACATAATTGTTTTTAGGTATTTCAAATCATACTGTGACACTGCTCCTTTACCAGAATGCCTCTGGGAAAACTACCAAGAAAAGGCAAATGAAAAGAAAGCTAGCATTTAAATGAGCATCTACGTTACTTCAGGGCCTGTTCTTAGCCCTCGACTTACAGCATCTGATTTAATTTTCATAACAACTGTTTACTAGATGGGAAAACAGGGACTGCACACACACATATACACAGTCTTTAGGAATACACATATATACAATAAAACCATATATTCAGGAAAGCAAGGGAATGAAGAATACAGGACTTAGGGGGATGGTTATTATATGTGAGGGAAGGGAGGGGAAGGAATTGATAGAAGGACAATGTAGTTAGATGAATGTTACTGTCAAGGTTCCAGTTCTGAGAGGCGGTTTCATGAATACATACATTATTTAAAATAGCTAATTAAATAGCGGTTGAAATAAAAGCGGGCTGTACAAAGATCAATGATCAAAATGTGTCATGAACCATTAGGATTAATTCAGTTTGTATTTACCTGTGGTCCCCTAAGAACAAAACAAGTCTCCAAAAGGCAGTTTCCCTGGCTTTGCATAATAGGGCTTACTTCTCCTGTGCATAAAATCTCATGAAGTCTAGAGGCTCTCCTCCATCGTGTAGTCACACCAACTGGACTATGTGACCTCCCAGGTAAATAGGGGCAGAGAAGGATAAAAGAAACACACTGGCTTTTTAACCTCAGCCTGCAAATAACACATATGTTTGCTCACAGTTCATTGGCCAAAACTAGTCACACGGCCCCAGACTAATTGCTGGAGAGACTGGGAAATGTAGAGGAGGAAAGGAATATTTAGAGAGTACTGTCTCTGCCACATTTCATTTTTTTCCCCTTGTTAGAGTAAAGATGAACAATTCTGGGTAAGATTCTATTTTTATCTATCCTTCCTGTGAGCTTTCATAGAGAAGATAGCTCCCTGAAATGGTTTAGAGTCAGATGTGTCTGGGTTTGGGTCTTAGCTCTCCTCTGACTTAGGTGAACTTGGGCAAGTCATGTTCCTTCTCTGAGGCTATTTTCTTGTTTCTAAATTGGGGATGATAATATAAATGTTGCAGGATTAGTGTAAGGGTGAAACTGGCCAAGGCTGTAAGGTGTCAAATAACACGCTGAAATCTGAGTAATTTACTAAATGATAGTAATTACTACGAAAAGCTGCTATGAGGTCATTGTTTAAGTTATCCAATTCTCAGTGTAGCTTTAGGGATTGTCAAGTATATTTTCCTTTATTGTTGTTTCAAAATAAAGCCACAAAGCCCTCTCTGCGTTGCTATCTTGAACAGCTCCTGTTTGGAATGTGGAAGGCAACTATATGTGCCTGAAGCATCATCCAAACAAATAGAACAGCTATCTCTTTCTCTGACCATAAGAATGCTTAGGATTGGTATCCTCAGAAAAGCAAGTCAACGTATTAGGTCAGGGTGTGTCTTCAGAAGACTCATGGTATCTTTTCAAAAATTCTTTGTATTAGTCAGGATAAACTAGGTTATGCTGCCGTAACAAACATTTCCCAAATCTCAATAGCTTAACACCAGAGATTTATTTCTTGTTTATGAAAAGTGCACGTAAGATCTAGGAGACTTTCTAAGCCACTTCCACTCCACATCAACAATTCAGTAATCCATATGTCAGCAGCCTCCACTGTGTTGTAGCTATACTATTCGGAAAACACAACCTTTTCGGTTGACATGGCAGGGGAAAAGGTGCTGGATATTACTGCACTGGCGATTTCCCTGGCCAGGAATTGACACTTAACCACTTCTATATGCAATGCATTGACCAGAACTAGTCAGATGTCCCTACCTGATTACAGCGTTGGTGGAAAAGTAGAATCCTCTCTTGTGTCTAGAAGAAAAAGAAAGATCTGTCACATTCTTGTTCCCTACCCAAACTCCACTATAAAATGACTGTCTTCCATGAACAAGGGCACAAGAAAGTTGTGTGTATATAGGGTGTACTACATAGTCCATGTGCATCAAACTCCTTACTCTTTAAAATCCTTTGAGTGTTCTGCTTCCATGTCTTTGTTTATGTTGTTCCATTGGCCCCAGAAAACACTTCCCTTCCATTTCTACACTTTCAAATTCTACCCATTTTGCAAAGTTCCATCTTAATTGTCACCTCCTCATTCCTCATCTCCTCTTGTGTTTCATTTTTTCATCTATTCTCCTACAGCATATTATGCTTCTCTTGAGATCCTCCGACCCATTTGTTTTCACTCTCTAATTTTTTGTTCAAACGTTTGAATGAACCAAAACAGAGTACTGAAAAGGAACAGGTGGAACTTGGAATTACAATCAAAACCTTAAGTCTGTAGATCAGGAAGTATAACTGTGTTCTTTACACGGGCTAGATTCTGCCTGCCTTTTAAAGTCACAATTTGGCTGGAAATCGAAAAAAGAATGAGCAGAGAAGCAAGTATAGCTTCCCTGAAGAAGCTCTTCCTTGACTTAAGATTGCATCACTTAGGTCAGTCAACTCATCTGGCTGATGTCTGCTCCTTACCTAGGATGGATGACAACTGGCAGTCAGCTGCTACTAATCAGGTGAGCCAAACAGTGAGACCCAGCTCAGCATCAAGATAGCAGTTCCTGGCAATCACTAAATTTCCTTTGGAAAGTGCCATTGCTTTACCATCCAAATGAAACTTGGTTATTAATCATAGCAAGAGCTGGCGTCCAACTAGTTTGCTAAAAATGGCAGTGTTCTTGGATTTCTTATACTTTGGGGGTCAGATGCAGAATACCTACGGGTGATCTCTCAATACTTTTCCTAGGGACAGACATTCTTCTTCAGCAGCACTTGTGATGAAGGTTTTCCCATAGATTTACACATGGGAAGTGAAGCCCTTCTTGTTCTATGCCCCGGTGGGATCTTTCCTTGTGAAAAGCAACAGCACACTGTGGACAAACCAAACCAAGTTTTCAAGACTAACACATGAAGGACTTGAACTTCTGTGATGTTCTGGGCACCGTGCCAATGTGTTCACACATTTTCTCTTACTTAATCTTTACAACAGCCCTGTAAGGTAAGGTAGCAATTACCAGCTCTATTTTAGAGAAGGGACTGAGGTTCGTAGAGCTGAAATGTGCTACCAGCTCTATTTTAGAGAAGGGACTGAGGTTCGTAGAGCTGGTGCACCAAACCACACAGCTAGAAGGCACAGCAGCCAGATCGAGACATGAACTCGCCATCATAGTTCTTGTGATCACAGTGGACCACCCAATTCCCGCCCTCAAGTTGTTCTGTATTAGGCAAGCAGATCTGGTCAGGCTGGACTTCAGTAACTAGGTCACACTCTGGGCATCCTCAGTTCTTCACTGAATAGCAGCGTGATGCCTGCCTCTTTCAGAAGATGACTTGGAGTCTGAGTGAAGAGCTTACGGTGTTCTCTATGACTGCAATAACAGCCTTCCCAGGTGTTGAGTGCCTCATGACGTAAGAGAATACACATGTATTATCTCAGTTAAACCGCACAAACACATTACACACGGGCAGAAGTTAAACAGGAGGAAACTATGGCTCAGAGCAGGTTAAGGCGAACGTCCAAGGGCACACCGTTGTTTGGGGTGGTGCTCGGACTAGAACGATCTTCTTACCATCTAGGGTCCCCTCTTTGAGTAGCCACAGTCATACTAATAAAAGCCAGGACAGGTGCTATAGACAGCAAATTGATACTTGGAAGAGTCTGTGCAGAGAGTATCAGTTTCCCCTCTACCTCTTGGCTGTGAAATGGGAATAATAATTCTAACATGGCAGGCTGATTGCGAAGATGAACCAGAGACAATGTCAACAAGAAAGCCCCTGGCTCAGCTCCTGGCACAGAGGAGATGCCTGCATTAACATGGGCTGAATATTAGCTGACTATTCCCAGATGATTTTTAGGAGTCTGGAAAGAGACTGCTTTGGGCTCTTCTCTATAAAGCCTAACTCATCATCATATGGGCCTCCGGGTAGGGGTAGGGGAGGAAAAAATGAGGGGAGGAAAGATAAAAAGGGAGTAGATTAGCCACTCAGGGATGCCCCTTGCTTCTCAGTTACTCCTCTGGGTACGTTGGTTTGCAGGGCAACTGGGGAGGGCGAATAGAATTCATTCATGACCTTGTGAGAGTTTTACCGTGGTCCTGAGAGGGGCGGGCCTTGCCAGAGCCCTGGGAAGCAGAACTGCTGGGCTTTCTGGGTAATGGCTGTATTTAAGCACTATTTGGTTTTTCACAGCCAGCTGACTGATAAAAAGGGTCTTCACAGTGAACCCACCCCAGCAGCGGGTAGTTAATGGCACTCTCGGCTGAGCTCATTTCTGGCACGAAATGCAGAGGATCATAAACCAGAATTCTAACCTCAAGATGGATTCGATTTTCCAGATAGGGATGGTGGTTTCTAAGCCTTGAGCAATGTCGCAGCGTCCTGTTTCCAGGAGAAGTTCTGTTCCGTGTGGTGCTTCCCTGTTTGCAGGGCAGGTTCCTTCACATCAACACTTTGATCCTCCTGGCAGCTCTGTAAGGTAGATAAACTCCTCGGAGGTTACTGCCCTCTTTACTCCAAAAAGAAACCGGGGCTCCGCGAGGGTAAAGGGTGTGCCGGACCTTGCACAGTTGGCCCTGACCCTTGACTACAATTCCTTTCCCTTATGATTCTGTTTTCAGAGTAGGATTCCAGGAGGTTTTCTCACCTTTAATCAGTACTTTTGGTTCCAGTAATCTAAAATGAGGAAATTGAGGCTTCAGAAGAGATTACGTTCCCTGTCCCAAATCACACAGCTAGTAAATGGCAAAGCCAGGATTAAAATCTGACTTCGGACTTCTTAACTGCCTTGTCAGTGTTTCTCAAAAAAGGACTGATTTGTGGCTCATTCTTGGAGAGCCCATGGTTACACAGCTTTAAACATTTTGCATTTTTGTTTTGATGATGCTCTTGAAAATAATTTTACCCATTATACATTAAAAACTACTTTAAACAATGTTAATGATCATTTGAAATGTAAGATTTTTTTTTTAATACACAAAATAAGACATTCATTGCTTCACTTTGAGGCTCTTAGAGACGACGTCCTGAAGTCATTTTCTTAGGGTTCTATGAGGAGGTGGTTTTTTTTTTTCCCATATGAAAGAGTTTATATATTATACAAGTTTCAGGAACTCTGAACTGTGAGTCCCAGCTTCCCTGTTGAGTTGTAGAAACATTTCAACATTCTCTCCTTGAAGTATGTGAGTGATTACCACAATCATTTTGAAGATTAGAAATCAGAAGCAAGGTTTATATTTGTACCCAAGGTCACATACCCAGGAACTAACAAATTCTAGCTCCAATCTCTGACACCAAATCCATCCACGCTACCTCCTAGGAAAATGAAAAAAATCCAGTTTCCTAGTCAAAGGATAATTAAAAGTCCCCAATTTCTCCCTGAAAGACCTAGAGGGGCACAGATTCAAAGTGGGAGGGATTACAAATGAGGAATGTTAAACTCTTCCTGGGAGTCAGTAGGGTCCTCCTAGTAGGAGAATGAAAGGAGGTTTCTCCCACTAGCTTTAGCCATTCACCTGTCCCGGAGCAGGGCCATCTCCGTCTCCAGGCTTCTACATGGTGACGATTCCCAAATTCCACTGCGGTGTTTACAATTCTGCAGCCAAGCACTTGGCTTACTTTAGCTTTAAGCAAAGGATGGCAAACGTTTGCATCCACTTTCTTATCTGGACCGGTTCTCCCACGTCTCCTCCATGTGGTTTTCATATGGCTTTTATGAATGCCCGAAGTCTGTTCCAGCTTGTTCTAATGTTGCACTGTTTTAACTGCCATAACACAGTGGTATCAACAGATAAATCAACTAGATATGCTGAAAAAATTATGGGCAAGAATCCTGTTTTCACCCGGCCTAATTCATCCACGAGAAGAATCTGCCTTGGGAGTTGCAGGGAGAAGAGATATGTGGAGTTACAGACCAGAGAAATAAGCCAGTCCAACGACCCTATTATTCCTAAACTTCTGGACTGTTTTCACTTAAATCAATAGCAATTTTCTTTAGAGTTGCCCATTCTCTGAACCTCGTGATTCCTCCGGTTAGAGTGCTTGCTGAGCTGCTTTTCATATTCAGCTGTCTCTTCTTTCTCTCTCAGTGATTTCATTTGCTTAGTGGGACTTTCTGCTACGAATCATGGTAGTTCAGGATGTCGACTCATAAGACTTTTGTGTCCCTAGGGATGTCCTTGTACAGACCTCAGACTCACTCCTCTTACTTCCCGGGAGGAGAAAGTTTCTGAGCGATTGTTAGAGTACATGGCACAGGAGGCTTCTCTCCCTGACCTCCACGTTCCAGCGTCCAGAGCTTTCCTCTTTGCCTCACCCTCAGCATCCTATTTAGATTGTGAGGCGGAGACCTGGGGAACATTAGCTTTTGGGAAGTAGACTCTGTAATCCTTGGTCCCTGAAGTGACTTTCAATAGGAAATCTGAATTCCTGCTCCATGTAAAATGGGTCTCAGATGCTGAGAAATGAGTATTTGAGAAGAATTTACGATTTGCTTTCCATAAATCAGTGCTATTTTGCCTACAAATCATTTTGAGAACTGTATATGGCTTTATAAAAATATGAGTCTGGGCAGAGAAGACTGATTGGGAATTGAGGGTTGTATGTTGATCCTTGGTCCTGTCACCAATTAGTTATGTGACTTTGGCAAGTTGCCCCAAGTTTCTGACTTTCATAGGGGGTTGTAAAATTATTAAATTACATCCTTCAGCAATTAATTCATTAGTTCAACAAACATTTATTGCCTGCCAACTCCCCGCCAGTAACCATACAGGTCCTTTCCAACGCTTGCATGTTATGAGAACTCTGGTCCTGTGATTGTTACATTCTTATAGGATGTTGTTCTTAAAGGGACAACAATTATTTAACATTTACTAGGAATCAGAAAGATGATTTTCTTTGCTCTTTGTACTAGCTCTGCAAAGCGCTAGCTCCATTTTACAGATGAGGGACTGAGGCCCAGAGAAGTTGAACGGTATTTGCAAGGTTACATTTCTTCTAAGAGGTAGCACTGGGTTAGAACTCAGATTCCACTGGTCATTTCGCTGAGGCTCACTGACTCCCTAAGACAACTAAACTTTCATGTCCATTCTTAGTATTTTCAAGTGTTTTAAGAAATTTGGGACACAACTCTGTCTTCAGGTAAAAATGGAGATTGAGTTGCTCTCTCTGATTGATTTTGCTGCCTTCTCCTACCAGGGCAGATTCCTTCCCATACCTGAAAATGGAGCTGCATCCAGCCCCGTGAATGGGCAAAGGGAGTAGCTGGTGGGCGCCCTAGGGCAGGGCTCAGACTCTCCAAGATGATTTTACATCTGGGGAAGGGAGTGGTTGGGACAGCAGCTGAAGTTTGGGGTCTATCACAGTCTCCACTCCACCTTGTGAGAATCATTTCACAAGTCATAAGGGTAAGTCCCAAGGAAGTTAGTTTTGGGGCTGGGCTGTCACCCAAAGCACTGCACTTCCTAGAACTCTATTTGTGTTTATGTAGGAGATGTTGACAAGTTAATGGTTTTGAGTTCCAAACAGAAGGCTTTAAAATGGTGGATTTCAGATGACAAAATATATATCAGTTGGTCTAAATACAGGAATCAGAAATCACTCTAGGTATTTGAAGCAGAATAAGGTTTAATATAAACAATTGTGTGCTTACAAAATAGTTGTAAGGGCTGAAGGAGCAGGCTCTAAGCTAGGTAAGACAGAACCGATCCTCCAGAGGAGCTAGTATTTCTGAGGGTGCCACTGGTGCTAGGTAGACCTTGGGTGGGAGCCACCACCATAGCAGGAAACAGGAGAACGGCTGCCCAAAGCTGCAACCCAGGGACCAGGAAGTCACAGCACTACCTCCACTGTTTGTCAATACCCAGAACCCTGGAGAGTAAACACTGCAACGTACTGCAAGAAAATTACAACTTCCCTAACAGTAGTGACAACCAGGGGCTGAAGAAATGACCCCTACTCACTTCTTTCTTTCTTTTTTTTTTTTGCGGTACATGGGCCTCTCACTGTTGTGGCCTCTCCCGTTGCGGAGCACAGGCTCCGGACGCGCAGGCCCAGCGGCCATGGCTCACGGGCCCAGCCGCTCCGCGGCATGTGGGATCTTCCCGGACTGGGGCACGAACCCGTGTCCCCCGCATCGGCAGGCGGACTATCAACCACTGTGCCACCAGGGAAGCCCCTCATTTCTTTCTTTCAAATCATATGAGTGCATCTAATTGGCTTTCCAACCTTTTTAAATATAAGAAGGGTAACATGAAGTCTGCAAGTATCTACTATGATGCGGGAAGGTAATTCTCTAAATAGATCCTTTTTCAGCACTACATAAAACTCCAAGTATAAAAGAACTTCCTCCAAAAAAAAAAAGCAAAGCAAAGCAAAACGAAACCACTTACACATTCAAGGTTTACTCCTTTGAGAGTAGAAGTTATCCCAATAATGGAGTCATTCCTGTTCAGTATTTATGTTCTCTTTGTTCTATTCAGGAAAGGCCAAGCCATCTGTGCCCAACCCAGGGCCCAGTGCCTTTCCCTGCTTAAGCTCTACTTAGATGGCATCCAATACCACTTCAACCCGGTAGGAAATTTTCTTATCAAAGAAAGCTGAGTCCAGTGAGCAAAGTGGTAGCACTGTCACCTTGCTAGACCAATAGACGGCAAGTGTGGTTTCAGTTTCACTTACGACAGGCTCTGAGGACCAGCTCTGTCCTAGGCCCTGAAACACTGTCAAATAGGAGAGAGACAGTGCATTACATAAATGCTATGATGGCTGTAAGCCAGAGAGAGTGAAGGCACATGGCTACACCTAGAACTCGGGGTAGACCAAATGGGAGGAACCAAAACTCACAACTCCTCTTTGTGCAGTCAATCTGCTCTAGTTACCCACAGTCCACACCTTGAGACAGGGGTAAATTTTTCCTGGTGGCAACGGTTCTGAAGATCAAGGTGCTCTGCTCATGCCTTGTGGTGGGCAGCTTCTGCAACGGCTCTCCATGATCCCTGCCTCTTGGTGTTCATGCCTGTATAAAACCCTCCCCTAGACTTAGGGACTTGTTCCTAACAACTAGAATGTGGTAAACCTGATGGGATGCCACTGCTGAGATGAGGTTACAGTCATCAAAATGTGAAATGTGCTGACACTGAGAAACCCTGGGCTGGAACTTGCTCTTTCTTCCCTGGCTATGACCTTGGTTTCCCTGGTGGACCAGATTCCAGATTCTCCCTCTGACTTTTCTACCTTTAGCCACTTCTGGTGAAGCACCCATCCCAACCAACACATGCTACCCTACTCCCAGCCCCAAGCACGTGTGTCGTCCCCACTCAGCCTGGCCCCAGGAGAACATCTTCTCCAGCCAGCGTTCTCAAACAGCACCCATTACTGATGGACGCACATGTAGTCTCCTCTCTCTGCTTCTCGCAAACATCATCTCTCCGGCAACCTGGGGGCACAAGGTGGTGGAGGGCTCAGCCCCATGAGTCGGTCCACCAAAAGTCAGTCCCTTGAGTGAAGGTCTGTTTTCAGTTAGCTCTCCACACGGCGGCCTCAATTCAGACCCATTGAGAACTGTGCTGATAGTTTCGGGCAAGGACAAATGCATTTTCCAGGAGAACACAATGTAGCCAGGCTTTCTGGAGAAACCAGAAAGACAACATTAAAATGCAAAAGAAAGGGCTTCCCTGGTGGTGCAGTGGTTGAGAGTCCGTCTGCCGATGCAGGGGACACGGGTTCATGCCCCGGTCCCGGAAGATACCACATGCCGCGGAGCGGCTGGGCCCGTGAGCCATGGCCGCCGAGCCTGCGCGTCCGGAGCCTGTGGTCCGCAACGGGAGAGGCCACAACAGTGAGAGGCCCGCGTACCGCAAAAAAAAAAAAAAAGAAACATACAAAAACATTCAAAACAATCTTTTCTGTTTGTTAAAAGCAGAAAAGTTCATTGTTAACTTGCCATTCCCTTTTATTTCTTCTGAAAGCATCAACTCTGAGAAGAATGACTTCTGCCGACACCCACACCAGTTGGTGGACTGAGACAATGGGTCTCGCTCTAGTGAGTAACCTAAGGGCAGGAAGGGAGTTAATGAGCCCAAACGGAAGACGCTGAAAGAAGGCTCTCCTTATTGTTACTGGGATCTATGCTTTGTTATGAGACATCTTCCCTAAGTTTTTTTTTTTTTAATTTATTTTTGGCTGCGTTGGATCTTCGTTGTTGTAGTTGCGGCGAGCGGGGGCTACTCTTCGTTGCGGTGCGCGGGCTTCTCATTGCAGTGGCTTCTCTTGTTGTGGAGCACGGGCTCTAGGTGCGTGCGGGCTCAGTAGTTGTGGCTCGCGGGGTCCAGAGCGCAGACTCAGTAGTTGTGGCACACGGGCTTAATTGATCCACGGCATGTGGGATCTTCCTGGACCAGGTCTCGAACCCGTGTCCCCTGCATTGGCAGGCGGATTCTTAAGCATTGCGCCACCAGGGAAGTCCCTTCCCAAAGGTTTTTTGTTTGTTTGTTTGTTTGTTTTTTGCGGTACGCGGGGCTCTCACTGTTGTGGCCTCTCCCGTTGTGGAGCACAGGCTCCAGACGCGCAGGCTCAGCGGCCACTGCTCACGGGCCCAGCTGCTCCGCAGCATGTGAGATCTTCCAGGACCGGGGCACAAACCCGTGTCTCCTGCATCGGCAGGCGGACTCTCAACCACTGCGCCACCAGGGAAGCCCCTTCCCAAAGGTTTTTAATGAACTGCAGTCTTGTTTTTATTTTCCCTTCTTGAGAGGGAGACAAGCACTGTGTACCAGGGAAAGGTCTAATCTACACTCTGTGGTCATCTCGTAGCTCTCTTCCACATCCGAGGTCTGCTCCTCAGCACCGGCACCTTATCTGTCAAGCTCAGGGCCCAAGAAGTAGGCCATAGAGAATGTTCCACTCTATGGCAAGCTGTGCACTGAAGCAGAAGCTCAGTCCCTGAGTCCATGCTCCTTTCCCCACCCTGGGATGGCAGAGGAGATACTGGAAGGTTCCTGTCACCTTTGTTTGGTTCATTCATTCTTTCATTTAATAAGCATGGCAAGTCTAACATATTGCAGGCTCCATGCTAGATGGTGGAGGTTCAGAGGTGTCTCAGACACAGTTTCTAACCTCAGAAGTTTACGGTTTGGGGGATGCACTTGGGGTATGGACGAGGAGGGGTGGACCGGGGCAGTGACAATGAAGGGGACAGAGTCGGGAGATCACGGATGGCTTTCTGGAGCAGGTGACACACGAATGGAGACGCGAGATTTCTTTCCCTTCCTTGCCTGTTCTTCTTGAGCACATGAAAAGTTATGGCATGATTGCATGCTGACAACTTCTATTTAAAATACACATACATACTCAAATACACGCTTTCCTTAAAGACAATTTTTTAAGAGCAGTTTTAGATTTACAACAAAATTGAGAAGAGGGGACAGAGATTCTCAGATATACTATTAAACCAAGCCGTCTCCATTCTGGGAATTTACAGCATCGAAAAAACGCTAATACGTAATGGCATGAATATACAGATGTTCTTTGCAGCAACTGCTTAAACTGACAAAATAACTGGAAAATAAGAGAATTACTGAGTAACTAATCATACATTCATCTCATGGGATATTTTGCAGCGACTTAAAGAGAAGAATAAAGAATAAAAAGAAGAAGAAAGAATGAACGCAGCTCTACAAAACAACCTGGAGGGTTAGTCTATGAGCCACTGTCGAATGTAAAAAGCAAGATAAGCAAAAGTGCGTGCCATATGCTGCCTTTTTGGTAAAAAATGATAAAAATCTCATGTACGGCATATATGGATATCTAGAGAGTTACATGTCTGCAGAGAAATCTTTGGGACAACGCGTATTAGGTTGTGCTGGGTTTTTCGGTTTGTCTCGCAAATCCATTCCCTACCTTCCCCCACCAGCTCTGTGCCCTGGACCCTGACCTTGATGGGCTGTATCTATGGACCAGTGTACCCTTTGGCTTCCGGTTGTTTGGTATGGGAAGTACCAGCAAAAGATGAGAAACAGGGAGGAATGTGAGGTCAGGGTAGATTCCCCTGGCTTCGTTTCTGCCAGTGGTGGTGGCGGCAGGTGGATGCCATCCCTTTATTGAAGACCATCGTGAAGACCATCTGGGGGGACTCCAGATGACCATTCTCTTTGTTTTATAATCTTTATTTTTGGCCCTTCAAGCCTAGAGGTCTATCTGCTCTTGCTTCACCAACTTTTGCTAGTTTTTCTTGGTCCCGCTCACACCTTTAAAATTGTCCCTTTAATAAAAGCTCCTTGAAGAGTCTGTATGAGTGTGCCGTCTGCTCCCTGCAAGGGCCCTCACTCATCCTGTTAACATGGGGTATCTAGGGGAAGGGATTGTAGACATGAGAGACAGTGATGGAGGGGAGAGGAGAGAGAGATGGGGAAGTCACGCCAGAAAGAAAAAGAGAAAAAACACACTTGTGGAGTCAAGTAGTTTATGTAAATCATGGGGACATATAGAATGAAGTTAAATAAAATACTAAAAAAGGAGAGGATTTAAAAAGCACTACCAAACGTAAGGTAGATAGCTAGTGGGAAGCAGCCACATAGCACAGGGAGATCAGCTCGGTGCTTTGTGACCGCCTGGAGGGGTGGGGTAGGGAGGGTGGGAGGGAGGGAGACGCAAGAGGGAGGAGATATGGGAACATATGTATATGTATAACTGATTCACTTTGTTATAAAGCAGAAACTAACACACCATTGTAAAGCAATTATACCCCAATAAAGATGTTAAAAAAAAAAAAAGCAGCCTGGAAAAGGGAATAAATTAATTCAGAAAAGGTTCCTGTCTTCCCTACACCCACCCTTCTGCTCAACAACAACAACAACAAAAAGCACTCCCCTGTCCCTACCCCTTCTCTCCAGCAGTGGCGCTATAAGGAGCCTTTCTCTCGCTCACTCCTGTTTGCCCCGCCTTTCCCTAAGCCCAGAATAGGAAGCTCAATGGGCTCCACTTCGTGCTCTCACCCCAGCTGAATGGCATGAAAGGGGCAAGGTCAACGTGAGTACACGCAGGACAGGGAAGGAAGACACAGCCCTGGACACGGGGAACCTCCTCGGATGTCCACAGCAGGCTTTTCTCCTTTGTGTTACACACTCAGCGCTTTTCTCCCCACAGGCTTTATTCCTGCTGGTCCTTCTGCTTGGTCCTTCCAAAGTCCTGTTCATTATCTTTCCATCCCCCAAAAGTTTCCCCAGAGCTCCCCCTCCCTACTTTTCAGATGTCAATCACTTTTCCCATCTCTTCCCTTTTCCATAGATCTGTTATCCCTTTTTTCAACGGTAGGCCAATTTTTGGTCTGTTTTAGGCACTAAAGTGGGAGCTCTTTAAAGGCAGGCACTGGGTGCAATGCTCACGCATAACTCTGGCCCTAGCCCAGGGCCAGGCACTCAGAAAGTATTCACTGATTGTGCGTTGACTCGAATTGATCTGTAGAGATTTCTCAAGGCACTAGATCTCTAAGCTGAACCAGGCCACTTTGTTACCTTATGTATGATGACTTATAGAGAGGAGAGGTAATTTGCTTGAAGTCTCGGAGCCAGCATTAGCAGAGCTGGTCTGGAGCCCCTCGTCCAGCGCCTGTTTTGAGGACACACACGGCCTCTCGCGGTCGGAACCCTCTCACTGCCTTCTCGCTCGTGCTCTCAGCCTTGGGGGTCCCAGCTGGAGCGGTGAATGGCTGCACGTGGTTCTTCCTCTTGCCACGCTGAGCACTACCTGGCTTCTCATTTGGCTTAGACTTGCTCCTCTGTGCCCGACAATCTCCACTCCAGGATGGCTGCCTGTTACCAATCCCGCAGGGAGGGGCAGTGGAGGTGCCTGTCTCCTGGGCCCTGACATGTTATCCTTTCCAGAAATCTAGAGTGAAGCATGTGAGGTCGACACTCCTGTTTTATTGCAGGAGGGAGGGGCAATTCACCCTGCATGGATAACCAGAAAAGAAATGCTCAGTCTTCAGAAAATTTATATTCCTTCTAACCGAAGGCTTGTTGCAAATATCTCCCTAAAGGAATGATGGCCCTGGTGATTTATGGCCCAAAGCTGACTGCCATCCAAAAGGATTATTAGACACTCTGGGCCTAAAAAGTAAGTTCGTGTCATACATACATATACACAGATACACATTCTTCCTCTCTCTCTCTCTCTGTCTCTTTCTCTCTTTCTCCCAATAAAACCTAGACACAAACTCCCTTATTAGGCTGCAGACTTGCCAGGGTCCATGATACCACTGTGGCATTAGAATTCATCTCACTGTCACTTAAAAGGACTATCCCTATGGGTGTCCTGATCTCCTGAACAAGAGTCATTCTGGGCTGTACTTTGAAAACCATGAAGAACTGTACAAATATGAGCTCTTAAGGTTAAGATGATTATCTAGGTGATTCAGAAGGGAAATTCTCTTGTCTCAATGGAATAATTTAAGGAAACATTTTGACTTGAATCGCCTGGATGATTACTTGAGTTCTCCAACAACCATTGTTTGTATTGACACAGCTTTTGAAATTTGGAAAGGAATTCTGCCACAAACGTAAAGTTGGAAACTTCTTTTTCCTGGATGTGAGTTTTTGCAGTATCTTTTAATAATCCTTCAGACTCTTCAGACTGGCTTTCCTATGACCAGAGTTCTCAGGTTGGTTAGAAGTAAAACCCAGCGCTTGTTAACCAACCCTGTTCCTCTTTACCTGAAAGAGAAATGAGCATAGGCACGCAATACCTTTAAACACATAGGGTGGTGCACACCTTTATTTACTAGCTAGAAAAGAGAGTTATCTGCTGGGCAGTGTGACAAAATCGCATTGTGATTTCTGGTTCTCCAAAGAGGAAGAGGGAACACAATTCCTCCCCAAGAACTCTTTGGTTTGGCAGTTGGGATTGTTTGAGTTGTGATAAAGGCTAATATTTATCCAACCAGCTTCCCAAATCTGACCTGCTACTTGGAATCTGCTCAGTAGTGACCAATTGGTTATCTCAGAGCCCTGTTTGTTATCACAGCCAAGAACCCAGGCTGGTATGAAATACCAGTATATCATCCCTCCAGGACTGGATTGTTGAGTCATGTGGCAAGGCCTGAAGGGAGGTTTCCAGTTTAATTCATTCTAGTTCGCAGAACGATAATTTACAAAACGATGAAATCTAGGAGTTGACTGTGGGTTTAAAAACCAGTTAATGGTCCCAAAATATAACAGATGAAGAATAAGATGCCCAGAGAGGATTAATGACTTACTTGGGTCACGTGGCTGGTTCGTTGCAAAGTCAAGCTGGAGTTGTCTTGGCTAGTGTTAACATTAATAAGAACTGTGTACCGGACACTGGGCACTCTGCATTGCAAGTGATAGAAGATCCACCTTCAAGTGGCTTCGTTTATAAAGGAAACACATTTACGTACGGTCCCAGGGCTGGCTTCAAGGTTTGGTTCAGTGGCTCAAATGAGTAATTAGAGTGGAACTTGGCTTCTCTCTCTTGTTTCTCAGCCCTCCTTCCTTAGCACTGGCTCTCTTCCAGGAAGACCTTTTCCCTTATGCTTGCAGAATCACTGAGAGCAACTTGTGGGGCTGTAGACGCCAGGGTTCAAATTCAGTAGATAGTAGAATGTGAGCTTTGCATGTAGCTCCACGGGTCCCACTGGCCTGATTTGTTTTTTGTGCCCATTGCTGAACCAGTCACTGTGACCAGCGGGATGGGATTTGTTGATCTGTTTAAGTCAATCAGGCACCCTCCTGGGAATGGATTCGGAGCCCAATCCATCTACATCCACACAGCTTACTGTCCATGTTAACCTGACTACTGTTGGGCTGTCTTCACTAATGTGTCTACTGTTCCACTGTCTTCATCCATGTAGTGATGAGGATAAAAGTTGCAGTTTATTGTTCATTTCAGGAAATTCCTGCCTAGTCTTTATAAACAAACAAGCAAAACAAACACAATTTAAATAAACATCAAACTTTGAATTTTCAATAAATAGCATCAAATGACTGTCAATTCTCTAAGACGCTTCGAAACTCTGCCTCAAAATACTTGATTGTCCACCAATCCCAAACTCTTATATCATGATCCTTATCTAATCCTAATCAAGCCTCCCCCACATTGAAAGCCTATCTTAAACCAGACTTCAGAATCTTATGAACATCCCAACTTTGCCCCTGTGATGTTAGTAAGACTCTCTCATGGTGGTATTCTCCCTTACCTTGATAAGAATATACTCAGCTTTGTCTTATCCACTGTTTATTTTGGTGATATTTCCAGGGAGTCAGCATTCAGGATTCATTCTACTCAAGACACTTTACTAGGGAATTCAGGGTAGAGTTAAGAAGAGGGGAAGGGGGATGGATGATGGGGACAACCAACAAATGTTCACACATGCTCCATGAGTGGGGCTACAGCCTTTCCATCTTACACAGGTAAATGACTGAGGAAATGGAGTGGAGAGATCAGGCACTTGGCATCACTCATTTGGCATTTATTTTAGGGAAGGAAATGAATGAGAAGCCAGATGAGCAACAGGGTGATAGATGACAACATAGACTCAGCTGGGAAGATATGAATGCATGGTCTTCCCTACGGTGTGTCCCCACTGCCCCTCAAGAGCCCAAGGGATTTAAGACAATGTCTTTAACATTAGGAAGAGTCTGGGTTTGTTTCAAGGCAGCAGGAAGAACACTGAGCTTGAAGTCAGAGACCCTGGGTTCCAGCTCTGGTTTCCTTCACTTACTAGTTGTATGGTCGTAGGTAGTCATGGCACACTCCCTCTCTGAACCTAAGTGTCCTTCTTTGTAGAGTGAGAAAGGTAAAACTCATCCTATTTTATTTTGGAGATGGAAAGTAGATAATAAACATGAAAGGAAAATTTTAAATGCAGAAATATCATATAGATGTTCTTACTCATTATTAATTTTGCTAGCCATCAACAAATTCTTACCCAGTTGCTACTGTAACCAATTTGGCCAAACTCTGGCAGGATTTAGAACGTAGGCTGCTAGGACAGAGAATATCTAATTGCCCCAAACCAGGTCCACAACCTTGGCACTGCACAATTTCCCCATTTGTAAGGAACCGGATTTCTCCTGCTTTAATTCCCAGGTTGGTCAGTGGAAAGAGCACAGTACTTAGAGAAACAGGGTCTGAGATCTGATACGACATTTACTGGATATCTAGTTTTGGGCAAGTCACTTACCCTGTTGAAGACTTAACTTGTTTATATGTAAAATGTCTTTTTAAGCAGCCAGTTCATATGCTGTTGCAAGGATTGTGTATGAGTAGACTTTCAATACAGGTTGTCCAATTTGAATCTGATAGTTAAGTCATGTTCTGTGTGATGTTTTTGTGACAAAATTACACTTTTGTGTTTGGACATCTTAGTGCACCAGTGACCCCAGAGAAAGGAAATACATGAGGGAGTGCCTCCGTGTCACCGTGAAGCTAATTGATTACAGCAATGAGAATTTTTGTAATCCTAAGGATGAAACATCCAGTGACTATTTCAGGGATAATTACTATGTCTTATAATTGTAGGTATTCCTGGACAGGACATTTCCTAGTACTCTGGAATTCTCACGAAGTGGCAGAGGTTGGGATAGTTGCATTTCATGAGATAGTTTTACATAGCAAAGCATTTCACAATGGTACGTGTTTCTCCCTCCCACACAAAGAACCCTGGTGAAATGTCCCTTCCCTTCATGGTAGACCTTATTTTCCCTCAACAGACTGCTCAAAGATGCACATGAATTGTCTTGAATGTTGGCAGCAGTGTGGTTCTGTCTGTACAATTAGCAGAAAGCATGGTTCTGTCTGTATGGCTAATGATTTGTGTGGGTTATTTAATTAACGTGATAGTGTAGATTTTGTGGTAGAACAAAATGAAAGTTGTATTCAGTATAAAAATTTAAGAATCATAGAGAAGAAATTCATTTTACTAAGGGCTCTGTGTTCTTCCCTTTAAGTGGAAGGAGAGAGGACCAGGAACGTGGAGCCTTGGGGTTCTCTAGCTATCGTGGATCAGCTCAGCATATCTTGTGCATGGTGAAAGAAATTCTGGTGGTCACTGCTGGTCAAGTGTCAAGATGGGACAGCCCAATGGTCAACATAATGATGAAGGGGTTAAAACAGCATGGCATTGAGATACACAGGTTGGAAATGAAGGGAAAAAATGAGAGAGACGGAGAAAAGGAAATCATGTCTAAAGAAGATTTTGCTTTTTTGTTGTTGTATTCTTCCAACTCTTTGCATTGATTCCTTTGAGAAAACCTAGAGTGCAGATCTGCATTAATTCTTAAGGCTTTTAGAGTTTAAAGCTGTTACTGAATACACTTTCATGTAGAAATTGGTCCATGTAAGGATACAACCCATGGGAGGGTTGTGATTATGAATTCTTAAGGGAGATCCTCCCCTCTACTTTCTACCAGAATATAAGATGTGCGGTTTTCTTTGCAGTCCTCTTTGAAGCCAAGTTGATGGAATGGAAGCCAAGTGGATGTCTTGCTCACCATTACAATGAGGGTGTAGACATCTGGAAGCCCAACTTCATGTATTTCTATTAGACTCCTTAGAACCCTAGGCTTATCTTCTTTCATTCACTTACCATGAGGCAGCAAAATGATGCTCATATTCATCAGGCTTGGTGAATGCCTTTGAAGTGAAAGCTGGTTCCAGGGCTCTACTGGTCTTTCTGAGTTTCCACCTTTATTCAATCCCTCATATGAATATTCCTTTATTTCTTAACAGCTCATTTACTGGATGTCCTAGCCAGAGCAATTAGGCAAAAATAAGAGAAAGAAAGAAAGAAAGAGAGAGAGAGAGAGAGAGAGAGAGAGAGAGAGAGAGAGAGGGAGGGAGGGAGGGAGGAAGAAAGAAAGAAAGAAAGAAGAAAGAAAGAAAGAAAGGAAGGAAGGAAGGAAGGAAGACAGAAAAGAAAAGAAAGAAAAGAAAAGAAAAGAAAAAAAGGCATTCACATTGAAAAGGAAAAAGTAAAATCATCTCTGTTCTAAACAACAAAAGAAAAATAGACTGAAAAAGAAAATGAACAGAAGCTCTGGGATGATAACAAAAGACCTAATCGGAGTCTTGTAAGAAGTGTCAACACAGAATCCTACACTCTGCAAAAATATCCATCAATCAACATGTTGCAACTGACACTTATAGAACAATACACATTCCTTTCAAGGGCCCACAGAACATATGCAATATATATCCTAAGACATAATACAAACCTTAAAAAATTTAAAAGAACAGAAATCATATAGAATGCATGCCTTTACCACAATGGACTCAAAGCAGAAATCAATGACAGGAAGATTAGAGGAAAATCTCCAAATACTTTGAAACTAAACTACACACTTCTAAATAATCCATGGATCCAAGAAGAACTCTCAACAGATATCTTAAAAAATACATTGAACTGAATGCAAATGGAAATGCACATCAAAATTTGTGGGACACAGCTAAAACAGTACTGAAATGAAAACTTATAACACTGATGTACAAAATAGAAAAGAAGAAGAGGCTCAAATCAATAATCTAAGCTTCCATCTCAAAGACCTAGGGGGGAAAAAGCAAAATAACTCCAAAGCAAGCAGAAGGAAGTAGAAACAAAGACAATGGCAGAAATCAAAGAAACTGAAAACAGAAAAATGATAGGGAAAATCAATGAAACAAAGAGCTGGTTCTTTGGAAAGATCAATAAAATTGACAAAATTCTAGCAAAACTGGCAGAGGGAGAGAGAGAGAGAGAAAGAGAGAGAAAGGAGAAGATTCAAATGATCAATATCAGGAATGAAACAGGGGGTAACATTACAGACCTTGCAAATAACCAATGAATAATAAGGAAACACTACAAACTATACACATACGTTGGACAACGTGGATGAAATGGACCAATTCCTTCAAAAATACAAAGCACCACAACTCACTCAATAGGAAATAGATAATTTTAGTAGCTTTGTAACTATTAAGGAAATTTAATTTGTAATTTAGAAACTAAAAAAAAATCTCCAGGCCCAAATGGTTTCACTGGAGAATTTTACCAAACATTTAAAGAATTAACACCAGTTGTACACAACGTCTTCCAGAAAATAGAAGAGGAAGAAATACTTCTCAATTCATTTTATAACATATGCATAGTGCTGGAATTCTAGCCAGCACAGTAAAGAAAAAAAAAAAAAAAAGGAAATAAAGGGCATACACAGAATACGTGGAGATGCCAGCCTCGCATATTTTGCTGGTGAGAGTATAAAACGGTACAGACACACTGACAAATATTTTGGCAACTAAAAAAAATCTAATATGCCAATACTATGTATCCCCGCACTCCTGGGCACTTTTCTCAGGGAAATGAAGAACTTATGTTCGCCCAAAAACCTGTAGACAAATGTTCATAGCGGCTTTATTCATAATGGCTCCAAACTGGGAATAACCCTATTGTCCTTCGACAGGTGAGCGGTTAAACAAGCTATGGTACAACTGTACCATGGACTACTACCCAGCAATCAAAAGGAACAAACTACCTATACATGCAACAATGTGGATGAATCCCCCACTGTATCACACTGAGTGAAAAAGCCAATTCCAAAGGTTATATACTGTTTGATTCCATTTATCTAACATTCTTGAGATGAAAAAAATTATAGAACTGGAGAATAGATTAGAGGTTGGCAGCGATGATGAAAGGGGTAGGGGCAAGAAGGAGGTGAGTGTGGTTATAAAGGGCCCACATGAGGGATCCTTGTGGCGGTGGAAATGTTCTGTGTCTTGATTCTATCAATATCCTAGTTGTGATACCGTACTATAGTTTTTCAAGATGTTACCATTGAGGGAAATAGCGTAAAAAGTGCATTAGAGATCTCCCTGTATTATTTCTTACCATTGCCTATGAATCTACAATCCTTTGAAAAGAAAAAAAAGTTTTTAAAAAATTAGATCAATTAGGATACCCAACTTCATGTGACAAAAGGACTTGCCAGCTGTTGCTTGACAACAAGTACATGGACTGATCTGACAGTGCCAACAGATGTCATTTGTGCAGCCTGTTTCCTAATTATATATACTTCATGGATTCCATCGTAATTACAGTGGGACTCACACTGTATTTCCCATGCCAGAAATCACCATATTCCCTGAGTAATTACTCAGGGTCAAACACCTTTGGCAGTGAAGGGTTTGCAACTGATGGCTGACAAACTGTCAAGAAATCAAAAACTCAGCTTAATTTGGAGGCAGGGTTGGGCAGTGGTCCACACTCCTTATATGTCAACTAAAATAGCTGGGGGAAGTGCAAAGAGTGTCCTAACAATAAGTGGGTAGTTGGTTTTCAAGAATGATAGATGCCAGGTAGTGCTTAATTTCCCTATTTATGGCAAAAAAAAAAAGCTCAAGGAGGACATGATGATAACTCATTTGCATATGGTCATTGCCCATCTTCACTTGTCTCCCAAAGCGGAACTTTGGCAGGAATCCTTAGTACAGAGTTCTCCAGAAGAGAGGCACTGTTTGGTTGACTGCCTTCTGGGTTCAGAGTATGTCACAGACTTCACTGAAGCCTCGCAGCACTATTATGACATCCATTTTCCAGAAGGAAAACCTAAGGCTCCAGGAAAGTAAAGCGACTTCCCTGAGGTTGCAAGTGGAGTTAATGAGAGCTGAAATTTGATCCTAAGTCGCTCTCACCACAAAATTCCTTTGGTCATTTTTTGCCCCGTGGTAGCAGGTGTTGCTCCAACTTCTTTAAGACATTGGTCTCAGAGCTGAGAATAACAGCAGGTCTATGAGCACAGTCAGCATTAAATAGAAAGGAAGCGCCTTGTCTTGTGGAAAGAGCACTGGATTTTGAGATCTAAATTTCAGATTCTTGTACTGCCTTCAGCTCTGAGGCTTTTACATAAAGCCCTTCACTTCTGTGAGCCTCAGTTTCTTCGTTTGTGAAATACTTATTGCAACAATTAAATCAGGTAACAAATGAAAAGTATAGTATAGGGCTTGGCCCCTAGTTGAATACACGATGGATATTGCAGTTGCTGTTAGGAATTCCTTGAGCTTAGGACAGGGCAGGGCAGACACTCTGGCTCTAGCTAATCAGTAACCCCTAGCTTGCAACAGGTACCTCTAGGCCACCTGCTTCTCAGGGACCTGTTCCAGGAACACACAGGGTAGGAGCCTCCGCATTTCCTCTTTGGAGGTTGCAGCCTCAGAGCCTAACGTAGGTCTCTTAGGTTCTGCCAGTCCACGTGCCCCAAAGGGAGCCTCACTGACTTAAATGTTGCTGCTCCAGAAGCCTTCCAGAGCTGGGACTCCTCAGCTCTTTGCTCCTCTCTCTCTCAAGCCAAGCTCACATGGCATTCATTTTATGTCTGCCCCCCTGTAAGGATGCCAAGGCCCTGAAAGCCGTTGTTGGCTCCAGTGTTGGCGTTTTAGGCCAGGCACGGGGCCTAGAAAAGCGAAGGCAGGAAATGCATGTTTAAGAAGAAATTGACAAATGACAAGCCCACGTACGATCTTCCGGAGGCTGTGCTGGCTATGGACCGGTACTGGTCTGCGGGCTGTTAGGAACCGGGCCGCACAGCAGGAGGTAAGCAGCAGGCAAGCCATTGAAGCCTCACCTGCCGCTCCCCATTGCTCCCCATCGCTCGCCTTACCACCTGAACCAACCCCTGACCCCAGTCCACGGAAAAACTGTCTTCCATGAAACCAGTCCCTGGTGCCACAAAGGTTGGGGACCGCTGCTTCAGAGTGATTAATGTCGGTACTCACTGCCCTGGTGGTGTTTGATGTCAGAGGGAGAATGGGGGTGTGGGTTGGCCCCAACTGCAGGCGTTTTGTGTTGGGCAAACAGGAACCTTTCCAGCGGAGCCGATGTTATCTTATCACACCTGTTAATTTGCATAGTTGGCATTGAGTACGTATAAAGAACTTTTCACATGAGACTCAAAGTGCTCTGACACCTGCTCTGTAACATGCTCTTGTGTTGTTAGCGTCTATTTTTTATTTCCTTCCTAGAAGCAGAATCACAGCCTGCTTCTCAGCTTGAGCTCCTAGACTGTTGGCAGGACCAACAGCAGTGGCAGAGGAGGTCTTCACCCAGTTACTTCCACAATTTTCTGATGTCTTGGTAGAAGGCAGAGGCCATGCCGGTTGTGGTTGCTGGTGGGGAGTGTGGATCTGGGAGAGTCCAGTATGGGAGAGGCATCCTTTGCCTCTTCCTCTTTCCTCTCCTCCCCGCTGAGGAGACACTGTGGTTTTGAATCCCAGCTTGGTCACTCTCCAATTATTGACTTTGTGCAGAAAATTCTGACTGTGAGTTTCTGAAGCCTTAAAATGGGGGTAATAACAGTCATCCTTATAGGGCTGGGGAGAGGGTTTATCTATCAGCTCTGCAGTGTCTATTGACACTGCTACGTGCCTGCTATGTGCCAGGTACTGCCGTAAGTGATGGGAATACTTCAGGGAACACATTAAACAAAAATGTCTGCCCTCGTGTTCCTTACATTCTAGAAGGGGGAGACAGGCAGGGAACAGCACAATAAGTAAATTATATAGTATATTAGAAAGTGATGTGAGTACTGGGAAGAGGGGGTATGCAGTATTAAATAAAGTGGTTGGTGAGGCACGGGGCTCACCGAGATGACATTGCAGCAAAGACTTGAAGTTGGTAAGGAGGTGGAGAGCGTTCCAGGCAGAGGGAACAGCAAGTGCAGAAGCCTTGGGACTGGAGTGTCCCTGAGTGTTTGTGGAACTGCAAGGAGGCTTACAACTGCATATGAACGTACAATTACCTAACCCCCCAAATTTTAAAGATAATTTAAAAGTTCAATTTAAAAACTCAGATCAATTAGGATATCCAAGTTCATGCAATAAAAGAGCCAGAGGCAAGGTAGTAAAGGGAGAGAAGTGAGACATGAGGTACAGGAGGTGGGGGGCAGAATGCATAGGAACTGCAAGTCATTTGAGCATTTTGTTCAGAAGAGAGAACTGATCTGACTTGAGATTTAAGAAGGCTCCTCTGATTGCTGCAGTGAAGGAGGCTGTAGGCTGACAAGTGAAGTAGCAAGGAGGCCACTTAGCCAGTGAGGGTTGGAAATGATCCGTGTAGAGAACATGGTACAGTGTTGAGAATGGAGCCTGGCAGGTGATGCGGTATCAGTAAATGTTAGTGTGACTATTCTACTGTTAATAAGAGACCACGTTACTATTCTATTGTTAATAAAAGACCACTACCTGGTGTACCTGGTCTCCATCCAGGTGATGAATACACTCCAGCACTGGCTCACCTTGGCCACGGAAACCTGATGTGCTCTTTAGAAGAACAGTCTCTTTTGCCAGTGGGGCAAGGTAATAAAATAAATCCATGATTTCTGTAGTTAGACAAGTCTATACTAGAATCTTGGCTCTAAAACTTTCTCTATGACCTTGGGAAAATTCTTTCACATCTTCTTGAGCTACAGTCTCCTCTCTGGCAAACTGAATAATAACAGTCCCCTCCATATAAGGTTATTGTGAGCACTTATTATAATGACACACATAAAGTGTCTGGCAATAGTATGCACTCAACATGCTAGTTTTATCCGCCACCCCTCATGCTCATTCAGGCTGAACTCACTTAGACTCTATATTTCTCTAAGTGGTGCTCATTTCTTTTAAGTATTTTCTGATTCAGAGTCCTTCGGAAATAAAAAGTCTTTAATGTTTACTAAACGTTCATGTTCGATAAAATAGTCTCTCTAATTTTAAAAGGACGAATGTTGGAGGTGTGTACTGATCACTCCTGGCCAAATGCCTGTGGGAAGCTTGTTTGTTCAGATTATAAGCCTGACCCAGCACCGAACTGAGTGCTGGGCACATATGAGGTGTGCAATAACTGTTTGTGAAATGAATGTGTCAGGCTATAATCAAGGGCCCCACTAGTCACGTAACTGATGGCATCTTACCCTAAGGATAGGCAAAAGGGAAGCTAAGGGATAATTAGAATAATCATACTTTGTACCCCTAGAAGTTTTCAATGTATTCATTAGATTGATTCTTACAGTTTTTTAAAAATTGGTCTTTTAAAATATGTTTCTACATGACACAATTTTAGACCCTCAACATGAGAGCATTGGATTTGGAGTCCGGAGCTCTGGGCTGCCACTGAGGCTTCTCTCTTGGTGCCTCTGCTGTGTGGCTTTAACATGTGACCTAGAGTGTCTGGAAAAATAATTAAAATATAAATGACCCTACATCACAGTGAAGCTGAGAATATCCCTGAAGCGAATGGTCTATGAAAGGCCTTCATGGATCCAACCCGGTGCGTATGCGTGGTTGAGGGGGGAGCACTGAAGCAAAAACCACTCTTCCCCTTTTCACTGTTTAACACTGAGGAGAAGCTGTGTGGGCAACACATAACTGTGGGACATATTTATTTATTATAAATCATTTTCTTCATTTGATTGTTTCCTAGTATGAAAGAGATACATGCTTGTCATAACAAGACCAATGCGCGAAAGCTCTCTTTGCCCACCCTACTCTCTCTTTTCCCTGCCAGACAGCCAAGGTCAACAGACCAAGGCGAATCCTTCCATTCTTTTCTCTTTTCTCATTCACACACAAATATAAAGACACATATAGAGGGCTCTATTGTTTTCCTGAAATGGAATCATACTATGCTTGTTAGTATATACGCGAATATATATGCACATATACAGATAAGGGGTTTATTTCATTGGTAAACAAATGTGGGATCATATTATACATACTTACCTGTATCTGGCTTTCCTCACTCAATAAGACCTCTAGAAAAATCTCTTCCTAACTCAACTGGTATAGTTTGAATTTACTCTTTGCAATGACTGTTAGTTTATGGCTGAGAGAAACCATAATTTACTCAACCATTTCCCTATTCTTTTATTTTTGGGTATTCTTTTAGTTTCTAGTTGCGAGGCAAGTTACTTCGTTTCTTTGTGCCATTTCTTCTTCTACCTAATCCAGCTTAAAAGCTTTTGCACAGCAAAGGAAACCATCAACAAAATGAAAAGACAGCCTATGGAATGGGAGAAAATATTTGCAAATGATGCAACCAGCAAGGGGTTAATATCCAAAATATATACACAGCTCATACAACTAAATATCAAAAAAACAAACACCCCAATCAAAAAGTGGGCAGAAGACCTGAATAGACATTTTCCAAAGGAGACATACAGATGGCTAACAGGCATATGAAACGATGCTCAACATCATTAATTACTAGAGAAATGCTAATCAAAACCACAGTGAGGTATCACCTCATACCTGTCAGAATGGCTATCATCAAAAAGTCTACAAATGTTGGAGAGGGTGTGGAGAAAAGAGAACCCTCATACACTGTTGGTAGTAATGTAAATTGGTGCAGCCACTATGGAAAACAGTATGCTGGTTCCTTAAAAAAACTAGAAACACCATATGATTTACCAATTCCACTCCTGGGTATATACCTGGAAAAAACAAAAACTCTAATTTGAAAGGATGCATGTACTCCAGTGTTCATAGCAGCACTATTTACAATAGCCAAGACATGGAAGCAATCCAAGTGCCCATCAACAGATGATTGGCTTAAGATGTGAGATAGGTAGATAGATAGATAATGGAATATTACTCAGTCATAAAAAGAATATCACCATTTGCAGCAATGGGGATGGACCTAGAGAATATTATGCTTAGTGAAATGTCAGACAGAAAAAGACAAATACTATAAGATATCACTTATATGTGGAATCTAAAAAATAATGCAAATGAATGTATATACAAAACAGAAACAGACTCACAGACATAGAAAACAACTGTATGGTTACCAAAAGGAAGAGGGAGTGGGAGAGGGATGAAAAAAGAAAAGAAACTTACAGTGTTTAATGGATAATAAACCCATTGTTAAAGCCCCCCAAAAGTGGGGTTACTAATAGAGCCTAAGGATTAAATAAGAAAATGCATGTAAAACACTCAGCAGAATTCTTGGCACATTCTAAGTATTTAATAAATATTAGCTAACATTATTGTTTTCCACAAAATTCTTTAATAGAGCCAGCGATCCCTTTTTTTTTTTTAGATTCAAACATTGAAAGACCTTGATATTTTGGCTCTCTTAGAGTTCTCATACCCAATTACAGGTTTCTCTTTTCTTATGTTTCCCCTATCCTTTCAATGGAACTCCACTGAAGTCTTTCTCTGTGGCTATTTTAATTGCCCCTTTTTCCTGTTGTCTCGACTTCTCCCTGGGGCATGGCAAATCTTCAGCTCAAAATTTCTATTTGTCCTTATTGAGTAAAGTTTGTCGGGGAGGAAGAGGCTTCCTGGGCAAGGCAGAGGCCAGGGGGCAGCCTCCCTTCTTAGTTGGAGGAAACATCTAAGGGTGTGGTCTACAGTCCAAATGGGCAGACTAGTCCAGGAGGGACGTTCAAGTCAACAAGTGGGGAAGGAGGGCTAAGGATGCTCAGGTACGATGCTTCATTGTGCTCAGTCACAAGAGCCCTTGGATCAGGCAATTACAGTATCAGCTGGAAGGTTCTTGGTCACAAACATTTGGCAAGCAGAACCCCATCCACCACTGGGGCTCTCTGGAACAAGTCTTTACCTCTGGCCTGAGCCAGGTAAATTGGAAAAATCCAGACACATAGACTCCATGGTAACAGTGAAATAGCATGCTTGGCAGGGAGACTGAGATAGAAACCCAGTCATGTGAACCAGACTAATGCACAAGGGCCGAGGCACAGGACAGGCAGGCACTGGACACAAGAGTACGTCACCTTCCCTAGGGTTCCATGAGGCTGGATCCAAGGCTCTCGGGTGTTCTGGGCTGGGCTCAGAGACAGAAGGCAGAGGTCACTGTAGCTGGGTGGGTCTGGAGAAAGAGGAAATAGTGCCATTGTCTTAACCAAACAATCCACACGGCTGGCTGTCGCCAGGCTGTACCTTCCAGACAGGTAAAAAAATAATGATACCCAGTGTGACACTTGCTGTAATAGATGTAAGTGTAGGGATTGTGGTAGCACAGTGCAGAGTTTATACTAGGCCTTCAGCAAATGTTTGTGAATTGACTGCTGTGCTTCAGAAACCAACAGGAGAGAGCCTTGCCTTTCCCTGGAGGAGTCAGAAAGTCTTCCAGAATAGTTAGGATGGAGAGGGTCTTAGGGCAAAGACGAAATAAAGGAAAGTTTCTGCAGAGCGGGCTGTGCCCCTGGGTAAGGAGATAAGAGGGAGTACGAGTATCTGGAAAAAAACAGAAGTTTGATGTGGTTGGATCACTGTGTGAATGAGACTGAGAGGAAGCAGGAGAGAGAGTTAGAGAAGTAGCTACGGTCCTGCTATAAAAGGCCTTAACCAACAAGCTAAGGAATGTGAATTTTAGAGCAAAGAAAATCACTGTCACCAGGAGAAGACAGTGAGAAAGTCAATGACATGGTCAAATACATCAAGCATGTATTTCTGAGAAGCTAAGTATGAGTCAGATAGAGACCATATCAAATTATTTTTCTGTTCTGTTGTGGTACAATGTTTTTATCTTTATGGCTATTTGAATAAGTTTGACTCCTAACACTTTAGCATTTCATGTCTTGGTCCTTGCCACCCTCAAATACTACCAAAATAGTAGGGTGGTCATGACCTAGTACAAGAAGGCCTACCAATGAGGCCATCAGAAACTAAGAAAGAACTGAGCATCAGAAAGATTCAGAACACATCAATCAGGAGAGACGTAATACCACTCCTGGGGGCCCCTGAAAGGTTTAGCATTTTTATTGGTTATTTATACCCTGTGGCAAATGAATTTTCTGAGGGTCAGATTTGACAAGGTGGCAGGAGAATGCTAAGGATACTAGCTAGGGAATCAGAAAACTCGAGTTATCCTAATACAAATAACCCAAGAGTAACATGGGACTTGGGCCCCATGCATTGAGAGACAACATCCTGGGAAGTTTACTGAACCCAGAAGTTTCTGAAAAACGTGTAAGTTCTCCTCTATTTTTCACCAGAGTTGGGAACTGGAATGCCACAACAGGACGGGTAGATCATGAGGTGTCCAGAGCCACCCCTGGAGCTGGTGGTCCATCAGATGATATTTTGGCCACCAATTAGAGCTCACTTCTGCACATCAGGTAATACGGATACTTAATGGAGAAAGAACTTTTCGGTCTTTTATATGCTAGGCTCATGGCGCTTTCATCTCCTCTTTCAGTTTTGTTTATTTATTTGTATCTACTTTTGAAAGTAGTTCACTCTCACTATTTAAAAAGAGCACAACAGGGCTTCCCTGGCGGCGCAGTGGTTGAGAGTCCGCCTGCCGATGCAGGGGACACGGGTTCGTGCCCTGGTCCGGGAAGATCCCACATGCCGCGGAGCGGCTGGGCCCGTGAGCCACGGCCGCTGAGCCTGCGCGTCCGGAGCCTGTGCTCCGCAACGGGAGAGGCCACGGCAGTGAGAGGCCTGCGTACCGCAAAAAAAAAAAAAAAAAAAACAAAATGGAAAGTAATAAAAGTAGAAAGAAAAAGCACAGTTTTTTTTAACCTTCATACCAGAGACAACCGCTGCTGACATTTTGTAGTATTTTCTTCTCGCACATTTCCTATACAATTTTCCTGCAGTTGACCTTATAAAACTCCCATACTCCCAAGAGGACACCTAGAAAGGACAAGCTCAACATAAGCATAAAATATAGTAATGACATATCTTTTAAAAACTTATGAAAATATAGGAATCAAGATAACAGTTGAGTTTAATAAAAATCAATAGAAACAATTACATTTGTTTTCCCTTTTTTATTGGCAGAAGCTAAGATTTATTTAGTGTTCATCGCCTTAGTCCTAGAAATAAAACCCTGGGAAGTAGGCATTGCGTAGTCACTTTTCAGGTGAGGCTCAGTGAAATTAAGTGACTTACAGAGATCAGACAGCTGAGAAGGGGCCGGCCCGGATTGAGACCCAGGTCTGGTGGACTCCAGAGCCTGTGCGTTCCACCTCACCACTCCTGCCACTCTTTAAACACCGTGTGGCTGCTTTATACTTCTAGAGTTAAAAAAAAAATTCCTCTTAGGGGGACTTTTAAAATTAGCAAGTTCCATTAAGTTTTATTCTGAAATTCTATAATATATTTTAATAGTGGATGTTTATTATATTTGTGGCTGTCCCTCATCTTTTTTTAAAAATAGACTTTAATTTTTAGAGCAGTTTTAAGTTCACGGCGAAACTGATTAGAAGATACAGAGATTTCCCACATACCTCCTGCCCCGACACATGCACAGCCTCCTCCGTTATCAACATTCCCCACCAGAGTGGTACATTTGTTACAATTGGTGGACCTGCACTGACACGTCATTACCATCCAAAGTCCAGAATTTACATTAGTGCTCAGTCTTGGTGTTGTACGTTCTATGGGTTTGGACAAATGTATAATGACATGTAGCCATCATGATGGTACACAGCGTAGTTTCACTGCCCTAAAAGTATACTGTGCTCTGCCTATTCATCCCTCTGTTGTGGCCTCTCCCGTTGCGGAGCACAGGCTCCAGACGCGCAGGCTCAGCGGCCATGGCTCACGGGCCCAGCCGCTCCGCGGCATGTGGGATCTTCCCGGACCGGGGCACAAACCCGTGTCCCCTGCATTGGCAGGCGGACTCTCAACCACTGCGCCACCAGGGAAGCCCCACATCATCTTGTGACTAGCCTTTCTCTGGGGGCATTCTCCTGATTCCCAGTGTAGTGATCAGAAATCACATTTTCAGGGGCCCTGGCAGCTAGGTCACAGTGTATTCTTGGTTTCATCAGCTGGATACTTCCATACGGGGCTTCAGATTGGAAGTGAGCATTTTGAGGAATGGAATCTTCCCAGGCATCCCGTGTACTCCCGTGAGTGGTGGCAGAGGTGCAAGGTCTTCAGGGGAGCCAGGGATTGCTCGGCTGAGCCGGCCTCAGGAATGCCGAGAGTGGAGGTTGCGATAAAGCTGAGGTCTTGGCATTTCCTCTTTGGCATCGGCAGTGGTGACAGCGAAGATCATCCGCCCATCAGCCTTTCTATGGAGTGTGTGTGTGTGCGTGTGCGTGTGCGTGTGTGTGTGTGTGTGTGTGTGTGTTACAGCTTTACTGAGCTCTATTCACATACCAAATTCACTCATTTAAAATGTACAATTCCATGTGTTGTTTTTAGTATATTCATAGAGTTATATATCCATTGTTATAAGTTTTAGAACATTTTTATGAGCCCCCCCAAAACTTCACACCTCTCAGCTGTCACCTCCCACTTTCCCATCCCCCCAGCCCTAAACAACTATGAATCAACTTTCTGTCTATTTGCCTACTCTGGACATTTCATATAAATGGAATCATACAATATGTGGTCCTTTGTGACTGGCTTCTTTCACTTGGCATAAAGTTTTCAAGGTTCGTTGATGTTGTAGCCAGGATCAGTACTTCATTTCTTTTTGCTGCCAAACAATAATCTATCCTATTGTGGTTTTGAACACTGTTCCTGGAAGTACAGCCACGAATCTGTTTCTCTAGCTTTTCTAAGGATTCTTTGACATCCTTTTAAATATCTTTTAATAAATCCATTTTCTGCTTAAATTAGCCAGAGTGGATTCTGTTGTTTGCAACTAAGAACACTCACTGACACATTTGGGGTCTATTAAGATTGTGATTTAAAAGTTACTTAGACCAAGCCAACCATAAACTATATAGTCTCTAAGGGCCATTCAAGCTCTGGTGTTCTATGAGTCTATAAACTTGAGACCACATGAAATGGTAGCTGGCCTCTGAGAGCAGGCTCTCTTAAGACTGAACTTGGCTAGGACAAGAACTTCTCCTCCCTTTGTGCTGACTCCTTGCTGCCCACCTTCTTCCCTAGGAGATCCCAGTCCCCACTCATCTCCACACCTAGCTCCTCTACCTTTAGCCAGGGCTCTCTTCCAAGCTCCAGCCTCATATCTCCAACTCCTCAGCCTCTCTTGCCTTACTTCAAATCCCACTTGGCCAAGGCAGAACTCTTCACCTTTCCCTCCATACAGTTTCCTTTCTACCCTCTTCATTTTCTTTGGTGGTACCAGCCAGCATTCTCTTGGCCAAGGATTGAAATCTCACAGTCAGCTTTGTCTCTTCCTTTTTCTCTAGTAACTTGCTCTTTATGTCCCCAAATTACCAAGTGCTGCCTTTTCTTCCTGTGTGATAGGTTCCTTATATTCTTTCCTTTTTGTTCCCATTTAAACCACTGTTATATCCAGGCTTCCATTAGCTCACCCCAGATGCCTTAAAAGAACTTTCAAATGGGATTCTGCATCTAGTTTCTCTCTTTCTAATGCAGTGAGTGGACTCCAAACTTTAGATCATGTGCCCCTATCAGTAAAAATTTTGATATCTTTCTGTCTCTCTTGCTCGGTCTCTCTCTCTCTATGAGACAGAGAGAGACAGAGAGAGAGAACATAAATATAATACTTTAAAAATATATTTGCCTTTAAAACATATACACAAAAATACTTTTTACAAGGATGAGATTTAGAAAATAGCAAGGAGATGTTATAAACATTTTCTTCCCATGACATAGTGGATAATCTTGCCCATCAGCTGCAAAGCCTGTTGCTCTCATTGGTTCCCTATGCTGGTGCCAGAGAGATCTTCACACTGCAGATCTGTCTAGGGTGGTTCCCTCTTCAAACCATCCAAGGCTCCCTTCCGAGGTGAAATGAACTCCTAATCATCTATTGCACTCCTTTCCCTCGTAGCCCCTTCTTCGGTTTTCGCTCAAGACAACTCTGCTCAGGCTGGTTGGTTGGTTTCTCTGCACAAGCCCAAGACAGTGCAGTCTCCAGGACCTCCTTCCTGCTCCTGCCAGCCCACCTCAGAGAGCCATCCCCATCCGTCCACACCCGAGCCTCACGCATCAGAACACACACCCCATATTGTGTCAAACGTCTGGTGAGCTTTAACAAAAATCTCTTAGATCTAGTTACTGAAACTTCCAATAATCAAATGACTTTGACATGCACATGACATTTACATTTCTTATCATCAGCCCCTTTCCCAAGGGAAGACTGAATTTCACAAAAGTTGAGGGACTTGCCCCAATTCACAAAGCCTAGCTAGATCTGCTATCCAGACTTGGCTGGTTCCAGAGCTCATGCTTCTCCCACCATCCACTGTTCCTCTGGTAGAATAAGAAACAAAAATGACTATTCAATTTAGTCCAGCCCCTGGGGCCTCTCCTCAACCCTGCACTAGTCACCAGCCAGAGCCCCTTTTCCCTTCAAATTCAAGCTTCCCAAGTGGGGATAAGACATTCACACTACCCACTTCACAGGGCTGCTGCCGGTATTAATGAGCTAATGTTTGCAAAATACTTTGAGCTTCAAGAAAAGCCAGGTGCCAAAGAACTACAAAGGATTATTAAGACAGGTAGACTTTAAATCCCCTTAACAAGCTCCCTCCCCTCAGAGCTAATCTGCTGTGGATCCTCCTTTCCCTTCTAAAGCCCTGGATAGTTGCTCACCTCTGTATCTTGAGGGTGAGAGTGATGTCTTCTCTGCTTTCTCCAACTTTCTTCGCTTATTAATCCTTGAGCCACAGGTATTTTAATATGGCAAGTGGAATCCTTCTAATGTTTAGAATCTTATCATGAGAAGGGCCCTTCAAGAACACGTAGCCCATGCTTAGATCAGGACAAAAGGCTCAAGGCGAAACAGGTGTCTGCCCAGAGATCATGGCAGGATCAGAGGCCATGAGCCTTGAGTTACACGCAGCCCACGCACTCAGGAGCGAGATTGGAGAGGCCACACCACCTGTCCCTCACTCCTTTCTCAACTCCATCAGTGGGAGCTGGGATTGGGTCTAGGCTGGCAGGGTCCCCAAAGACATTTAGCCAGTCCTAGCCCAAGTCTAGATCCCCAGATGGGGAAGAGCAGTGTGTTGGAGGGAGAGAACACACACACTGGATCTCACACACCCCTGAGTTCCTTCTCCAGCTCCCTCACTTTTTCACTGTGGAATGTTGGGATGGAATTGGTCGATGGGCTCTAATTTTCTGACCCCTGTTTTGAAGCACAAGCCTGAGCATGTCACTTCCATGCTCAGTGCCCTTCAATTGTCCTCCCATTGCCTGCAGGGATCAGACCTTTGGCAATAGGGATGCCTGCCTCATCGCTTGCCTTTGGCATTTCTGCCAATCCCTGGTGATCCTTTGAACATGCATGTTCGCATGTTTCCCTCAGCCCTGCCTCTTGTCTTCTCACGTACAGCTCATTCTTTTCCTCAGAGCAAACTTCCTCATCTTATTGGCTTGGAGAACTCTTTAACTCAACCCGAAGTTCAAAAGTTCCCTTCTTTGTTGACCTTTCTAGAGATTCCTCCACTTATAAGTTAATTCTGCAACATGCGTTGTGTGTCAGAATCCAGGGGAGCAGGGATGAGTGCGACCCGCCGCCCTCCCGGAGCAGATGTGTAACTGGGTGTCTGTAAGAGTGCTGTGACGGAGGAGAGCACAGAATGTGGGGAAAAACAGAGGGGCTGGGCCTAAGCTGAGTGTCAAGGAAAACTCTCTGAAAGAGGTGGAGACTAAGCTGGAGTCTGAAAGGCATATAGGATTTAGCCAGACGGACAGAGGATGAGAAGTAGAGTGAATCAGACAAAGCCGGCAGCACATGTGTAGATGAAGGATTCTGGAAAGGTTTTTAAGTCTGTACGTCTCCCCCAACAGGATAACAATTCTTCCTTATTCACTAATGGAGAGACAGCACAGCTTAGGCCAGGGATCAACAAACTATGGCCCGACACCTGCTTTTGTACGGTTTGTGAGGTAGGAAAGGTTTTACATTTTTTTAAGTGGTTGAAAAAAACCCAACAAAATATTTTATGCACATAAACATTCTATAAAATTCAAATTTCAGGGTCCATAAAGATAGTTTTATTGGAACACAGCCATGCTTATTGGTTTTCGTACTGTCTATGGCTGCTTTCATGCTACAACAGCAGAGTTGAGTAGTTGCGACAGAGACCAGATGGCCCATGAAGCGAAAATATTTACTATCTAGCCCTTTACAGAAAATGTTTGCCGACTCCTGGCTTAGGCTGTGGAATCAGACTGCCTGGGATCCAATCCTGACCCCTCTTCCTACTGCTTATGTGACACTGGGAAAAATTCTTAACCTCTTTGTGCCTCTGTTTCCTCCTTGGAAGATTAAAAATATGGCTGTTATAAAACAACTGAGTTAACACGTTATTAAACATAAAATATTTAGAATAGTGCCTTGCACGTAGTAAGCACTCAGTAAATGTTAATTATTATCACCATTGTGGCTTCAGAACCCAGCAGTGGCTTGGCACGCTCTGTTATTACTCAAAGGACGTCTGTTGAACGAATGAGTGAGTAAGTGAATGGAGGTGTGCTCTGCCTCATCTGATTTGTGTAGCCTTATTCCACTTGCCTTTCCCCTTGCCAGCACCCACTGAGCATCTGCTAGCAATCTGGGTCTTGTGGCATTTTCCTTCTTGTGCTGTTAATTTTTAAATGAATTTTCAGGCTGTGGATGATGGAGGGAAGAGCAGAGGGTGTGGGGAGGGGACCCATGAAGTATGGACGCTGGAGCCATAATTGTGGGGTGTATGCATAAGAGATCGTGTTTCCAGAGAGTAAGGGCCCCTAACGTAAACAATTTCTACAAGGAAAAGAAAAGAAATAACCATTTCTCGGAGCCCCCATTGTGAGTCCCGTAGGGAAATGGTCCTCTTCAGCATCTGGAACTTGCTGCAGCCTCCTAGGGAAGCCAGCACCGGGACCACGGAACAGAAGGGCAGCATCGCTCATTTGTAAGCTGAATGCTTTTGTGGCTGCAAGGCTCTCTTGTGGTTTGGAATAAGGCTCCTGTCCTTGGCGGGTCACTTGTCCTTCAAAAACTAGCCCAGAACGCTTTGAACACCTCCAGTGAAGCTCAGAACTCTTCCTTCAGGGAAAGTTTTATCTTTAAATTGACTGGAACTCCAATGAATCTGAGCCAAGCGTTTTGGGTCATTGCAGACCCTACTTCTAACTGGTTTCATTTTCCACATTCACCCCAATATTACTTTGGGAGCTCCACAAAGGACAGAGTGTGTAGATTCATGTCTGCCTTATCTATGTGTTCATAAAAGTTACTAGCACGGACCAGAAGAGTAAGTGCCACCAAGTATGCGCTGAGCTGGAAAACACACACAGACACACACGCACACAGACACACACGCACACACACATACACACACGGACACACACAGACACACATGCACACAGACACACACACAGACACAGACACACACGCACACACACACACACACATACACACGGACACACAGACACACACACAGACACAGACACACACACAGACACACACGCACACAGACAGACACATGGACACACACACACATACACATACACACGGACACACAGACACACAGACACAGACACACACGCACACAGACACACATGCACACACACATACATATGGACACACAGACACACGGACACACGGACACACAGACACACACGCACACAGACACACACACACATACACATACACACGGACACACAGACAGACACACAGACACACACGCACACACACATACACATACACACGGACACACAGACACAGACACAGACACACATACACATAGACACACACGCACACACACATACACATACACACAGACACACACGCACACAGACACACAGACACAGATACACGCACACACACATACACATACACACGGACACACAGACACAGACACACACGCACACAGAAACACACATACACACGGACACACAGACACACACGCACACATACACACGGACACACAGACACACGCACACAGACACACACACATACACACGGACACACAGACACACGCACACAGACACACACACATACACACGGACACACACAGACACACATGCACACATACACACGGACACACAGACACAGACACACAGACACAGACACATACACACAGACGCACACACACATACACACGGACACACAGACACACACACAGACACACACACAGACACACACGCACAGACACACAGACACCAGACACAGACGCACAGACACAGACACACACGCACACACACATACACATACACATGGACACACAGACACACAGACACAGACTCACACGCACACACACACACACATACACACGGACACACAGACAGACACACACACACGGACACACACGCACACAGACACACAGACACCAGACACAGACGCACAGACACACACGCACACAGACACACACGCACATACACATACACACGGACACACAGACACAGAAACACACACAGACACACATGCACACAGACACACAGACACACAGACATACACACACATACACACAGACAGACGCACACACACATACACACAGACACACACACACAGACGCACACACACACACACGCACACACACACAGAGATACAGACACACATGCACACAGACACACACACACAGAGCAGCTAAAGCATCCTTGTCAACGTACTGAATCCGCATAGGCTGAGCCCTGTCAAAGGAGAAACACCACAGCCTGTGGGCCAACTGGTGATCATACTGTGTTTACTTCCCTTGTTTTCAGCCCAACAGCCTATGAGACAGGAAAGGATGCAGCGTGTGATTCTTACTCACTTACCTCCTGGTAAATCGAGAACTGGAATCTTGCTTCAATAGTAATTACTATGATTATAGTTCCCTGTGGAACTCGTAGGGCGAGCTCCAAACACAACTCCTCAAGCTTGTCAAATCATTGCATCGATTTGCTTATGAAAGGTAGTTCTAATCAAAAGGCGTAATTACAATATTAAGTACCAAGCCTTGGTGTGCAAACTCTTGAGTCATAAGATATTAAGCTTAATTTAACTCCACTGAAGGAGGCGTGCGGTGTCATGCACTCAGCTTTCTGAACTGTGGTGAGCCCAAGCTGAAAACTTCACCCCCGGAAAGTGGACAAATTACTTGGTCTATTAGCCACTCAACTATCACACATTATACAAGCCAGTGCACCTGCCTTAGGGAGCGTTTCCTCTCTGAAGTCCTAATACTTTAGGGGTTGCTGAACAAGATCCCACACTGCCTTACAGCCTCTTTTGGGGCTGTAGCCACACTTAGACCTGGCTCTGCACCTCAAATCATCTATTCACTCATTCATTCATTCAATATATGTTGAGATTCACAGTATGCCAGGTCCTGTGCTGGGCACTGTGGATGCTGAGATAAACAAATAAGACATGCTCTGGGTCTTCAAGGAGCTGACCATTGGTTTGGGAAGTTAGGCTCATAAACAGGTGATTAATCTACAATGTAAAAGTGCAATAATTAAAAAAAATTTCAAGAAGAATAGAAAAAGGAATGCCTCCACCTGACTTGAAGAAGTCAGAGAAGACTTCAAGAGGAGGTACCACCCCAGCTGATTCTAAAAATGAGTGAGTGTGAGAGACTGTCCAGTGTCCCAAGCAGAGGGAATAGCACAGCCAAGGTGTGACAGAGTGAAAGAGCACTACATACAGCATTTCAGAAATTTTAAATAGTTCACTGCGATTTTTAAAAATAATATGCACACATACACGTACAAATAACACAAGTGCTTGGACAGAGGCTGTGACGAGGCCCAGGAGAGGGAAGCTAGTAATAGGACATCTGTCATATTAGTACCATCCAACCCCCTCCCCCCAGAAAGAGGGTCAGGAACCAAGTGCTGTATTTTGAGGAATCTACCCAAACATATGGTGGCAATCTAGCAGACTCCACAAACCCAAACCCCGACACACATCACACACGTAGACACAATCACCTTGCCCCGCAAAGCACACAGGTCCTCCTGCTGGGTGCGGCAGCGACCAAATGAAGTGTATCCTTTTACACATACAGAAAATGACCCTTGTACCCTCAGGGATACACCCTCATCTCACAACCAAGTCTGATCTGGGGTTCATTAGCAGCAAGGGAAGTTTTCCCATACAGTAAGTGGAGTGATCAATCATGCTAGCTGATAGATTGCCTAGCAGGTAAGTGCTGCTTTTAATCACCTGTTTTCATTAACATTTGAATCATCCTTCAATTTGGCTAAGACACTAAAAAAAAGAATCTAAAAACAAAGACAGCACACATTTGAACCCATTTAGTTTAGGACTTCCATGTTTTTGTTTTTTGGTTTTTGTTTTTGTTTTTTTTTTTTGCGGTACGCGGGCCTCTCACTGTTGTGGCCTCTCCCGTTGCGGAGCAACAGGTTCCGGACACGCAGGCTCAGCGGCCATGGCTCACGGGCCCAGCCGCTCCGCAGCATGTGGGATCTTCCTGGACCGGGGCACGAGCCCGTGTCCCCTGCATCGGCAGGCGGACTCTCAACCACTGCACCACCAGGGAAGCCCTGGGTTTTTTTGTAAAGACTTAACTGACACACAGCGACATTTAGAAAGGAGACCTGCTGTGGATCCTTGCCTGAGGAGGTTCTGTGGCTAAGAAGGTCAAACACATGACGAGCCTGATCTTCTCTTCATCCAGTTAGCCTCACCATGTTGTTCCTTTGCTAGATTCCAAGAGAGAGGCTGGAGAGAAAGTATACTGTTGTGCACAAAGCCATCCATCTACATGAATAATCATTCTGAGCTTGAGGTCAATGGCCAAGATATTAGCCCCCAGCACAGGCCTAATGATTTGAGACAGAGATGTGGACCATCTGACTAGTTTTCAAGGCTCGAGACTTCCAAAGTAAAACTCGGTAGTCTTTTGCATCTTTGATGTTAGGAACAATTGGAGATGTTTTTGGTTTGATCAGATTGGAAGGATAAGAGTTCATTTCTTTAAGTTCTTCAAATGAGTAAATAATTGCCCAGAAATCTTTTTTTTTTTTTCACTTGAGACTTTCCTTTTGTTACCAAATGAACAAAGGCAATAATTACTGGTGCTTTCATTACTTTCTAACATCATAAGCAATGCTAATATCTGTCCTTATTTAGAACCACTTCTATTCCTAGGCGATGTTAAAAAAACTATGAACTTTCATTTTCTCTATTTCAATTCAAAGTGAGTTGGAATATGAGGAGAATAAGTTCTTGCTCCTTCTGATTCAAGTTTAAAAACCTGACTAGTATAATTCCATCCTAGGAATGTTCCAGTACTGTCGAGCTTTTCCTTGGGAGGTTATCAGAGAGGCTTAGAGATTTGACAACAAAGTTACACTGGGTCACATCGTTCAGACCTTTCTGAAAGCAGATTTTCTGAGAGGCTGGGATCTCAGATTGGCCTGTCATTTCCGGGCTTTAATATATATATAGTATGGAAAGAGAAGTGGGAGGTTAGTCAAGTGACAATGTTTCTAGATTCAGGTCTGCTCCAGTTACTAACTCAGTGACCCTGGATAATTCATGTCTACTCTCTGGACTTCAGTTTCCTACTCTGTAAAGGAAAGGAGCTGTGCCTGATAGAAAACTCTCATAGTTATGACATCATAAGTTTAACAGTATGGCCAACATTTACTTGAGCATCAATACTGTGTTTGGGACACTGGGCTAAGTGTCACAAATAAAAAGATGAGTCATAAATGGTCTTATCTCCTGAGCTTTCTGGATCTAGAGGGAGAGGCAGATACAGTTAGCGTTGACATCAATATGGATTTGAAATTTAGACAATCCATTAGTCTATGAAATGTTCCCATTATATCCATTTACATGGACAAAATGGCTTTTGAATCAGTGGAGTAAAGAGGAGATTACATTGCAGAGGTGTTCAGGAGGACAGCTGGAATGAAAGCTTAGGGAGAGATTGACTTATTGGGGGAAACTCATTCAGTTCTCAATGTTGTTTTTATCCTCATGCAACAGTGTCTCCTGCGTAAAGGCAATGACAAGCTCTGGAGATGGAAGCTCCATAAACAAGCTGCTATTAATCATTATCATAATGATCTGAACCAACCTGCTGAGCCTTTGGATGTTTGCTCAACTCCAAGGATTAAGATGCAAATCTGGGTGTGATCTCAATCACCATTGCATTAGGATCTGTGGTCCATTCATCTCAGGCTACCAGTGAGCAGAGGTAACCTCAAATGAACACATGGCATTTCTCCTTCCACCCCAGGGAGGGGACTCTATGCACCACTCCTGCCCCCTTGCCCTGGCTCCCACAAAACCTGGGGAGGGTTTTCTGGGTGGAATCCAGCCAGAATGGTATACTTTCCCTTCTATTCCAGAGTCATCAAAAGATATTTTCCTAGTGCCTCCCTTCAAGTTGAAACCCCAGTGGCCATGGGAACCTGCCAAACAAGATACTTTCCAAGAGGAACATCTCCACAACAAAATCTGTAAAAGACGAAAGAAAAGGGGGGAGGTACTCAAACATGAAAACTCCAGGCATGAACCCAAGATCTAAACACAAGGCAAAAGGAGGTCAGGTGATTGCTTCAGTCCTTCAGGAAAAGAGACCTGGGTTCGGGTCTTAGCCCTCCTCCTGCTTCACGTATGCCCAGATGGTGGGGCAGTCAGGACCACAGGATTTAGAAACAGGTGAATACCCAGGTTCTGTTACGTGCTCTCTGACCTGGCTCACATCACGTGACTTCTCCGTGCCACCTCTGTAAAACAAGAATGTTAATAGATACACCCTCTGTAGGGTGGTTGTGAGATAACAGTATTTCTATAACCATTAAGTATAAATGGTAAGGAAGGTGTCTCACAGATGGGAGCTGTCTGTGTGCTCAGAGCAAAGATAAAGGGAGCAAACGCATCACACTTATAAGCCTGTCACCTCTGCCCACTCTTCAGCCTCCCAGGAAGGTTCAGTAGGGTTTCCTCCTCCCCAGATTCGATCACCCAGCTCCACTTGCTCTGAGGATGTGACCATGCTAATGGGCTAGCCTGGGGGAAATGGTCTGGCTTAAGTTTCGGGCTCCTCGGGGTGGGTGATGATGTGAGAAGGTCAGATAGTTAACACTCCAAGGGTCTTTCCCAATGTAGATTCCTTGACATTTGCTATTTAGATCAAAGTATTTGTTTACCTCTATTGCTTCCCCATTAAAAGCTTCCCTGACTGCCCTGGCTTTCCTTTAGGCTAAACGTCAGCCAGTCGTCGGTGGGCATCAGCGATTTTGCAAAGACTTCTAGAATAGTCACCCTTGTACCTGCCCCACGATGATGTTTTCTTATGTCTGGCCTTTGTTTTTGAGGCAAGCTGAGAAACAAACCACCACAACAGAACAACCCTAAAACGGCTAACAGGGTAGCAGCCGACACAGTTTCATGAGAAAATGAGAGGAAAACATAAAGCCTATGCAAACCAAAGGTTAAAGGAATATTCTACCTCATAATGTGTAAGAAAGTTTTGTAAACTGTTGAGTGTCATCTGTGCAGGTAGATGTCGGGGTAGATGTTGTTTTACCGTTGTGACGTAGGCTCTTTGGGTCTCATGTTTCGGCAATCTGAATGAATGCACTGCGTGCGAAAACCCTGAAATTCTAATGAACAGCCTGATTGTAAGCTGTCTTGGAACTAATTGAAGGAAGATGACTCAGTTCGGATAAGCAAAAGGTATATCCCCAAGAAATTCTCTTTTTGCATCTATCCCACCCTTTTCCCAGGCCTAGTAGAGTACCTGACACGAAGTGGGCACCCTGTGAATTAAGAATTTATCTCATCCTGTCAGTTTGTTTAGGATACTTTGTCAAGATCCTTCACATTATCTTATATTCCTCTACTCCCACTAACCATGCTTAAACATCCTTTCTGCGATTCTTTCCAACAGAGCAACGCTATAGCTCACTTTTGAGAGAACATGGACTGTGCAGACTATGTTATGCTTGGTGGTTCCTTTAAGACCACCAAGAATTTATTCTGGCAGGCCTGTTCCCTTAAAGGATGTCTCCCTTTAAAACTCCCGGAATACAGAGAGTGCGTGTGTGAACATATGCTCAGGTCCCCACATTTTATGGAAATGACACTGAATCATTTTGCAACAAAGGAAGGGCTTTAGATGCTTTCTGGAGGTGTGGCCGAGCGGCAGGATCTGGGCAAACCAGTCAAATGGGTGTGCCCCTAAGCAGCCAATGGCCTACCCTGGAAGGAATTGGGTTCATACTGTGATTATGGAAGATTCTAAGCATTCCTACCTATAATCCAGGGATGTTATGTTCTTCATGACCATGTAAGGAGGTTCCTAACCAGTGGATAGCCTGTTGCTCACCAGACTGAGAGCTACTCATACCTTTGCACTTGGAGTCTCTTGGCCAAAGAGCCCTTTACAGAACTTCCAGCCTAGTAATTTTGGGTCTTCTTTCCAAGGAGCCCTAAAGTTCCCCAAAGCTGCCTTTGTGTCAACTGCAAGGGCAGAGATGGGACTACATAAATTCCTGAAGTCCCTGCTTCACCTACAACAGTTCTGATTTTGTTCTCTTTCGTATCTTGGGATCCTTTTAATGATTTATTTTAAGAAAAGGAGTAGTTGTGCTTAAAAAATGCTTGAATACAATTTCATTTTTTTTTTTGACATAGACAAACTAGGTCCAAGAGATGAACAGTGAAACTGATCGCTTCAAGGTCACCAAAGACTTCCGTGTTGCCAGATCCGATCCTCTTCCTAGAGGACCTCGTGGCAGCATTTGACCCAGTTTACCACTCCCTCCATTTTGAAACACTTTCTTCTCTTGGCTTCCATGACAACATACTCTTCTAGAATTTGTCCTTTGATACTGGCTTCTACCTCTTGGTCTCTTTTGTGGGCCTCCAATACTTCATTTCCAGATGCTGTTCTTTCCAGGACTCTGCTCAGGGACTATATCTCTTCTTCAACTGCATGTGCTTCCTGGGTGATCACACCTACTCCCATTGCCTTAAATGCTGTCTGAGTGCCACTGATGCCTACTTGCATATCTGCAGTCCAGACCTCTCCCACTGGACTCAAGCATTGTACATCCAACTTCTTGTCTTTTGCACTTGGACATCTGCTGCGCGTCTCAAACTTAACATTTTGAAGACCTCTTGAACCTCCCACCTCCAGTGTATACCTTGTCCATCTGTCCTATCCAGTAACTGCAGCCTTCCATGTCACTTTGTATATGGACTAGAGTAGTATTCCTGGCTGTGGAATGTGTGGTCAACAGAATTGCCTCAAATCCTCTGGACAAAAACTTAGTAGCCATCCTGGATTCTTCTCTGTCTCTTGCTCCTACATTCAGTTGATCAGTATCAGGACTCTGGTTCATCAAATCCTTCTCCACAGATGCCATCTGAACTTATGCTATTCGTTTCTCACCTACACTGACGGAACAGCCTCTTAACTAGTCTCATTGCCTCTTCTTCCTTCATAATCCATTATCTCTACAATAGAATTTTCTAAAAGTGTAAATCAAACCATATTCCTCTCCTGCCCAATACATGTCAATAACCACCTGCTGCACTTAGTATAAAATCCTCATTCTTTCCTCTGGCCTATAGGGTCCCTGCTTTCCTCAATGACCTCAGATGGTACAACTCTTATCCTCACTTCCCAAGTTCCAGGCACGAAGGCTTTCCTCTGATACCTGGAGCACTCCAAGCTCAGTTTCACATTGAACCCTTATAGTAGCTGCCCCTTATACCTGGAATGTTCTTCCCCTAAGTCTCAAGCTCAAGTCTAAACGTTATTGTTGACCTTCGGAGAAGCCCTCCTTGACTTACTTTTCAATTGTAGCCTTCCCAGACACTTTCTAACATGTTTTCTTGTTTCATTTCAATCATAGAACTTACAACTCTCCAACTTTTCTTTTTTCTTTCTCTTATTCATTGTTGAATGCACTTTGTCCCTCTAATCAAGGTCTATGAGAATAGAAACCTTGCCTATCTTGTGCAGTGCTTTCTCCCCAGCCCCTAGAATATAGTGTCTGGCACCTGACTGATATTCAGCAAGAATATACTGAGTAAATGAATGAAGGTGACTTGTCCAAAGACACACAGCCCTAGTAGAAGAAAGACTCATCAGGCTTCTAGACCCCTACTTCACAGAGGGACTCATAAGATTAACTTCAAGCCTCTCTGTTCAGGGTATTGTTTTATGGATTTACATAATGTTTTCTTTCCATAGAGTGAAAGAAAGAAAGAAAGAAACTTCCTTGAGTTATAATCTCTGGAGTCATCAGGGTATTTTACCGCCTAGAAAAGAATCAACTTATTCAATAAACATTTATTGAGAGGCTAGTACCTAGAATTGTTAGGCACGAAGAATAAAAGCATGAATAAGAAACAGTCCCCACCCTGTTCTCTAGACAGGGAGAGAGAGACACCTAAACAGATGATGACAGTCTTAAAATTTTAGTGGACACAATAATACTAGCTAATACTTACTGAGCACTTATTGTGAATGGGGTACTCTTCTAAATGTTTTAAGAGCTTAACACGTTTACTCTTCATAGCAATCCTATGTAGTATTCACTATTATTCCCTTTGTTTTGCAGCTGAAGAAATTGAGGCATAGATTAGGTAATTTGTCCAAGGTCAGAGAATGAGCATGTGTAGAGCCTGTTAATCTACTCTGGAGTGCATCCTGTTAGTCACTATGCTATACTGCCTCCCTCATAGAGCTGTGTGGAAAGTGATAGGAACATAGGGAATTATTCCCTCCATCCTTGGTGCAGGAAGGGAAATTCAGTGAAGGCTTTACTGTGGAAATGACATATGAGCTTGGATCTTAGGAAGAGGGGGATTCCCCTAAGGGAGAAGTTGTGGGAGCATGAAAGGTAAAGAGAACAGCTCGTGCAAAGCCACTGAGTTGTGAAAGGGCCTCTTTGTCTCAGAAACTGTGCAATTCAGTGTGGCTGGCACATCGTGAGTAGCAGGGAAGGGATGGGAGGTAAAACTGGAGAGAGATGCGGGGACCAGGATGCAAGGCTTCTTCTACTCAGGGTTAAGGAGAATGAGTTTTCCACCCAATGAGAGCAAGTGGAGACTTTTAAACCAGTGAATTACACATTCTAAACTTGCCTTACAAATGCCACATCCTTCACGCAAAGGGTGGACAGGAGAAGGGGAAAAATGAGTAGAGATACTATTTAGGAAGTACTTGCAGCGGTGCAGACAGGAGATGCAGAGGGACTGCAGGGCATCGTGGCCCCTATCTCCTGCAGGTGAGCAAGGTGTGTCTGATGCTACACGTGGAAGGAGAGGAAGAGCGGCTGCTTGGGGCAAGCTAAGCATGTTTGCCTAAGGCGTGTCTGGGGCCATTTCTCCAGCAACCAGGGAGGTTAGCAAAGGCTCAGCTGCCCCACCCTCTGACTCCAGCCAGATGTTGCAAGGGCTCTGGGGACAGAGCCTCTTAGACACTGCTGTGGCTTCAGGCCTTGTTAGGAAAAGGCTGCTATCTTCTTGGTAGTGCCTGTGTCTCAGCCCAGGCGCAGAGTGAGGTCAATGCATTTTTCTCCTGCCTGCCTGTCACTGTTCTTTCACAACAGGTTTGAAAAACATGCTGAGGTCACAGGAGAATGTGTTAACGTGTCTGGTGGATTATTATCATTCTGTCATTCCTGTAATTGGTTAGAGGGGATGAGTTCCTTTGGTATTTAGACAAGCAAGCATGGGAATTACCATTATCTCTCTACAGCTGATGCGTGGAAATGATCCGAGAAGCAAATATCGGTATCAACTGATATCTCATCAGTTGTCTTTTCATAAACTTCCCTTACCTCTCCTCACCTGAGGATTTCACAGACCCTTTTCTACATCCCCATTGCCCTCATGGTAAAACATCTGAGGACAACATCGGAGAGTTTAGAGGAAAAATGGCTGAAGGGGATTTGCTCCCAGTATCCCTTGCTGGTTTTAAAGAAATTATATATTTTTTCTACTAAGCACCTGGAAGACTGGATATTAGCTCTATTTCAACTCTTGATCACAATGTCTAAAAATATAGTAGCTGCTGTTGATACAGTGATCATAGCAAAATCTCTCTGTCATTGACTTGGTTGTTTTTGTGCTTCAGTATATTGTGATTTTTATCTACATAAAACACGCTTGTAGATAGCTGCAAATGTTTTTAGACTTAGAGATATTCTACCAGCCTGGGGACTCCACTGATTTTGCCACGTTAGGAAAGGATGTGAGCTATGATGTTGGAGGATTCCAGTACATTGAAGGACTGTCACATAGATTAAATATGTTAAAAGGATTGTGGTTAGGATTGTTTAGGGCAGAACTTTTAAAAAGTGTGTTTGAAACACAAGTTATAGGAGTCATTTTAAGGAGAAAAAAATTCCATTATGTACTAACTTTGGGACGTGGTGGGTATTTTTTTGTCTTGGAGATTCATAATATAACAAAGAAACTGTGTTTTGTCCAATTTTGTTTAAACATAGCATTTGCTTATGCTTATAGAGACCATGGTGTGTGTGTGTGTGTGTGTGTGTGTGTGTGTGTGTGTGTGTGTGTGTATGTTTGTGAAGGAATTTGTAATGAATGATTTTCTAATGTTTCTAAAAAAATGCAAGGCACATGACCACAGCCAATATTCTGTCCTAGGTGTGGATTTTCCATTCAGGTTCTACTGACATTAGCTCTTTTCTTACAGCTCTTTCCAAGCTTTGGGTGGTCGGTTGTAAGTTCACTTTCATGACTTTTTCCAGTCTCGGATCTCCCATACCACGTATCACGTGTGTGGGAAGAATGTTCTAGGTTTTATTCTACCTCTTGTTCGCTTTCCACTTGCTAGTTACTCGGACTACACCATCAGCCGGTCCCCCTCACGCCACTTTCTCAGGCCATAATTAAGAAATTCAAATGCCAATTGCAAAGATTTTTCTCACATGCCTTTACCTTTTTTGAGCCAGTTGATAATTGTTTCAAAATCATTTCACTCTGGGAATGCCAACTTAAGGTTTCAGGATATTAAAATACCAAAGTTGTATTCCTAGTATCTCAACCACCACTTCTCTGCCTCTATACGTCCCCCTTTCTTTCTTCCTCATCCAAATAATAAACGAGTTGCTATCTATTAAACATCTACAATGCACTTTATATATTTTATCTCATTTGACCTTTATAATGGAGATTGGGAGCAGAAGCCCCATTTTACTGTTGAGAAACCAAGGCTCAGAGAGGTCAAGATACCTACTTAAGGTCACACAACTAGTAAGTGGCAGGATAAGAAATTGCATTTGGATTTGTCACACTCCCAATTTTGTATCACTTTCCGTCCTCCTGTATCTCAAATTTGTATGGGTACCCCTGGATGAGAGCACACGTAAAACTATTAGCAGTCATGGGGAATCTGCTGGACCATCCACATTATACACTACGTAAACATTATGGGGAGGAAGTAAATATTTTAAATTATTCTCATGGTAAAACAAACTAGCTCATAATATGGGCTGGAATACATAGTTTCAAAAGAATTTTTAAAGATGGAACTGAAACTGCAATGAAATCTTGGGCTTTTTGAGGGAGATTTGAGTCAAGTTCCTAGACTCCTAAGAATACCAGTTTGTTCTATATGGTTCTGTATACCATTAAGTTTACACCACGGAAAAGAAACTTTGCTTATACCTTGCTACTGCCCCTTGCAGAAAACATTATGTAAAGTTCTAAACTCAGTTCTTGTCTAATATTTTTCTAAATTTTATTATAGTGGTTTCCTCCATTCCCATGGTCCTGTCTGTAGCTTCCAACCTCTCTTTGGACACATACCATTGATTTGCTTATTCATTAGTTCATGAGAACTTGACTGTGCACCTATTAATAACCTACAGGGTATCTCTACCTCCATGTGTGACTAGAAACATCTAACAAAACACGTAAAAATGAAATTCCTTATTCACCCCTTCTAAAATGTTCCTTCTCAAAAAACTTTACTGCTGTTTTTCCAATCATTCATGCTTGAAACATGAAAATTCCCTTGGACTCCACGTTTGCCCTCATGATGACGTTTGTAGAGTTGGAAACATCAGCCATCACCCTCCTTTTCCTTTGTGGCTGCCCCAGGTCAGTCCCTTATTGGTCCTTGCTTAGATCAGTGGTTCTCAGATGGGCAATTTTGCCACCACCACCCCCCCCCCCCGCCCCTCAGGGAACAGTTGGCAATGTCCAGAGACATTTGTTTGTCACAACTGGCATCTAGTGAGTAGAGGCCAGGGATGTTGCTAAACACCCTGTGGTGTATAGGACAGCCCCCTACAACACAGAGCCCCCAAAGTCAAAAGTGTTGTGGTTGAGAAACCCTGGCCTGGTCCATGGGAAAATCTTGTTCACTGGGTTCCTCCTCTCCGCTTCTGCTTCATCTTCCATGCAGCTGCCACCTTAAGGTTTCTAAAGCATATATCTTCTGATGTCATTCCACTGCTGACACCTTCAATGGTTCCTAGCAAACTTCTAAGCCTGTCATTCAAGATTCTCCAAAATAGTTCCAGTTTTAGTTCCCACTCCCTCCCTTCATGCCACACCATCATACCACACTTCTTACACCTGGTCTTCTCCCAGGCGGCATCCTCTACCCTTGAAGCCTTTATTGTTCTCTTCCTCACCCTCACCCCTCCTATCACTGTCTATCAAAACCCTGCCCCTCCCTCCAGCCCGACCTCAAAGGCTATCTTACTTTCTAAAGCCTTTCCTGATTCCCCCAAATGGCATTAACTCTTCCCAACTCTTCTCTCTATGGGCTGCCGTCATCGCCAAGTTGTATTCCCTTGAGGACAGCAGCTGCGCCTGGATGCTTACACTCAGATCCCCACGACACCGAGCCTCGGCTGGCGTGTTTCAGAGTGGCCATTAAGAAGGGAGAATTGGGAGGAACGCGGAAGGAAGTGGGCATTCACACAAGGAGGGGCAGAGGGGAGCGTGCAGGAGCACAGGGGGTCTGATCACAGTGCTGAAAGCTGACGGCTCAGCTACATCTGCTTTTTGAACTTCCATCTTCCATCATGAGGTCACTGCAGCTGCCCCAGTTCACTCCTCTTCTCCCCCCTCTTCTTCCTTCTCTTCCTTCCTTCCTTTCTTTCTTTTAGAACATTCGTTCTCAAAGAAAGGAGCAGTGATAATACTACCAAGGGGATAAAAATTAATTCTTTGAATATGAAAAAAACCCTTTAGCTATGACAATGGTGCGTGGCCCTCCAAAGCGCCACCCTACCCAGAGAAATCTTATTAATTTCTCTCGTTAGGGATAATTTACATTTTAATTTATGTTTTCTCTTTGCGGGGGGATGGGGTGGTGGCAATAATTTTATTTAAAGGTTGAGAAGCATGTATTAGACGTATTAGAAACCCTGTATAAGGTGAGGGGTATAAGCATGATGGGCTTACACACACATATGTTTTTAAAACCCATGGAAGATTTTTTAAAGCCTCAATTCTTTCATTTGTAAATAATTAGAGAAAATATAAAGTATTGCCACTCACATACTGCTTTCTCTGTTTTGTCAATAAGAAAACTGAGGCGCAGAGAAATGAGTGTATTCATTCATCAAGATCTCAGTGGAGACCTACGCGTGGAACAACTACGGAGCACCTACTGAACGCTGGCAGAAGACCTCAGACCTCCCAAAAGGCAAGGAACCCCCCACGTACCTGGTTAGGGCAAAAGAAAAAACTAAACAGAGACAAAAGGATAAGGACGGGTCCTGCACCAGCGGGAGAGAGCTGTGAAGGAGGAAAAGTGTCCACACACTAGGAAGCCCCGTCGCGGGTGGAGACTTCGGGAGGCGGAGTGGGGGAGCTTGGGAGCCGCGGAGGAGAGCACAGCAACAGGGGTGCGGAGGGCAAAGCGGACAGATTCCAGCGCAGAGGATCGGGCCGACCGGAACTCACCAGCCGAGAGGCTTGTCTGCTCGCCCGCCGGGGCGGGCGGGACTGGGAGCTGAGGCTCCAGCTTTTGTCGGAGCGCCGGGAGAGGACTGAGGTTGGCGGCGTGAACACAGCCTGCAGGGCGTTAGTGCACCGCGGCTAGCTGGGAGGGAGTCCGGGGAAAAGTCTGGACCTGCCGAAGAGGCAAGAGACTTTTACGTCCCTCTTTGTTTCCTGGTGCGCGAGGAGAGGGGATTAAGAACGCTGCTTAAGAGAGCTCCAGAGACGGGCGCGAGCCGCGGCTAAAAGTGCGGAGCCCAGAGACAGACATGAGACGCTAGGGCCGCTGCTGCCGCCACCAGGAGGCCTGTGTGCGAACACAGGTCACTAGCCACACGCCCTTCCGGGGAGCCTGTGCAGCCCGCCACTGCCAGGGTCCCGGGTTCCAGGGACAACTCCCCCGGGAGAACGCACGGCGCGCCTCAGGCTGCAACGTCACGCCGCCTCTGCCGCCGCAGGCCCGCCCCGCACTCCGTGACCCTCCCTACCCCCCGGCCTGAGTGAGCCAGAGCCTCCGAATCAGCGGCTCCTTTAACCCCGTCCTGTCTGAGCAAAGAACTGACGCCCTCCGGCGACCTACACGCAGAGGCGGGGCCAAATCCAAAGCTGAGCCCCTGGGAACTGTGAGAACAAAGAAGAGAAAGGGAAATCTCTCCCAGCAGCCTCAGAAGAAGCGGATTAAAGCTCCACAATCAACTTGATATACCCTGCATCTGTGGAATACCTGAATAGACAACCAATCGTCCCAAATTAAGGAGCCCTGTGGATGAAAGGCTCTTGGTGCTGCAGCCAGGAGTCAGTGCTGTGCCTCTGAGGTGGGAGAGCCAACTTCAGGACACTGGTCCACAAGAGGCCTCCCAGCTGCACATAATATCAAACAGCAAAAATCTCCCAGAGATCTCCATCTCAACGCCAGCACCCAGCTTCACTCAACGACCAGCAAGCTACAGTGCTGGACATCCTATGCCAAACAACTAGCAAGACAGGAACACAACCCCACCCATTAGCAGAGAGGCTGCCCCAAATCATAATAAGTCTACAGACACCCCAAAACACACCACCAGATGTGGACCTGCCCACCAGAAAGACAAGATCCAGCCTCATCCACCAGAACACAGGCACTAGTACCCTCCACCAGGAAGCCTGTCCACCAGGAAGCCTACACAACCCACTGAACCAACCTTAGCCACTGGGGACAGACACAAAAAACAACAGGAACTACGAACCTTCAGCCTGCAAAAAAGGAGACCCCAAACACAGTAAGATAAGCAAAATGAAAAGACAGAAAAACACACAGCAGATGAAGGAGCAAGATAAAAACCCACCAGACCTAACAAATGAAGAGGAAATAGGCAGTCTACCTGAAAAAGAATTCAGAATAATGATAGTAAGGTTGATCCGAAATCTTGGAGATAGAATGGACAATAGAATGGACAAAATGCAAGAATCAGTTAACAAGGACCTAGAAGAACTAAAGATGAAACAAGCAACGATGAACAACACAATAAATGAAATTAAAAGTACTCTAGATGGGATCAATTGCAGAATAACTGAGGCAGAAGAACGGATAAGTGACCTGGAAGATAAAATAGTGGAAATAACTACTGCAGAGCAGAATAAAGAAAAAAGAATGAAAAGAACTGAGGACAGTCTCAGAGACCTCTGGGACAACATTAAACGCACCAACATTCGAATTATAGGGGTTCCAGAAGAAGAAGAGAAAAAGAAAGGGACTGAGAAAATATTTGAAGAGATTAGAGTTGAAAACTTCCCTAATATGGGAAAGGAAATAGTTAATCAAGTCCAGGAAGCACAGAGAGTCTCATACAGGATAAATCCAAGGAGAAATACGCCAAGACACATATTAATCAAACTGTCAAAAATTAAATACAAAGAAAACATATTAAAAGCAGCAAGGGAAAAACAACAAATAACACACAAGGGAATCCCCATAAGGTTAACAGCTGATCTTTCAGCAGAAACTCTGCAAGCCAGAAGGGAGTGGCAGGACATATTGAAAGTGTTGAAGAAGAAGAACCTGCAACCAAGATTACTCTACCCAGCAAGGATCTCATTCAGATTTGATGGAGAAATTAAAACCTTTACAGACAAGCAAAAGCTGAGAGAGTTCAGCACCACCAAACCAGCTCTACAACAACTGCTAAAGGAACTTCTCTAGGCAAGAAACACAAAAGAAGGAAAAGACCTACAATAACAAACCCAAAACAATTAAGAAAATGGGAATGGGAACACACATATGGATAATTACCTTAAATGTGAATGGACTAAATGCTCCCACCAAAAGACACAGATTGGCTGAATGGATACAAAAACAAGACCCATATATTTGCTGTCTACAAGAGACCCACTTCAGACCTAGAGACACATACAGACTGAAAGTAAGGGGATGGAAAAAGGTATTTCATGCAAATGGAAACCAAAAGAAAGCTGGAGTATCAATTCTCATATCAGACAAAATAGACTTCAAAACAAAGACTATTAGAAGAGACAAAGAAGGACACTACATAATGATCAAGGGATTGATCCAAGAAGAAGATATAACAATTGTAAATATTTATGCACCCAACATAGGTGCACCTCAATACATAAGGCAAATACTGACAACCATAAAAGGGGAAATCGACAGTAACACATTCATAGTAGGGGACTTTAACACCCCACTTTCACCAATGGACAGATCATCCAAAATGAAAATAAATAAGGAAACACAAGCTTTAAATGATACATTAAACGAGATGGAGTTAATTGATATTTATAGGACATTCCATCCAAAAACAACAGAATACACATTTTTCTCAAGTGCTCATGGAACATTCTCCAGGATAGATCATATCTTGGGTCACAAATCAAGCCTTGGTAAATTTAAGAAAATTGAAATTGTATCAAGTATCTTTTCTGACCACAACGCTATGAGACTCGATATCAATTACAGGAGAAGATCTGTAAAAAATACAAACACATGGAGGCTAAACATACACTACTTAATAACGAAGTGATCACTGAAGAAATCAAAGAGGAAATCAAAAAATACCTAGAAACAAATGACAATGGAGACACGACGACTCAAAATCTATGGGATGCAGCAAAAGCAGTTCTAAGAGGGAAGTTTATAGCAATACAATCTTACCTTAAGAAACAGGAAACATCTCGAATAAACAACCTAACCTTGCACCTAAAGCAATTAGAGAAAGAAGAACAAAAAAACCCCAAAGTTAGCAGGAGGAAAGAAATCATAAAAATCAGATCAGAAATAAATGAAAAAGAAATGAAGGACACGATAGCAAAGATCAATAAAACTAAAAGCTGGTTCTTTGAAAGGATAAACAAAATTGATAAACCATTAGCCAGACTCATCAAGAAAAAAAGGGAGAAGACTCAAATCAATAGAATTAGAAATGAAAAAGGAGAAGTAACAACTGACACTGCAGAAATACAAAAGATCATGAGAGATTACTACAAGCAACTCTATGCCAATAAAATGGACAACCTGGAAGAAATGGACAAATTCTTAGAAAGGCACAACCCTCCAAGACTGAATCAGGAAGAAATAGAAAATATGAACAGACCAATCACAAGCACTGAAATTGAAACTGTGATTAAAAATCTTCCAACAAGCAAAAGCCCAGGACCAGATGGCTTCACAGGCGAATTCTATCAAACATTTAGAGAAGAGCTATCACCTATCCTTCTCAGACTCTTCCATAATATAGCAGAGGGAGGAACACTCCCTAACTCATTCTACGAGGCCACCATCACCCTGATACCAAAACCAGACAAGGATGTCACAAAGAAAGAAAACTACAGGCCAATATCACTGATGAACATAGATGCAAAGATCCTCAACAAAATACTAGCAAACAGAATCCAACAGCACATTAAACGGATCATACACCATGATCAAGTGGGGTTTATTCCAGGAATGCAAGGATTCTTCAATATACGCAAATCAATCAATGTGATACACCATATTAACAAATTGAAGGAGAAAAACCATATGATCATCTCAATAGATGCAGAGAAAGCTTTTGACAAAATTCAACACCCATTTATGATAAAAACCCTGCAGAAAGTAGGCATAGAGGGAACTTTCCTCAACATAATAAAGGCCATATATGACAAACCCACAGCCAACATTGTTCTCAATGGTGAAAAACTGAAAGCATTTCCACTAAGATCAGGAACAAGACAAGGTTGCCCACTCTCACCACTCTTATTCAACATAGTTTTGGAAGTTTTAGCCACAGCAATCAGAGAAGAAAAGGAAATAAAAGGAATCCAAATCGGAAAAGAAGAAGTAAAGCTGTCACTGTTTGCAGATGACATGATACTATACATAGAGAATCCTAAAGATGCTACCAGAAAACTACTAGAGCTAATCAATGAATTTGGTAAAGTAGCAGGATACAAAATTAATGCACAGAAATCTCTGGCATTCCTATACACTAAGGATGAAAAATCTGAAAGTGAAATCAAGAAAACACTCCCATTTACCATTGCAACAAAAAGAATAAAATACCTAGGAATAAACCTACCTAAGGAGACAAAAGACCTGTATGCAGAAAATTATAAGACACTGATGAAAGAAATTAAAGATGATACAAATAGATGGAGAGATATACCATGTTCTTGGATTGGAAGAATCAACATTGTGAAAATGACTCTACTACCCAAAGCAATCTACAGATTCAATGCAATCCCTATGAAACTACCACTGGCATTTTTCACAGAACTAGAACAAAAAATTTCACAATTTGTATGGAAACACAAAAGACCCCGAATAGCCAAAGCAATCTTGAGAACGAAAAATGGAGCTGGAGGAATCAGGCTTCCTGACTTCAGACTATACTACAAAGCTACAGTAATCAAGACAGTATGGTACTGGCACAAAAACAGAAGTATAGATCAATGGAACAGGATAGAAAGCCCAGAGATAAACCCACGCACATATGGTCACCTTATCTTTGACAAAGGAGGCAGAAATGTACAGTGGAGAAAAGAACAAATAGAACTACCATATGACCCAGCAATCCCACTTCTGGGCATATACCCTGAGAAAACCATAATTCAAGAAGAGTCATGTACCAAAATGTTCATTGCAGCTCTATTTACAATAGCCCAGAGATGGAAACAACCTAAGTGTCCATCATCAGATGAATGGATAAAGAAGATGTGGCACATATATACAATGGAATATTACTCAGCCATAAAAAGAGACGAAATTGAGCTATTTGTAATGAGGTGGATAGACCTAGAGTCTGCCATACAGAGTGAAGTAAGTCAGAAAGAGAGAGACAAATACCGTATGCTAACACATATATATGGAATTTAAGAAAAAAAAATGTCATGAAAAACCTAGGGGTGAAACAGGAATAAAGACACAGACTTACTAGAGAATGGACTTGAGGCTATGGGGAGGGGGAAGGGTAAACGGTGACAAAGCGATAAAGAGGCATGGACATATATACACTACCAAACGTAAGGTAGATAGCTAGTGGGAAGCAGCCGCATAGCACAGGGAGATCAGCTCGGTGCTTTGTGACCGCCCGGAGGGGTGGGATAGGGAGGGTGGGAGGGAGGGAGACGCAAGCGGGAAGAGATATGGGAACATATGTATATATATAACTGATTCATTTTGTTGTGAAGCTGAAACTAACATACCATTGTAAAGCAATTATACTCCAATAAAGATGTTTAAAAAAAATAAATAAAGCTTAATATAGAATCCAAGATGATAGTAGACAAAAAAATGTTTGTTTAATTTGAACCAAAAAATAAACTTGGATTTCCAAATTAAAAAAAAAAAAAAAAAAAAAAAAAAAGATCTCAGTGGAGGAGGGTCCTGTCTAGTGTGAGCCTGGCCCGTGTGCAAGTCGTTCCTCCCGTGGGTCACATCTCGCCCTCTCTTCTGACCATGTCCCCTCGCCGGCCCCGCCATGGTATTTCTCGATTTTTTGATGATGATGTGCAGCGGATGAACAAGCGGCAGCTCTATTATCAAGTCCTAAATTTTGGAAAGACTGTCTCCTCGGCACCAGTGCCCTGGAAGGGGTTCACGGTTATAACTGGAAGGGAAAGTCCAGTTGCCGTGGTGCTCGGCGGCAGCACGGAACGTGCATTTCATAGAGGAGATTTTCTCTTTCTAGCAAGTCGAGTTGAAGATCATCCCGTAGGAGTGGAAGAAATTGTTGTTTTTAGGATAGAAGGAAGAGAGGTTCCTATAGTTCACCGAGTCTTGAAGATTCATGAAAAGCAAAATGGACCTGTGAAGTTTCTGACCAAAGGAGCTAACAGTGTGGTTGATGCCCGAGGCCTGTATAGACAAGGACGACATTGGCTAGAGAAGAACGATGTTGTGAGGACAGTGAGGGGATTTGTTCCTTACACTGGGGTTGTGACCATCCTCGTGAGTGACTATCCTAAGTTTCAGTGTGCAGTACTCTTCTTGCTGGGTTTATTTGCGCTGGTCCATCGTGAGTAAGAAGTCTGCCTTGCTGTTCCTGGAAGACGCTGTACTTTTTGTTCCTGAATGTTTGGAGCAGATATCGATCTGTGGTTGGTGGAATGGAGAACACATGTTGGTGCTTCTTGGTAGCCCTGGTTTGCATTAAGTTTATGTTTCCACGCCAGAGTACGTGTGGGCGGGTGCATGTGCACCACAGTGTGCACTCGAGGGGACTTTCAATCACAGAATTCCATATGTTGTCATTGTCACACTTTCGCATTTTTGTACATCAGTGAATTTTTTCTATTAAAAAGTTGAGCCAAAAAGAAAAAAAAGATCTCAGTGGAGTGCCTATAAATTCATAGGGTTTTCAAGGTTTAAGAGAACTAACTCGAGTAAAGTATTGATACTTAGGAGCAAGACACATGCTAGGCATCAGTAATATAGCCACTAGCATCAGCGTCATTATTATTGTTTTTACTACATTCCAGGCTCTGAACTGAGGCGCTGGGAATAAGATGATGGTGGGGAAACAGACATAGTCTCCACCCTAATGTAGCTCACACTCTAGTGGGTGAGACAGAAAATCACCAAAGGATGTATAATTGCAAACTGCGGTGAGTGCAGGGGGAGCCGTGAGAACATATAACAGGAGGGACTGATTTAGTGGGGGGAGGAGGAATGAGGAAGGCTCCCGAGTGCAATGATAATGAACTGGGATCTGAAGAACGAGTTAAGTGGGTGAATGAGGATGTGAAAAGCGCTCCCCTGGGAAGGACCAAAGTATATGGAGGCTTCTGCGAGGAGGGGAGCGTGGAGCGTTTGAAAGACAGAAACACCAGCGTGCCTGGAGCCTAGAAAGCGAGGCAGAAAGCGAGTCGGGATGAGTCTGCAGAGGCCTAGACCATGATAGGAGATTTAGTTTTACCCGAAGATAAATGGAAGCTGTTGAAGGGTTTTAAGTCAAGGATTGATGTGCTATGACTTAGGTTGCCGTGGAGAAAATGGATTGGGAGAGGATGAATGGAAGGGGAGTGATCATTTAAGAGTTCTTGCAATAGTTCAGGTCTAAAGTGATAGCAGTGAAGATGGAAACAGGCATACAAATTTGAAGATACTTAGAAGGCAGAACCAGTAAGAATGGATTACATGTGGAGGGTGAGTGAGAGGGAGGGGTCTGGCTTAGGGAACTGCATGGACTGTGGTAACATGTCTGAGGCCACTAGTTAGTAAACAGCAGAGCCAGGCCTATAATCTAAGGCTTAGATCAATGTCCTAAAACATCGTAGCTGGTTCCCAGTGGCTGGGCTTCATTTACTTCTGCCCAAGTTCCTGTTGAAACATTGTATCCTGGGATACGAACCTCATAGAAAAGGTCTTCCAAAGTTGGAAGCATCTAACAACCTCGGATTGGATTTAGGGAAAGTGAATTAAAATTCCTGTAGCGTGGGCAGGCCACTCAATATTGCTGAGCTGGCATCCTCATTCTGTTAAATACAGACGGTTAAAATACCCACTTCAAAAGGTAGTTCTGAGGTAGGGGTTAGAAGCACTAGCGTCAGTCTACAATGGGCACACCTGAACTTGGACCCTGGGCACCACGCTCCATCTTGCTCCTCAAGTCACAGTTGTGTCTTTTTCTTTGTAGGTTGTTCCTGTGACATGTGGGCCAAGAGGAACTTTGGGCTGGGTGTCTTTTTGTTCTGGTGTCCCAGGTGAAGTCAGCTGCATTTTCCTGCATGTTAGAGGCTCAGGAAATCTGTCCCTCACCATCACCAGGTGGGCCACCAGAGTGTTCTCTGTGCTTGAGGTCTGAAATCAAAATGGTAAGTTAAGAGCCTAAGGCAGATGGTCTCGAAGTTTATAGTGCATAAAAGTCACCGTCACCTGTGATGGCTTTTTAAAATATAGATTCCTGGGTCCCACCACCCTAGCTATTCTAATTCAGAAAGCCAGGATGAAGCTGAGGAATCTGTATTTTCATAAGCTCCCAAGGGTGAATCTAAGCCTGGAAAGTTGTCCATTTGGTTGCGATTCTTTGAGGGAAGAAACTCTGTCAGCTTCACTGACCCAGGGCCCAGTGGGGTACTAAATAAACATTTGAGTTCAATTGAATAAACACTGAATTTTGTCAAATTGAATTACTGTGTTGTGGCCTTATTTTCCTTCCCATCGATCCCAAGTCAATTGCTGAGGAATCTGCTAAGATTTTAGGAACGATAAAGTTTAGAGAGAGGAGTGAGGTTCAGGAAAATGTGTGTGTGTGATATGAGGAGTTATAGCAACCCGCAAGTTACTACCAAGCAGGTTAAAAGGATGTGGGATTCTCATTGTTAAGGACCTGCTGCTGCTGGGACTCCATTTCATTCACCCAATATTTTTGTGAAGCTATGTAATTAAAAGTAAATTAAGTCAGCCCCAGGCTGAACAAGGCACATTATCTCACCCCAAGGCATCCTCCCTGGAGCCAGGTGGCTAAATTCCAGGGGGCCCCTGTGCCCTGAAGGCAGCTGCTTGAGGGCTGTCCGGCTTCTTCTTGACCACGCAGGGTTTCATTCCCTTCCCTATGCCATCTCTTCCACAGCAGCCCATCCATACATTCCCCCCGCCCCCTGCCCTGTCAGTATTGAAATCTTTTATTGCTTGTGAGAGTGAAATATTCCAAGACCTGGAGCAGAACATCCCTCCAAGCTTGCTCTTACTATCCCCACACACGTGGTCCCTGACCAGCTTTCCTGTATAAACTCATGTCCTGATACATATTTGAAAAGCAAAACTTAAATCATACACTTGGTAGACATATGATTTTAAAATACCATGAAAAAGAGGATGTACTTAGAGGGAACTCAGGGTGATGAGCAAAAAGGCCTTTGAAAGGACAAGGAAAACAATTCTAAGTAACTTATCTTTTACCTTTGTCCCAAACAAGCTACCCACTAATGTTGCTTCTCATCACTTACTCCTTTATTCCCACAATCACTGTTCCACTTCTTTCTTCCAGACTGGTTCATGCTTTCTGAAGGAACCTGATTTTGCCTGTGACCTTTGATTGATCATGGGGTCAATGTTGGGTTATAGAAGGCCACCAGATGGATTGGAAGAAATTGAGAGCAGAAAGAACCACGTTTGAATCCTGGATCCCTTACGTGAGTGACTATGGATGAAATCTTCCACTTTAATAAATACCTGTGTTATGCTCCATGCTTTCTAGATGTGGAATGAACATTAGGGCAGAGAGAAGAGTTTAGAACTGAGTCTGTGACTCAGAGGGGGCTGGAGGCCTGTCTTTTTATTAGAGGAGACGCTATGAGCAGGAGGTAGGCTTGCTGGCTTAAAGGAGTTGTTTGCTAAGGTTTATTTTAGCAGCAGAATTCCTGCTCTCCCTTTAAAAAAAATTTGTGTTTAAATAAATGTGTTTGTTAGTTTTTCTCCGTTGTATTCTGAAACTTTAGAACATACCCCATTGTACATCTGAAAACTCTTTCTAGAGACATTTGTTGGGTGGGCAACTCACACACTCACACATATGTGGAAAGCCATTGCATACAGTTTACAGAGCAAGTTAACTGAAGGTGCACCAATGGTAACAATCTTTCCTAATATGATGTTTCCCCTGGCATATGAGAGAGACTTGGTTCCCCAAACTGAAAGTCACTCAGCAGAAATCTCCTGTTTTTCTAAATTGTGGTCAGTCTCTGGATGAATATAAAGCAGTTCTGAGATGCCATAGAGAGAAGTAAGAACAAGTTCATTTCCACTGACAACTTTTCTTGGAAGTACAGTCCACTTCCATCTCCTCCCCACCCCCAAATTTCCCTGTCTGAATCCAGCCCACGCTCAGAAAACGCCCTCTCCTCTGTAATGTACTTTAGAACATGAGTGCTTTAGGAAAGGAATGGCCGATCTCCCAAAGGTCCAGAGGTTCTATTTGCCAGAGAGGTTGGATTGAAGAACATTCTGGGCTCCACCCAACCCCACATGAGTAAGAAATGCAGTCTCATATAGGACAAAGGGAAGGCATCTGATCATACAGGATTTTACTGACTAGGAGTAAACTAACGATTTAACCCAGAGAGGGTGACCTGAGGAAAGAAACTACTACTCTATCAACCTGTAAGCCCCATTTCTAACATTCCAGCGCCAGCTATACTATCCAAACAACCAGATTCCTAAGAGCACTTGTTTGGCCTATAACACGAGTCATTTATTGAGAACTACTCTTGCCTTATGCTACGTTAGGCACAAAGAAAAATGAGAAAAAATATATTAATACCGTAGAATTGTATCAAGGTCTGGGACATAGTAACCATTTAAAAGTGGTATTGTTGTTGTTGTTATTGTTGTTGTTGTTAGTTGTTGTTCCTGGGCAAGTTTTCTGCCACGTACCAGTAGTGTTGACATTATTGACTTTTTAGACCTTGCTTATATTAGGTTCTCCTCCTACTTCTTGATCCAGGACTCCTTTCATTTGTTTTTATAATAGATGTATATCTTTATCTATCTATCTATCTATCCATCGATCTATCTATCTATCTGACATCTCCCACATATTATTCCATTCTTTTCTCTCTGATTTTACTATGATATAGTCTGGATTATAGCAAAAGCTTCTTTAATCTCTCTCCCTCTAGTCCGTGAGCCCATAGAGGGCAGGGGCCAAGGATTACATCTTTCATATACCAAGTCTGATAGGAATTCCATAAATATTTTTTGAGGGCACATATGACCAATGAATTGATAAATGACTGAATAAACTAGCATGTTAGCCTTTCCACCACTAGTCTTTCTGTTTCTGGCTGGTCAGGCCCACTGCAAGCATACTGTTTCCTGAAGATTCCATCTTTATCTCGTTACTCCCTTGCTCAAAAATATAAGTGGCTCTCCATTATCCTTTAAGCCAGATTTGAAGCCGTCCCCACCCTGTTATCTTGCTCTATCTGATGTGCTGTCCAATGCCCTCTCCTACTCTTGTGTGCATAAATCCAAGTGTCTGGCAGGTTGGGCTCCTCTCAGGCACTGAATTTCTGTATAGTCATTCTTTCCAGATCCTTGCTCATGACTTGGCCACCTTTCTCTTCGAATATCCAAACCTGACCCATCATTTAATGCCCACATCCTAGACCTTAGCAACAATTCAGCCCATATAGACAGAGCCCCTACTCAGAACTTCCCATACCCACATGGTTTCTGCTTGGCTCCTTGCCGAATGCTACCCTGTATTACTATCTGACGATCAATTTATAAGGTCCTGAGAGCAGGAGCCATGCCTTATGCTTCTTTGGATCTGGACCATTTTTAGGGAATCTTGTCAAAGTGAACTCAGTGCAACACGAATTTTACAGAAGAGAATTCTCTGAAGTATAAAGCTGAGCTTGGTCCTTCTTGTTTCCATCTAACCACTAAGTTTACTCCTTTAGATATAGAGTGGATCAGTCAGTTCTTTGGGTCCCCAGTGTATATTGTATAACATGTATGTCCTAATAATGGTGACAAAATGGTAGCTAACATGTGTGAGTACACATATGTGTGAGTAACATGTGTGAGTACACATATGTGTGAGTAACATATGTGTGCATATTTCAGTATTTAATACTCTCTGTGCAAGGCCCTGTGCCCAGTACCTTAATATTTTAATTTAATCATCAAATTCCTATGAAATCAGTTCTATTATCCTACTTTACAGATGAGGAAACAAATCAGAGCTTCAAATATCATCAAGCCCTGACTCAGTTTCATGCCCAGCACTAGATTCTGGGGATGCAGGTATCAATCACGCACAGTCTCTACTCTCAAAGGGTTTAGAGACTAGGAGAAAAGAGGAAACGAATAATTATGATTCAGTTCAACAAGTGCGGTATCTGAACTAGTATAAGCCTTTCCTCTATCAGATGAAGGTGGTGACCAACCCTCTCCCATGTCCAAACCATGCCTTAAGTTTCTTAATTTCAGCATTTAACTTCTGCAGTCTTCCTCCTAATAACTTATACTCCCAGTTTAGTCATGAGAAGACATCAGTAAATTCCAAAAGAAGGATATTCTAGAATACACTTGAGCAGCACTCCTCTAAATTATCAAGGTCATCAAAAACAAGGAAAGCCTGTGGGATTGTCACAGTCAAGAGGAACTAAGGAGACATAACAACTAAAGGTGATGTGGTATCTCGGTTGGGGTCCTGGGGCAGAAGAAGGATATTATATAAAACCTAAGGAAATTTGAATAAAACATGGACTCTAGTTAATAATTATGTGCCAATATTAGTTTATTAGTTGTATCAAATATACCATACTAATAAAAGATGTTAATAATGGAAACTGACTATGGGGTATAAGGGAACTCTCTGTACTATCGTCTCATTTTTTTTTTTTTTGTAAATCTAAAACTGTTCTAAAATATAAAGTCTACTAAAAAATAATAATGTTAACCCTTAAAATAAAGGTTGTGAGTGACTGTCAGGATAATGAGTCTAGGAAGGCAAGGAATCTGAGCAAAGGAGTCCATTTATGGTGGGAGGTAAAGAGGAGAAGATGGTGAGTTTGGTTTTGGAGCTATTGCCTTGGAGAGTCTGGCGGGAAGCCCAGGTGCCCAAGAGGCAGCTGAAGAGCTTGACTTGGAGTCTAGGGGAGTGGAAGAGGAAGACCTGGGCTGAAGACACACACTTGGGAGTCATCATGCACACAGGTGAGAGTTGAAGCATTTGATATTCTAAACACCATTCTGGAGATCAGTAGCCAGCGAGTCTGTTATTCCTGTGTGACGGATGAGCCGGAGGAGGCGGGGGGAGAGCCAGTTTGGTTATAACTACAGAGCAGCTGGAGCTTTCATCCTCAGGGGGAGCCAAAGCAGCCTTGTGGGCATAGATGCTGTGTTTTCCTTATTCTGGAAGGCAGTTTCCCGAGATAAACTCTGGATATGATCATTATATTGGTGAGTAAGTTGATCTAGCCTCAACTGCATAGACAGGGATCCCACAACACAATGCTTCCACGTTATTGAATACATTGGTTTTTCTTTTAAAAAAAAAAAAGGAAAATTTTAATGCTTTCTTCCATTGCACGTTCAGGGTAATTATCTTAGTTGAAACTACTTTGATAACCATCTTTCTTGAGGACACAGCACCTCAGTAGTTTTAAAACCTAAGTTAATTAGATATCTGATGTTAACAAAAGCTTCCATTAAAAAAAAAAAAATCCTCAAGAGCTGCACCCCCCAGACTCTTGCTACAGCAGAAGAGTCCATGCTAAGTACAGTTTTTATCATCAAACTGGCACTTTTGTGTAGTTAATCATAGTTGTCTGCAGCCTCTGGGATGGAGAAGGTACACCCCCCAACTCTTACCCCCAAGGATGAAAGACTCGTCACTATGGTAAAGTCCTTGTTTTTCACATGACAGTCCTAGCGAGCTGGGTCTTACATACACTAAGATATTAACTTTGCTTATGGTCTAGTTTGTAGGGAAAGGATATTTCTTGGAAATTTAAGGGGGGATAGTCTTAGTTAACTCTAAGATAAGTATCCCAATGAGCATGAAAAGATGAGTAGAATTATCTAGATGTGCAAAATGACCAGCCTCCTAGAAATGTTCCTAGCGATAAATTCCCAGAAATGTAAACTCTCCTGACTATAAGGAAATGAAGTTTAGAACAGACTGCTATATCCTTTAGAATCTTTCTACCCCACCCCAAACACGCAAGCATGTGTAAGGGAACATGTACACACATGCGCACACACCTTTGACTTCCAAGCTGAGCAATGCAAGGGCAATTTCATCAGCTTTCTTTAGGTCAGAGAAAGAAAAAGTTGGTAGCTGGAAATGCTGCAGCTTTGGCTCCTGGCAAAAGGCAAAGAGTGGGACCTGTGGCCACAGGCAGCCTGTGTCTGAGCTCCTGCTCTGTCTCTCATGGGCTCTGTAATCCCAAGCATGTTGCCTAGCTCCTCTGAGCCTCAGGTTCCTTCTTTAAGAAATGGGGATAGAGATGCTCATCTCAATTCAATTAATACACATCAAATGTCTTCCAAGTGGCAGGTACTGTTCTGGGGATACAGTCATGAACAAGAAAACACAATGGCCTCGCTCAGAGACAAGTGCATTTCTGGGAGGTTGCCGTAAGTACTCAGGTATTCAGGATACTTGGGTTACTTGTGGCTTGGAGCCTGTGCACTGAGTACACAATATTACTGTGCTTTTCTCCCACCCCAAGATGAGCAGTTGAACTTGAGTAAAAGGTACAGTCGAACTAAGGGACATTTAGCATCACGAGGCCTAGGACTGAAGGGTGTTAGTTTATGAGCGTCAGAATGCTTTAATAGTAAATACATTGAAAATCCAATGTGCTTTGGCGTCATAAAGAGCTGGCTGAAATCTCCGCTTTGTCCTTCACTACCTGTGTGATATTGTGCAAAGAGATTCTATAATCTCTTTGAGGTTAAATTTCCTCATCTGTAAACTGGAGCTATTGTTAGCGATACCTACCTAAGGTTGATGTTATAGGTGATAAAGGAACCATTATGCGAGAAGGGCTGGTTTTATGGCAAAGTGATAGCCACATGTTAGTTATTATTATGTTCATTGTTATTAACGATTAAACTCCAGCTATGACAACAGCCCCCACGTGGTGCGTTTGGGGCTGATGTATTGCATAGGCTCCAGGATGACATCCAATTACTGGAAAGATTTGTAAATAAGTCCCGACCTCATTAGGAGCAGATCCAAGGGCTGTGACTTTCTTCCAAATAATCGCAGCAGAGACCACGGCACAGAGAGGAGGCCTGGGTACAGCCTTTCCCAAGTTCTCAAGAGCAACCTGTGGCTCCTACTTGGTCTCTTCCTCAGTTGACTTGATTCCTCTCCACATCAGGGATTGGGTGGAGAGCATTTAAGCACCACAATTGTACATCGATCTTAGAAACACCCCTCACCGGTAGTCAACCAGAATTCTAATCTGAGGCCAGTTTCTTTTACTTCTCACGACCCAAGAAGAGTTCCAGGCTCACTTGAGGAACCACCACTGAAGCACTTGGGGAACCTTCATAATGTCCACAAAGTAGCATTTTAATTCTGATAGTCCTGGATGCCCGAGTCAGTCTGAAGAATCGGTTTCACCATGTCTTGTAAGAGGCCATGTAAATATGCAAATAGGCTCTTGGAGAGTATCTCAGATGTTCCAGAGTTTTAAAGGTAGGCTTGCAGGAATTCCTCTGTGTTAGGACAATATGAAATGACTCACTAGGGCTTAGTTATGCCAACTACCTTAGTTTCATGAATTCATCATACAGTTTCATACCCCAGTACCTTTGCACATGTTTTACTCTGTTTGGGGGAACAATTCCTCCTCTGCTTGCCTGTACATTCCCTATTCATCTTTTAAAATCTAGCTCAAGCATCCTTCTGTGAAGATGTTCCTGATTCCTACTCTCTCTCCACCTCACCAACAGGCCTGGCTTCAAGTCCCAGGACCAGGCCCATTTAGTGAGTTCTCAGGAAGTGATTATTGTTTTCTCAAATTCTTGGAGTTGACCTGGTTTCTTCTCCAGTCTCTGACAATTAGACCAAGTGCAATGTGAGAGGCTGGAAATCAACTATGCAGTTGTGAAACCTTTGATTGGCAGCAAGATTCTAGGTTGCTCAAATGTGAGTTATGTAACCTACACATTGTGCAATGGGCAGGAGGACCTCACTGTGAGCGCAGATTTGGAGGTTATTTCTATTATAATAGCACATCTGCCTCATTTCTACTGAGGCATCAAACCTCCCAGCCCCAGCACAGCTCCTGGTCCAAAGCAGGAACTTAATACAGATTTGCTATTTCTGGGGGACAAGAAAAGAAGCTCAAAGGGGAGAGGATCCTGGGAGTCCTTCCCTTATCTTCTCTATTAGACTGACCTACTTGCGGAAACCCATGTTGGCTGCCCTGGAAGCCATTTCCCCATTCTAAGACAGTAATTAGGTCAGAGGAGGCAATCTCATTGCTGATGATGAGGTTGACTCTATGTAGCACTATGTGTTTGGATGAAAAATGCCATCACAGTTCAAAGTAGTCACTATTATCTTATTATGTTACTAATCAAAAAAAATTTTTTTTTTGCTTTTTTATGGTATGAAAACCACTATTTTAATATTCTTAGAAAACAATTCCTGTTTCATATTCATTCCTTCTACTTTTCCTATTTGGATATCCTTCTGCCAAAGATTTCGACCAGAAGAAAGAGCTGAACCAAGCAAAACTAAATCTAAGACGGCTACACAGCAGTCAGGCTAAAGGAGATTAGGGCTATGGTCACCCCAAGATGTGGAGCCAGCGGGGGGCCGTGGTTGTCAATCCAGCTCAACCCTGCTCAACACTTCCTTCCCCTGGAGGACTCCCTGCTCCTCAACCAGAGGTGGCCTTTCTTCCTCCACACCTTGTTTCTCTGAAGACACTTACCATTGTGTGTCTTAACACTCTTAGTAAATTAAGAACTCCTTAAATTTGAAGACTGTGACCACACAGTTTGGTGGAAAGAAGATACACTCTGGAGACAGACAACCTTGGGTTGATTATTTGGTGGTTGTTGATGAGCTGTGTGCTATTAGATAAGTCACTCAAAGTTTCTGAATGGGCTTTATCATCTCTGAAACAGGGATGACACCACCTACTTTGCAAGTTAGTTGTGTTGATGCAGTAAGACCACATAAACACAGGGTTTGGCAGTACAAGTGAGTGCTGTGGGATTAGACAGCCTCTCCCACTAACCAGCTCATCAGTTCTGTCAAGCTACCTAACCCGCTAAGCCTCAGTTTTCTCTTCTGTAATATAGGGTCAACAGGACCCTCCTCGTAAGGTTTTGAGAGGATTAAATGAGCTAATACATATGAAAAAACTTTCCAGCTAACTTGACACAAAGAGAATGCTCAATAAATGTTGGCTATTATCAGTGCTTCACCCATTGTCATTTCTCTCCCTTCCTCCTTGCTCCTCTGAAGCATCCTACACAGTGCCTGGCAGAGAGGCAGGAGATACTGCTGAAGTGAAATGATGTTATGATGCACAGTTCATCACATAAGCTTGGGTGTTCGTTTCCCCTGTTCCAGTATTTTATAGTCTCAAGGATTTTTCCTTGAAGTTAATTTCCATGTTTAAAAGGAAGACCTCGGCTAAAATGTCCAGATTTAATTAGTTTAGAGGGGAAGGGAAATAAGTGTTATAAGAAGAAGGAAGACAGAGAGAGAGATAGGAGGAGAGGAGCGACTAAAATGGGAAGGGACAGAGAACATTCTGGAAGACGATTGCTAGGTTACCCTAGCACGGGTCACTATACTCCTCCTACACTCATGTGTCTTGGATTTTGGAGATATGCTCATTGTCGCTAGAGTGGGGATGGCTGGAGGATGGTTGGAGGTTGGCACATTTCTTACCTAAACCAGGAAAGTTTAGCATCCAGGAATCTGCGACCAGGACAGACCCAGCCGCATAAGCACTTCTCATAAGAAGTGCAGTGAGGTCCCTGTTAGCCCTGCAAGCTGGTGGCCCCAATGGCCCAGAGCGTGCTTCTCCAGAAAGTGAGTGTGTCATTCTTAGTCAGAGTTGTTCCCTCTCAGAGTCCTCTGGAGTCACGGCCAGGCCCCTCCACACTTGGTCTAGCAGCAGAAACCAATCCAGGGCAGTTCCTGGGCCGTGGGCCATGCTGTCCTTGGCCAGCTCTCTCTGCTTCCATGGAGTCAAGCCTAGCATGCAGCCTGCAGAGTGGTTAGAGCCCTGGGTCTCTGCTGCAATTAGAGCATGGGATTATAAATTCAAACACGATTCTATTTGGGGCAATTCTCTTTTCACCAAATCCCAAACAATTCTTAAAAACCACCCAGAGATCCACACTTGCAGCAACATTTCCTTTGTCTCAGAACCATCTCTGGGGGTGCCAGGGGCCAGCAAGAGAGTCCTGTCTTCCTTTTGTTCTTTGATTCCTGGATGTGAATAGAAACCTATGCTACTCTGGGAAGGGCTCCGAGGTCAAGGACATGGGATGTTTACACAGGAGGTTTCACCATATCCAAACTTTCTATCAAAAAGTTAGGTAATGGCATGGACATATATACACTACCAAACGTAAAATAGATAGCTAGTGGGAAGCAGCCGCATAGCACAGGGAGATCAGCTCGGTGCTTTGTGACCACCTAGAGGGATGGGATAGGGAGGGTGGGAGGGAGGGAGACGCAAGAGGGAGGAGATATGGGCACATATGTATATGTATAACTGATTCACTTTGTTATAAAGCAGAAACTGACACACCATTGTAAAGCAATTATACTCTAATAAAGATGTTAAAAAAAAAAAGTTAGGTAACGGCTTTGGCCCACCCATTGGACCCAATAACATTTCCTTAAGGATCCTGCAGGAGACCCCATCTCCTTATCCACACAAAATGCTCCAGATTCTGGAAATCATGCTTTACGGTAAAAAGCGGTTTAACTTTTCTAAAACTTGTAAGTACATTAGGTCATGTTTCACTTCTTTCTTTGACTTGTAACTCTCCCAAGAAAATATGGGGGCTTGGCATCCTCCCCCTCCCCAGGATGTTTGGGAAATTGTATATTTGTGGTTTCCTTATGTTAAGGAAAATTTCCTTTCTTCCCTCCATCCCATCCTGGAGTTGGGCTTTGCTTGGCAAACTTTTACTGAACAGAAGAAGGCCCTCATCCTATGGTCTTGCCTCCCATGTTTCTTGACTATTCTCTTCTCTACAACAAACGCCCACAAGGAATATTCTTTTTATGCTCATGCTTCCACATATCAGTCCCATGCTGGAAACAAACACTTCCGAATGTTTCCCCCTCCCTTTTCCTTCAACTATAACTTAAAAAAAACTGAGATGTAATATACCTGCAATAAAGTTCACCAATCCCAGATGTACAGTCCAGTGATTTTTTGCATATATATATATATACACCTGTGTAACAACCACTCTGATCAAGACATAGACCATTTCCAGCTCCTGGGAGCCTCCTGTGTGCCACTTGCCTGTCAATATTTCCCCACCCAAAGCCATCACTATTCTGACCTTAATTTTACCTTTTCTTGAACTTCATATAAATGAAACTGTACAGCATGTACACTTTTGTGTCTGGTTTCCAATGTTTTTCTACTGGGAATTCACCTTCTTTTTTGACACGTGAGGGGCACTGAACAAATATTCACTGAAATAAATATATAGAAGATCCAAGTATGAATCTGATTTTTAAAAGAACATGTATTATGAGGAAGAGAGTTTCAGGGCCAGATAAGATCTCCTCTAGTAAGGAAAGTAAGGGCAGCAGCAAGACCATTGCTCATAGGTAATATTACAAAGGAAGAATATGAAAGATATTCTTCACATACTTCCTCCTCCTCGGCACCCGTAATGGTAAATTCTTTCTGCTGTTAGGTTCACATTGGATTGTTATTTTTGAATTATTATTTTCGAGGAGGAGCCTGATCCCAGGGAAGGGGCACAGCTCTGAGTCAGGGGCTGGGTTGGTACCACTGTGAGCATGGCACAGTGGAGAGAGTCAGGGGACCTGGTCCAGATGCTTCCTCGTTGTGTGTGCTTGGAGAATCACTCAGCATTTCAGCCCCAGTGTGCTACCATAAAAAAAACTATTGAGTGGATTAAAGAAAATGATGGCTATGACTGTGCACTGAAACCTACAAAGCACTAAGCAGATTAGCTCCATAAACTAGTTGTGATGGTTCCTTTTATGTGTTAATCTGGCTGGGTCATGGTGTCCTGATATTGGGTCAAACGTTATTCTGGATGTTTCTGTAAAGGTGTTTTTTTAGATGATATTAACATTTAAATTGCTGGACTTTGAGTAAAGCAGATTGCCCCCCATAATATAGGTGGTCCTCATCCAGTCACTTGAAGGCCTTAGTTGAACAAAGACTGAACCCACCCTGAGCAAGAATGAAGCCTGCCAGCAGATGGCCTTTGAATTTGAACTACAACTCTTCCCTAGGTTTCCAACCTGATGGCTTACTCTGCAGATCTTGGACTTAATAAGACTCCATTATCACATGAGCCAATTCCTTCAAATAAATCTCTCTCTCCCTCCCTCCCTCTCTCTCTCTGTGTGTATGTGTATATTTGTGTATGTGTGTGTGTGTGTGTATATATATATATATATATATATATATATATATATATATATCCTGTTGGTTCTGTTTCTCTGGAGAACCCAGACTAATGTGCCATTTTTCATGTACTTTATTGATACGAATGATTTCTTATTTATTTTGCTTCTTCTTTCATTCCAAATGCTATCTAGTTTATTGTTTCTTTTCTGTATCACTGAAGAATATATTTAAATCACATTTTCTTTGTTTTGCTTGTTATTAAATCTATTTCAAGTAATTTTTGTCATCCATGAGAGAGGAAGGTGGAAGTCACTTTTCTGCAGACACACTACACGTTGCACTCTGAGCTAGGTTGTTAGTGACATTTAGAGACATTACTTCTTACCGCCCCATTAATTTCAGCATGCTATGCTTATTGGTCATGTATTTAGACCTACTGGCTCACTGCTAGGCACACTCCACCCTCTGTGACACCAAGGTCATGCTAAAATTTCCCTAGAAGTTTCAATGTAAACGCCAGTATCTGAATTGAGCACACCCAGCTTTGTCTGACATCTAGAATCCTTCTCCCTTCCCACCATAGTGAACTGATCAAATCAACATGTGAAACTTTCTGACATCTCTTTGGCCCTTCCCTAACACAAAGTTTCAATCCAGAATTATTTCTTCTAGACCCTTCCTTATCTTTCCTTGAGGGCCTCCCAGGCAAAGAGTACACCCAGTCCTGGCTTACTTTCTATAGGACCTGAGGAAAGGGAAGTAATAGGATTTGGAGGAGAAATTGTATCTTCTTCTTCCTTCCTAGTGAAGGCCCCACCCCAAATAATGGCCAGTTGTGTGTCTTTGAGGACCACAAAGCGGGTCAGGGTGCTGTCAGACAAAAGGAAGCGGGGCCATCGTGGTCTGTGTCTTTTGTCATTAAAATTCCTGCTCTTGTTCTTGGATTGCTTCACCGATACACGCATAATTTCAGATTTTAAAAATTCCCATGCGATCAGATATCTTTAGCTTTATTACTTTCATCTGACTTTGTTGAATCATGACTATATGAGAATATGATGGGTAGAATTTCAGTTTATATCACTGAGTTCATCTCAGGTCTCTATGCGCTCTCTTCTTCCTCCCTCCTATCCCTTTCTTCTTCTAAAAAAAAGGTATGGGGGGGACTATTTCCCAGATTTTAAATATAGTTTTTCCTGATATCTATCAGTTCTGTATAAGCATTTCCTCTTTTATTAGTAGGAGATGTTCTTCAGGTCTTTGATCGCACACTGGTTTTATATCAATAGATTTTGAGACATGCTCATTAAGCCATTCACTCATGTATTAATAGCCGAAAACGGCATCATTTGTTGTTTGGTCTTAGATGGTAACTTATTCGCTCCATGCCTCACCTTCTTCATCGGTAAAGAAGGGACAATAATATTCATCTTTCAAGGGGTTTGTGGTGAGGATTACAAATAATGATTATTTTTCATTTACAATAAATGACTATTTATATTATTATCAGCTTTGAAAACTACTGATGCATTACATATATGCTTTTGTCTGCATCAAATGTTTTATTTAAGAGAAAATAAATAATGTTTATGAGGTGCTTGATGTGGTGCTGGATATAACAGGTACTCAGTAAATGGTGGTTACCATCGTAGTTATTACAAGTTCAAATCATGGGTCTACATATGAGAAGAAATGTCTGAAACAAGCATTTAAAGCACTCAGTTCAAGCCCTGTGTGAGGCATCATAAGACATCATAAGCCCAAATAACAACTTCCCACCCCAGGGGAATAAGTTTATAATCTAGCTGTGGTAGCACACGAACATGGCTGGCAAATGAAGGCACAGGCCCAGTCTGTGCTCTAGAGCAGTGCTTCCCAAACTCTTTAATGTCATATCACACAGAGGAAATAAGAATATAATAAGGTTGAAGGGGACTGGAGGTGTCTATATGGAGCTCGATTTTTTAAAAATCACTAATTTTTTCTTTTATGATAAATTGTGATGAAACAAAGTTTTTAAGAATATATTAAATATTAAATTTATATAAAACTCCCAAATAAATGTTTTTAAATTTTTCAGTGAGTAATTCAGCTTGTGTTCATTAGCATAACTTTTAAAAATCTCAGTCCTTATGCTTGAAATGACTGCACAATCCCTGACCATGATATTTTAATAATTGTCTCTTCAAATTCTTGACCAGAAACTTTTCACATAGATGTGGTTCAAATTATAAGACATTTGCATAACAGTTAAAACTTTTCTACAGTTGAAATTGTATTTAAAGAACCTAACAACTCTTCCTCTTTTATTGGTAATAATGGATTGTTTATAATAATGCAAATGGATTTCAAATCCAATTGAACTTATGTCAAAGTTTCAAAATAATGATGAAGCTCTAATTTGTAAGACATGCAGGCATTCTTAGAGCACACACCCTTCAGCCAGCTAGTAAACCACTGTCAATGGAAGCATCTTGCTTTACGGCTTTAGTCCGATTCAGGGTATCTCAACGTTGGCACTAGTGACATTTGGGGGCAGATAATTCCTTATGTGGGGACTCTCCTGTGCACTGTAGGATGTTTAACAGCTTTCTAGCTGCTACGTACTAGATGCAATAATCCCCCACATCTCCAGACATTACCAAGTGTCCCCTAGGAAGCAAAATTACCCCGTGTTGAGAACCACTGCTCTGCGTATTAAATGAGAAACTTGTAAGGCACCTGCTTGCACACAGCATTGCGGTTATGACCTGGGTTCAGACCCATCTCTTCCCCTTGCAGGCTGGATGACCTTGGAAAAGCCACTCAAATCCTCTGAGCATCATTTCTTCTCTTTAAAATGGGAGCATCATCTCTACTGGGTCTGTCTCACTGGGTAATTAATGAAAATCAAATGAGATCTCAGATACAGCAGTGCTAAGCCATCTACGCCGTCAGTACCGGCCTTGACACACTAGAACCATGTGAGGGATAGTGTGGCAATGAGGCCTCATGACTCAACTAAAATCCCTTCCAAGTGACTTGTGACGTCAGAGCGCTCAATACATTTTTGCTTCTATTGTTATCATCCCCATTCTTCAGGCGAAGAAGCTGAGGCTCTAAGAGGTAAAGGAGCTTGCCCGATATTGCACAGCACAGTGCAGGGAGACAGGGTTGAGTTCAGAAAACATGAACTCCAAAGTTGCTGTGTGTCTACGACATTCACGTGCTCCCAGTGAACACAAGTGCCATGATTAGAAATAAAAAGCAGCTCCTTCTGTGAGCAAAGGGGGGTTGCCACTTACAAAATAGATCTCTGTCTTATGGCAGGGGTTGAAGGAAGTACCACGGGACAACAGGATAAGATAATTTAGATACGTTTCTCCTGCTTTCAATTCGGAAAAGCCAGATCTCCTCAAGAACTGCTTGAAAGCAGCTGAAAATGAAAGAGCAGAGCCAACCCTACCTCCATGCTATGAATCATTCACTCGGAGGGTTGAGTTGTGCCTTCCGCATCTGGGCTCTTTTATTTTTAACTTTGCAAGCCTCGGTTTTTCTGGCTTCCTAGGGGAAACCCCTCTGGTGCCAGCAGCTTCGCTTCAAGCCCTGGTCGTCCTGCAAGCCTCTGGCTGGCGGAAGGGGAGCACAGAGGACGGCTGTCCTCTTAGCTGGCTTCCCTGAGGGAAAGTTCCTGATCTCTGGAGTTCTAAAGCCTGAGCCCAACCGCCACCATCACTGCTACCTGCTGTGCTCAAACACATTCAGTTCTGCTGCCTTGTAGAGGGAATTCTCCCCTCTGGGTCTTGCCTGGCCTTGCAAATTATACTGAGCCAGGGGTGACTTCTCAAGCTCCCAATTCGTCGTTTGTGGTTACAGAATCATTAGGAGGGCAGCCTCTGCAGGGTGCAGGTTACACCCAACCGTGCACCTCTTCTCTCCTAAGCCTCTGCTCTGGACACAGGATTCCGGATTCCAGGCAGCCGAGGGTGGGGACAGTGCACGAAGATCAGCTGCAGCTCTTTCCAACAGAGTCCCAGCCACATGAAAAAAGAAGTTTCGATTAGCTTGGGTACAGTGCCCTCCAGGAAGATGCCTGGCAAAGTCCTAAATGAATGTCAAGAGGTGGGATGTAGGGAGGGGAGCATCAGGTTTGGAGTCAGAGAAATCTGGGTTTGGAATCCCAGATCTGTCATCCATGAGCTGTCTACCTTCTACTAATCATTCAAAAGAATGAGCTTTTTCTCCTTTTTTTTTCTTTCCAGATGCATATATATATTCAAAAAGACTAGTTAATTAACTTCTTCAACTCTGTACAATCAGGTAATTGTCTCAAACACAGTTGAGATGAGAATGTACAAAGAACATAGCACCCAGCACAGATGGGCGCTCAGTAAGTGTTGCTTCATGTCTTTCCTTCAGCAAGTCTTTGTTGAGCACCTGCTATGTGCCATTGTCCTGGGCCCAGTCCCAGATGGTCATTACTCTGCACTTTATAATGCTGCAAGTGTGGAATCTGCAGTCAGAACCCAGCCTTCACTCTAGTTCCTCTTCTTACCAGCCTGCAACGCCAGGCAAGTCATTTCCCTTCTCTGAGTCCACATCTCCTCCCTTGTAACATGGGGAGAACACTTACAGGATTGTTGTGGTGATGCCATGAGATCACACACCTAAGGCAGTGCCTGGTACAGTGAATGAGTTAATACATCTATCTTTTTTTTGCTTCTTCCTTTCTACTCATCTGCTAAGTACTTGAAACTGCTCAGAGGTGAGGAACTTCTAAAATGCTTCTGATTGTTGCCTAAACAGTACAAATATTGCCCCTCACACTAGCTGACTGAATATTAATAAGACTGGGTGTTCCTCACACCAGCTGATACCTACAGGTTACCCTTTTTTTCTCTGTTTTAGCAGCACTAAACTCTGTCTATTAAATCACCTGGAGAACTTTAAAAAGTATCAGTGCCAAGGCCTTCCTGTGGAAGTTTCTAATGGACAGCCAGAAATGAAAGCCACTGTTTCTTTGCCCGTTGTTCACTTTTCATTTGAAAAGGTCAAAGCTCAGAGAGGTTAACTGAGTTGCTGGAGGGCAATCAGCTAATATGGAGCCTGAATAGGAATCCAAGCTAGTTGTCTAGCACAACAATCTTCCCATTACTTTATGTTCTCTCTCGTTGTCTCAGCGACCTTTAGGCATCTGGTTGGCTTTTCTGCTTTAAACTATAAATGAGGCTTGAGGTGGGCTCCCCAGAGTTGGTCTCCACAGAGCAGAGAGAGTAGGCCTCTCTGCTGGGCTTGGAATTTCATGGAGTATCTTCATTCCACAGATAATTCCTGAGACATCTGCTGTGACCCACAAGCTGGGCTAAGCCTGATGATGCAGTGTGAATGAGACACAGCACCTGCTCTTGAGGAGTTCATGGCTGCTTGTTATGGGCTGAATTGCACCCCCCTCAAATTCATATGTTGAAGTCTTAATCCCCAGTGCTTCAGAATGTGACTGTGTTTGGAGATAGAGACTTTAAAGAAAAAAATTAAGTTAAAATGAGGTCATTAGGGTGGGCCCTAATCCAATATGACTGGTGTCTTTTTAGAACAGGAGATTAGGTCACAGATACACACAGAAGGAAGAACATGTGAAGACACAGGGAGAAGAAGATGGCTATCTACAAGCCAAGGAGGAGGCTTCAGAAGAAATCAACCCTGACACCTCTTTGATTTCAGGCTTCCAGCCTCCAGAACTGTGAGAAAATAAATTTCTGTGTTTAAACCACACAGTTTATGGTACTTTGTTATGGCAGCCTGAGAAAACTCATACACTGGTTCTAAAAGGGAGACAAGTAAGGAATTAGTCAACTAAAATACCCTGTAATAAACATCAGGATGATCATGAGATAGGGTTGCTATAAGAGCCCAGAGGAGGTCCCCAACCCTGGAGGAGGGGTTGGGAGGCTGGCAGAGATGGCTCCACTGGGGAAGAAACACAAGCTGTGTTTTCGAGAACAAGGAGTTTGCTGGGGGAAGTGGGAGAGTGTAATGCAGAAAACCAGACTAGGGAATGTGAAGGTGCAAAAGTAAGAGATAGCATGGCCTGCAGTGCCTGTGGGGTCAGGGGATAGGGGCATGCGTGGTGGTGAGAGATGAGGCTGTGAGACTGTCAGGGGTAGGTTATCCAGAGGCTTGGGCATGTCCAGCTAACAGGCCAAGGCTAGGTGAACAGGAGCCAATGAAGGGTATTTCCACAGGGGAGCACCAGCTCAAGTTTTGTAAAGTGGCTCTGATGGTCACATGGAGGCTGGATTGGAGGGGAAAGACCAAAGGCAGGGAGACCATCAAAGAGCTGCTACAGCAGTCCTAGAGAGAAATATTAGGGGTCAGAACTAGTGCACAAGTCCAAGGTTTGGAGAGAATCTAGTGAGTCCTCTGGTGAAACAATGGTACAGAAAAAGGAAAGTGGAGAATTTTGTTTTAAAGACATTGTGATTGATTAGGTGAGAAAGAGAAAGGAGTAGGAAAAGTCAAGAATGACTCCCAGGTTTCTGGCTGGGACAAGTGGGTAGATGATGGTGTCAACTGCTAGAGTAGAGTTCTTTTTCCCTCCTGTCTTAGTCAGCTTGGGCTGCCGTATCAAAATACCTTGGACTGAGTGGCTTAAGCAACTGAAATTTATTTTCTTGGTTTTGGAAGCTGGAAGTTCAAGGTCAAGGTGGCAGCATGGTTGGTTTCTGATGAGAGCTCTTCCTTGTTTGTAGATGGCCACCTTCTCATTATGTGGCCTTTCCTCAGTGAGTGCTTATAGAGAGAGAGAGTGAGAACAAGTTCTCTGGTATGTTTCCTTATATGGCACTAATCCCATCAGACCAGGGCCCCACCCTCATGATCTCATGTGACCCTAACTATTTTCCACAGGGTACATCTCCAAACGCCATCACACTGGGATTAGGGCTTCAACATATGAATTTGGGGGGATACAGTCAGTCCATAACACCTCCCCACTGAAAAGATATGACTAATGGTGCCATATATTCCAGCCATCTCCTTGTTCCAATTGATTTGAGCCTCTTTGATGATTACAGGAGGAGGCTTGCAAGCACATTTGTTTACATTCATTTCTCTATCCTTCCATCCATGGGGGGAGGTGGTGGAAAAGGAGCCTCAGTTGGAAAGTTTGGGCTAAACTGTGAGTTAATAGTGAAGACTTTGAGATAGCCTCATCCACCAGAGGGCAGACAGCAGAAGCAAGAAGAACTACAATCCTGCAGCCTGTGGAATGAAAACCACATTCACAGAAAGATAGACAAGATGAAAAGGCAGAGGGCTATGTACCAGATGAAGGAAGAAGATAAAACCCCAGAAAAACAACTAAATGAAGTGGAGATAGGCAACCTTCCAGAAAAAGAATTCAGAATAATGATAGTGAAGATGATCCAGGACCTCACAAAAAGAATGGAGGAAAAGATCGAGAAGATGCAAGAAATGTTTAACAAAGACCTAAAGAATTAAAGAACAAACACATAGAAGAATTAAAGAACAAACAAACAGAGATGAACAATACAATAACTGAAATGAAAAATATACTAGAAGGAATCATTAGCAGAATAACTGAGGCAGAAGAACGGATAAGTGACCTGGAAGACAGAATGGTGGAATTCACTGCAGCAGAACAGAATAAAGAGAAAAGAATGAAAAGAAATGAAGACAGCCTAAGAGATCTCTGGGACAACATTAAATGCACCAACATTCACATTACAGGGGTCCCAGAAGGAGAAAGAGAGAGAAAGGACCCGAGAAAATATTTGAAGAGATTATAGTCGAAAACTTCCCTAACATGGGAAAGGAAATAGCCACTCAGGTCCACGAAGTGTAGAGAGTCCCAGGCAGGATAAACTCAAGGAGAAACACATCGAGACACAGAGTAATCAAATTGACAAAAATTAAAGACAAAGGAAAATTATTAAAAGCAACAAGGGAAAAATGACAAATAACATACAAAGGAACTCCCATAAGGTTAACAGCTGATTTCTCAGCAGAAACTCTACTAGCCAGAAGGGAGTGGCATGATATATCTAAAGTTATGAAAGGGAAGAACCTACAACCAAGATTACTCTACCCAGCAAGGATCTCATTCAGATTTGATGGAGAAATCAAAAGCTTTACAGAGAAGCAAAAGGTAAGAGAATTCAGCACCACCAAACCAACTCTATAACAAATGCTAAAGGAACATCTCTAAGTGGGAAACACAAGAGAAGAAAAGGACCTACAAAAAACAAACCCAAAACAATTAAGAAAATGGTAATAAGAACATACATATCGATAATTACCTTAAATGTGAATGGATTAAATGCTCTAACCAAAAGACATAGACTCGCAGAATGGATATAAAAACAAGACGCATATTATGCTGTCTACAAGAGACCCACTTTGGACCTAGGGACACATACAGACTGAAAGTGAGGAAATGGAAAAAGATATTCCATGCAAATGGAAATCAAAAGAAAGCTGGAGTAGCAATACTCATATCAGATAAAATAGACTTTAAAATAATGTTACAAGAGACAAGGAAGGACACTACATAATGATCAAGGGGTCAATCCAAGAACATACAACAGTTATAAATATATATGTACCCAACATAGGAGCACCTCAATACATAAGGCAAATGCTAACAGCTATAAAGGAGGAAACCAACACAATAGTGGGGGACTTTGACACCTCACTTACACCAATGGACAGATCATCCAGACAGAAAATAAATAAGGAAACACAAGCTTTAAATGACACAATAGACCAGATAGATTTAACTGATTTAACTTTCTTCTCAAGTGCACAAGGAACATTCTCCAGGATAGATCACATCTTGGGTCACAAATCAAGCCTCAGCAAATTTAAGAAAATTGAAATCATATCAAGCATCTTTTCTGACCACAATGCTATGAGATTAGAAATCAATTACAGGGAAAAAAACGTAAAAAACACAAACACATGGAGGCTAAACAACACGATATTAAATAACCAAGAGATCAATGAAGAAATCAAAGAGGAAATGAAAAAATACCTAGAGACAAATGACAACGAAAACACGACAATCCAAAATGTATAGGATGCAGCAAAAAAAGTTCTAAGAGGGAAGTTTATACCAATACAATCCTACCTCAAGAAACAAGAAAAATCTCAAATAAACAATCTAAACTTACACCTAAAGGAACTAGAGAAAGAAGAACAAACAAAATGCAAAGTTAGCAGAAGGAAAGAAATCATAAAGATCAGAGCAGAAATAAATGAAATAGAAACAAAGAAAACAATAGCAAAAATCAATAAAACTAAAAGCTGGTTCTTTGAGAAGATAAACAAAATTGATAAACCTTTAGCCAGACTGATCAAGAAAAAGAGAGAGGGGACTCAAATCAATAAAATTAGAAATGAAAAAGGAGAAGTTACAATGGACACTACAGAAATACAAAGCATCCTAAGAGACTACTATAAGCAACTCTATGCCAATAAAATGGACAACTTGGAAGAAAGGGACACATGCTTAGAAAGGTATAACCTTCCAAGACTGAATCAGGAAGAAATAGAAAATATGAACACACCAATCACAAGGAATGAAATTGAAACTGTGATTAAAAATCCTCCAACAAACAAAAGTCAAGGACCAGATGGCTTCACAGGTGAATTCTATCAAACATTTAGAGAAGAGCTAACACCAATCCTTCACAAACTCTTCCAGAAAATTGCAGAGGAAGGAACACTCCCAAACTCATGCTATGAGGCCACCATCACCCTGATAACAAAATCAGACAAAGTTACTACAAAAAAAGAAAATTACAGACCAATATCACTGGTGAATATAGATGCAAAACTCCTCAACAAAATACCAGCAAACAGAATCCAACAACACATTAAAAGGATCATAGACCATGATTAAGTGAGATTTATCCCAGGGATGCAAGGATTCTTCAATATACACAAATCAAACAATGTGATACACCATATTGACAAATTGAAGAATAAAAACCATATGATCATCTCAGATGCAGAAAAAGGTTTTAACAAAATTCAACATCCATTTATGATAAAAACTCTCCCGAAAGTGGGCATGAGGGAACTACCTCAACATAATAAAGCTGTATATGACAAACCCACAGCAAACATCATCCTCAATGGTGAAAAATGGAAAGCATTTCCTCTAAGATCAGGAGCAAGACAAGGATGTCCACTCTCACCACTATTATTCAACATAGTTTTGGAAGTTCTAGCCACGGCAATCAGAGAAGAAAAAGAAATAAAAAGAATACAAATTGGAAAAGAAGAAGTAAAACTGTCACTGTTTGCAGATGACATGATACTATATATAGAAAATCCTAAAGATGCCACCAGAAAACTACTAGAGCTAATCAATGAATTTGGTAAAGTTGCAGGATACAAAATTAATGCACAGAAATCTCTTGCATTCCTATACACTAATAATGAAAGATCAGAAAGAGAAATTAAGGACACAATCCCATTCACCATTGCAACAAAAAGAATAAAATACCTAGGAATAAACCTACCTAAGGAGGTAAAAGACTTGTACTCAGAAAACTAAAAGACACTGATGAAAGAAATCAAAGATGACACAAACAGATGGAGAGATATACCATGTTCTTGGATTGGAAGAATCAACATTGTGAAAATGACTATACTACCCAAAGCAATCTACAGATTCAATGCAATCCTTATCAAATTACCAATGGTATTTTTTACAAAACTAGAACAAAAAATCTTAAAATTTATATGGAGACACAGAAGACCCTGAAGAGCCAAAGCAACCTTAAGGGAAAAAAAAATGGAGCTGGAGGAATCAGCCTCCTTGACTTCAGACTACACTACAGAGCTACAGTAATCAAGACAATATGGTACTGGCACAAAAACAGAAATATAGATCAATGGAACAGGAAAAAAAAAGCTCAGAGATAAACCCACGCACCTATGGTCAACTAATCTATGACACAGGAGGCAAGGATGTACAATGGAGAAAAGACAGTCTCTTCAATAAGTGATGCTGGGAAAACTGGAGAGCTACATGTAAAAGAATGAAATTAGAACACTCCCTAACACCATACACAAAACAAACACAAATGGATTAAAGACTTAAATGTAAGACTGGACACTATAACACTCTTAGAGGAAAACATAGGAAGAACACTCTTTGACATAAATCATAGCAAGATCTTTTTTGACCCACCTCATAGAGTAATGGAAATAAAAAGAAAAATAAACAAATGGGATCTAATGAAACTTAAAAGCTTTTGCATAGCAAAGGAAATGATAAACAAGATGAAAAGACAACCCACAGAATGGGAGAAAATATTTGCTAACTAATCAACAGACAAAGGATTAATCTCCAAAATATATAAACAGCTCATGCAGCTTGATATCAAAAAAACAAGCAACCCAATCCAAAAATGGGCAGAAGACCTAAATACACATTTCTTCAAAGAAGACATACAGATGGCCAAGAGGCACATGAAAAGCTGCTCAACATCACTAATTATTAGAGCAATGCAAATCAAAACTACAATGAGGTGTCATCTCACACCAGTCAGAAAGGGCATCATCAGAAAATCTACAAACAACAAATGCTGGAGAGGGTGTGGAGAAAAGGGAACCCTCTTGCACTGTGGGTGGGAATGTAAATTGATATAGCCACTATGGAGAACAGAATGGAGGTTCCTTAAAAAACTAAAAATAGAAGTACCATATGACCCAGCAATCTCACTACTGGGCATCCACCCAGAGAAAACCATAATTCAAAAAAGACACATGCACCCCAATGTTCATTGCAGTGCTATTTACAATAGCCAGGGCATGGAAGCAACCTAAATGTCCATCGACAGATGAATGGATAAAGAAGATGTGGTACATATATACAATGGAATATTACTCAGCCATAATAAGGAATGAAATTGGGTCATTTGTAGAGATGTGGATGGATCTAGAGACTGTCATACAGAGTGAAGTAAATCAGAAAGAGAAAAACAAATATCATATATTAATGAATATATGTGGAATCTAGAAAACTGGTACAGATGAACTGGTTTACAAGGCAGAAATAGAGACACAGATGTAGAGAACAAACGTTTGGACACCAACAGGGGAAAGCGGGGGTTGGGGTGGTGGGGTGGTGGTGGGATGAATTGGGAGATTGGGATTGACATGTATACACTAATATGTATAAAATAGATAACTAATAAGAACCTGTTGTATAAAATAAATAAATAAATAAAATTAAATAAAAAAAATAGTGAAGATATTTTCTGACACAAGCATGGAAAACTACGTTCCTGAGGACCCAGTCTATATGAGGACACAATCCATGGGGGATGTCAGCTGAATTTCATGCACCCCTGCCCCAATGATCTCATTTTGTAGATCCAGGGGAGACTTTCTCAGGAGGTCAGCCTCAGGTTATGGACATCTTGCTTCTGGATATGAAGGTCCTTAAGGATGATCCTATCTCTTTCCTATCTGGGACAGGCCTGCATCTAATTCCTCAGGCAAGGGACAGTCTGCTTACCTGACTTGTAAGTAGTTTGTTAGGATGAATCATGTCCCAATTCTCTAAGAGGGTTTACTTTGTTGGAAAGAGTGTTCTCTTTGATCTCACAGCTTAGAGTGTGTAGGTTTTGTTCAGTTAATCATGTAGCTGGCGTCAAGCTTAGTCAGCCTTCATTTTTTTGAGGCTATATGGCATTCAAAGGGTTTGGGCACTGGCCCTATAGCCAACGTGGTTTCACTTCAACAGCAACTGGAGCCTGAACCTTTTTTCTAGCTCTTTGATAATTGATCAATCAGTCTGGTCTATTCTAAAGTGTCCCTCAGATGTAAGAGGTGACTGAAAAGGTGGGCCTTTAAAAGAACACACTCTCTTCTGAGTGATTCCCACATGGTTGAAAGAGCCATCCTGATAGACTATTTTGCCTAATCCTTTCCAGTTACAAAGCACGTTCATTCTACCATCACCTTAACCTCTCAAATCAGCTCTGAGAGACAGAAAGGGTGAGGTAGATGGGCTTAGTTTTGCAAAAGAGAAATTCTAACACTGATTAAAAGATTTACCCAATATCTCATGGGTTAGGTGTTATGAAACAAACTCACATTTACTAATGTGTCAGATTCTTTGCATACTAACTTAGTTAATCCAGAAACCAACCAAGTAGAATAGATATTATTGTGCCCATTTGAAAGACAAAAACATTGAATCATGAGAGATCTAAATAGTGGTTTCGAAGTCCTCCAGACCATGGGTAGCTAAGGCAACAGTGACGCCCAGTCTTCTATTAACTAATCCAGTGTTTTCATTGGTTATGCTGCATTTAAATTCTCCAAGCCTGACTATAATGAGGAAAATAGTATTTCCACTTAGTTGGATTTTGGGTAAGAAGAACCACAAGTAGAAAAGTGGGTCATCCTCCCTATTTATAGATAGATTTTGATGTTTTCTTTCCTTCGTATATAAAATGAACAAGGCTCAGAGACGTGAACCCAGTGTCCCATGCACTCTGTCAGAAGTCTAGCATTCCAACAATCAGACATCGTAAACCAAGCGAGACTCCCCGAGCTTGATTGCATCGTTCGAGACCACAGGCCAGGGAAGCAGCCCCTACGTGGATAAGGCCACATCTTCTCTGATTGTTGTTTATTTTCCTCTTCTCATGTGTTCTGTGGTCTGGCAAGGAGCTGGGTACCTCAACAGTGAAGCCACCACAGTGGCAGGCCTCCCCAGTTCCTGGTCCGAGTAAGCCCAGCTCAGTTTCTCAGGCTGACAGAAATTGTAATCTAAATGAACTGAAAACATTGAACTTATCTGACAGAGCATTTGCTAAGTCCAAAGACATGCAGACTCAAGGTCACCGAACAGGAAGACATTCTTCTGAAAACTGAAAGAAGGGGGCAAAGGTTTTCACCTCAGCAGCCTCTGGCCTCTCTTCCTGACGCTCGCTCTCGGGACCTACAAGTGCTTGCTCACAGTTAGTCGTGGGGTCACTGGGTCTCAGCTCTTACTGGCTGTGAAACGGAGAGAGGCTAGGGCTACCATAGGTCAAGAGCTCATGTGCTCCATCTCATTTAATCTCCATTTAACTCCTTTTCTGTGAAGTGGCTGTTGAAGCCCATCTTATAGTTGAAAAAACTGAGGCTCTCTGAAGTGCGGTACTTTGTCTAAGGTAATTGGCTAAACTTGCATCTGAGCCTGAATCTGATTGCCTGTTAAACCTGTGCTCTCTCCATCATTCTACATTACCTGTCGGCACACACATAGCACTTTCTATTCTATTCTATTCTATTCTACTCTATTCTATTCTATTCCATTCTATTCCATTCTATTTTTATCCTATTCTACTGTAAGTCATGGATATTTAGAGCCAAACCTTTACTCTCCAGTAGAAATCAGCAGTTTAAAGGCAATTACCCTCTTGCTCAACACTTCATCCCTCACCAGACCCAGAAGGGGTGTGGAAATAGTTGGTACCCAATAATTGCTTGTTTTTATTGATTTAAACACTTCGATGTGCATATACACCATGATTGTTTTTGCCTAAAAGCCAAAACCCACAGTCCATGGGTGGGATGTTCCTGTACCCAGAGCTGATTACTCTCTCCACTCTAACTAGATTCCTTGCCCATCCTCTTGGGTAACAGAAGCACCACTCAGGCAGTGAACTCTTTCACCCAACATAGCTCTAATCAGAGGTGCGAAGGGAAGCTAGGTTATCTGGAGCAGGTTATATAGGATAGTGGTGCTTTGGACTCTACAAATTCCCAAATCCATGTTGCAAGGTCTGTTTTCAATCTTCAGGCATTGTAGGCATCTCCTGGGGCTATAAGAAGAATGCTCTCATTTCAGGACAGAGTATAGCCAAGAGCCAACTTGGCAAGGGCCAGAGGGATATAAATTCAGAGTGACAACCTAAGGAACATGGTTTTAATAGAAACATACTTCTATTTCTTCTCCGATCACATGTTGACTGTCTGTTTTCATGGGGAGACCTGAACTAAAATGAGGATTGTCAGAACTGGTCATTGAGGGGCTCTGCTTTTCCCCTAAAGCTTCCCTGCCCTCCAGATGACAACTGTGAGAGATCGCGTGGGTGGCTGGGGACTTGGTGAAGTCAGCATTACAGAGCAGCCAGGGAACATGTAGGTATGATTTGCTTTTTACCATGGGGTGCAATCCTGACAAAATTCATTCAAGATCATGTTAACAAATACCCGGACTGCATTGGGCACATGCTAGGTGGCAATGTTTCAAAGGTGAACAAGATGCCTTCTGAGGAGCTTGTAGTCCCATGGAGAAGACAGACATGTAAAGAATTATCTATATTAGATATACTTCCTGTGTCACAATACACATCTTTGGACATAGGATGGGAAGTGGAGAGAAAGCAACTTCACAGAGATAGCCTAGAAAGGCTGAACAGGAGTTTGCAGGATGAACAAGGGGGAAAAGAACATTCCAGAGAGATGGAGGCATTAAAAAACAATGGAATGTTTGGGGAATTAACATAATACAGTTTGTGAGGACCAAGCTTGTTTTTGGATCTGGTAGAGAAGTAGAAGTCCCTGGGCACTTATATGGAGGCGAGATTACAAATGGCCTCATACACCACACCAAGAAGCTCAGACTGTCCCCTGTGGCAACAGCATGGGAGAGACATGGTCAGAAGTGCTCTGTGGAACAATTGCCATGGCGACAGCATGGTAGGTGAAGGAGATGGGGATTCAGGAGACAAAAAGACCAGAAATGGGGCTGATGTGGTGGTGTAAGCAGGAGGTGATGAGGGTCTGAACCAGGACAGAACAATGGGACTGTAGAGACAGGAAGGATTGGGGAGATAGCTAAGAGGCATCCTTCATAGATTGCTGTGATGTTATCCTGCAGAGAAGTCACTTATTGCCTACCAAAGACCTTGCCAGGGTACCAGGACCTCAGGATGGCTACTCCCCTTACTCTGAGATGCTCTGGTAAAGAGAAATGCAGAGTTTCAGAAAGGAATAGATCCTCACATCCACACAGGGTTTACTGTTTACAGAGCTCCTTCATGTGCACTATTTTATTTGTATTACAGGAGTCCTGAGAAGCACACATTATTAGTATTTAAAATTATGTTTCTGTTTTTCTGATTATAAAAAAATTATAGAAATAATAATCATAGAATGCCTAAACAACTTAAAAAAAGAAGTAGAAAATTAGAATTGTCCTAGTACCCAGATTGATAATTAGTTAACATGTTGGTAAACCAGTTGCTTATAATACAATGTTAAGTGAAAAAAAAATACAAAAAATATATTTCAATTCCAACTTTATAACAATAACAACAACAAGAGATTTCTTTTTAGATTTTGTTGTGGTTACAAAATTGGGATTAAAATATAAATAAAAATTTTTTTCTTTTCTTAGCAGTAAATTACAAACATTTTTCTATGTTGGTAAATCAAATTCGCATGCCTAATTTTTCATTGCTGCACAGTTTTCTAACACACAGGTGTGCTGGAATTTATTAATACAACTATCAGTTGATAGGTGTTGATGGACATTTAGGTTATTTCCATGGATGGGAATGTTTGCTCTCATGAATATGTTTTGCTGAATACCCTCTAACGTACATTTCCCCCTTTTATTTCTAATTATTTCCTTAGAATAAATTCCTAAAAGTGGAATCTCTGGGTCAAAAGTTATGTGCATTTCAAAGACGATGTTAGTTGTCAAATTGCTCCCTGGAATTGTTTATTCCAATTCACTACACTTACCTACAGTGAATTGGCCAGCCTATGTTATCCACCTTCGTCAGCGCTAATCATTCTTTTAAAAAATCTTTGTCAGTCTGATACACATAAAATGATATCTCATTATTGGGTTAATCTGAGCATACTTATCAGGTGTGTGGTTGAATTCTTTTTCTCATTTCATGGATAAGGGTTACTGACTTGCCTGTACCATGGATTCAGTAAGCGTCTGAGAATGGACTCCTCCGGCAGTGCTCTTCCCACTGTCTGATACTGCCTCTTGGCATGGGAAGGGTCGCCCTGACTTCTCCACGTTGACGGGGCTTCCTTTCATTGGGGTCACACCCTCAGAAGTCCTGGCCTGCATGTCAAGGCCAGAACACGCCCTTCCTCCTGAGGGTCAGCAGCTCCCTCAACCTGTCGCAGGACCCAGTATCAGGGTCAGCTCATGCCGTGCTCTGCGTGGAGGCCACAGGTATGGTGTGCGCTCAGGTTGTGGTTCCCATTGAAGCTGAGACGGAAAATGACATGAGGAACAGAAGCCCATGTTCTTTCAGGAAGGAAAACTTGGGCTATCAGCCCTCTCTCGAAAACCCGTCCTTGTTCCCTCACTGCTTTTAGGATCTGGTCCAGGCTCTGTAGTCTGGCACGCAAGGCCCCGAGAACCTGGCCTGGACTGCCTCTACCACAGGGTCCATGCCATGGTCTCTCACACCAGCATTGCATCGTTTGTCTACACTTCACGTTTGCCTAGAACTTGCCTGTTTCTTGTCCTTCAGACCTCAGTTTCAATGTCAACTTATTCAAGAAGCTGTTCATCTTTTCTTTGCTACCACAGCCCTCTGAGCTTTCTCCACCTATAGTCCTCCCCTGGGGATAGGACTGTCTGCTTACACGTCTGCCTCCCTTCTCGAAATAAGGGAACACGTCTTACTCATTCCTGAGCCAAGCACCTGCACAGCCTTGGCCAGAGGTGGCACATCCAAAGGTGCATGGACTAAATGGACCTTAGTCCACAGAGAACCTACAGGATTCCATTTGTGATTGGTCATAGATTCCTTCATTCACTCAACAAGTGTTCACTGAAGGTCTTCAGCAAGCGAGATGCTACTGGGCACAGCGATGTTAACAGACACTCCTGTTCCAGCATCGAGGTGTTCATGTTTCCAGCAGTTCCAAGTGTTGGCAGCTCTCAACTGACTCTCTCTTTGGGAATGTCCTCAGCTGAAGAGAACCACCGAGCCCAAGGTTTCACCTCCTTCCTCAAGGCACCCTCCAAGACAGGGAGGGTGTCCACTGAGGTCCAACCCACTTGTCTCAATCTAGGACAACTCTGAGGGTCCATCCCCAGCTCCAGAGTTCTCCACAGGGCCAGCTGAGTCCTTTGTGGCCACTGCATTGCAGTTCAACTTCTGTCTGCCCCATCCTGTTTCCCCTACTCTCCCATCCCAATGGCCTCCCCAGTAAACTTCTTGGATGCAAACTTCCCTCTCAGAGTCTCCTTGCTGGGAAACCCACCCTGCAACAGTGATAAACAAAACAGACATGATACCTGTTCTCACAGAGCTTTGGGGCTGGCTTTGTCCATTAGACCCACCTTTGTTTCTCCCCAAGGATAAACCAAGGACATCCAGCCCCAGTACTGCTGTGGTCATGGTGACACCTGCCAGTGGCCCAAGTACAGACCCATGTAGCCACACCTTTCCCTATGGCCAACACTAAGTCAAGAAAGGGGCTGACTCTGCAGCTCGCTATCATCCACGTTTGTTCCATAAATCTGTCATTTAGTGTCCTCTGAGTCCCAGGTCCTTACGCTGGTGCCAGGGACAGATACTTGAGAGGTAGCTCTTGACCTCCAAGACCATTGTCTGGAGGGGAACATGGGCAAGTAACCAGACCGCTGGGGACACATGGAGTTAAGTGTCCCAGCGAAGACCTGCAGAGCGCTGTGGGAGCTCAGAGGAGGACGTGATGCTTATTTAGGGGGCATGAAGGATTCCCAGAGAAGTAGCAGGAGGAGAGCAGGGTAAGGATGGTATTGATAGGAAAGAGAGGGGAAATGAATTTCAGTTTGAAGACGTGTGTGTGTAAAAGCATGACTAGCAGTGAGTGAAAAGCAAAACCAGGCATTACTTTATGGAGCTCCACAATTGAGTGAGGTAGTCTGCAGGGACAATTATCTTACAGATATCTTATCTTTCTCTGATTATCTTTCTCTATTTTACAGATAGAGAAACTGAGACCCTGGGAGGATAAACAGCTAGACACAGCCATTGGAAGGGGGTTACCTGTGACTTGAATCTGAGTCTTCTGACACCAAATCAATGGCTCTGTCTAGTGCCCTTGTTGGTGCTGGAGTTTTTCTTTAGCAATCAGCATTGTGCCCAATGAGGATTAAAAGCACTATAATGTCAAGGCTTGGCTCTTGAAGCGCTTATACATGGCATTAAAAAATTGATAATAACATGGGACAAATGCAGGAGTACAGGCCCATGCAAATGCCCTGGGGTCAGGGCAGAGTTATGCCCCAGAGAACTGTCCTTAGCCCTGTTTAATATTTGGTACCAGTGATTTGGACAAAGACATATAAAGTCCGCTTATCACATCTGTGGCTGACACACAGCTGGGAGGGATAGAAGAAATGATTGATGACAAAATCAAACTTCTAAATGATCTCAGTTGGCTGGAACGATGAGCCAAATCCAGTGAGATGAAGTGCAGCAGGGGTCCGTGCGAGGGCCAGCATTTCCCTTCAAACAGTCAACTGTGCTAGAATAGGAGAGGGGAGCCCAGCCTGGCCCCCAGCTGTGAGGGAGAGATCCAGGGACTTCCTCAGGCCTCAATCTAACTTACCAAGTATTTAAGTTAAAAGTGTAACACACTAGCACATCCATGGTCTGTGTGAAGATTATAATTATAGTTGGGGCTCACATTTAATAGGACATTTTATAAATTACCTCAGAGATGACTTAATGGGACATTTTATGAATCCCTCGGGAGGTGGCCTGGTGGTGGGGGACAGCATCTTCAGGTGCAAGAGGAAGTTACTTATGCATTGCTTCATCTGGACAACACTCCCTGTGAGCTTACCCTATTCCAGGTCCTGGACAACACAGAATATTAGCCTAGGAAGTGCTGGGACCTGGCAGAAGGCCTTGCCCTTGCATTCTCCCACTTAACAGTTGTGTCACTCTGGGAAAGTCATGGAGGCTGGCTAGGCTTCAGTGTCCTCATAAAATGGGCCCACTCATTCAACCTCGTAGGGTTTTGTGAGCAGTGAATGAGAGAGTGTGTGTAGAATGTTGGACACAGAGCTTAGCTTGAAATTACTATTGAAAAATGATGCTTACTGTTAGTATCCAGGCAAATCCAGAGACATCTATTAATAGTCAGTGGGATCCCAGGTCCCTTGGAGTTGGGTTTGGGGTCAGGTCTTCAGTCTTTGGGTGGGTTTCAGGAAAGGATGATTTTTTCTGTAATTATGCCTTTCCTTTATATGTGTGTGTATGTGTGTGTGTGTGATAAATTTCAAGACTGAGGAAGAACTCAGACCCCAAATCACTGGGGCATTAAACAGATGAGAGAGAGGGAGATGGTAATTCACTTACCAAAATGGTGTCCCACCATGGGCATGGGACCTCAGGTACAAGAAAGTATCTGAATTAGGGTCAAAAGTTAAAAACTATACTGTCAGCCAGGGACACATGGGGCTGATTTCCATAATTCTGGGCTGGGGTGTCCTTAATCTACTTTGTTTCAGGAAAGGTTGATCTTCAGGCCTCTGGGTCTGTTTCCTTATCTGAGACATGAGAGGATTAGACCAAATTAGTGGTTCATAAATGAACGTGCGTGGAAAGGTACTGGCCCATGTTGAAGTCAAGTCCATGACATCCCACTCAGACAAATTCCCAACTGCTCCATGGTGGGCTACCAGGGAGATAGAGTGATCCTTGCCATAGGGAGCCATGCAGAAAAAAAACACTGGTAGGTCTTTTCCTGCCACGTTCACCAGCCAGACCCTTGGGCTACCTTGATGAGTGTTTTTCCCTGCTCTGAGGGAAGAAGGAGGAAGAAGCTGGGGGTTTGGTGAAGTTGAGTTGCTCACCCACTTCTCTGAGTGTGCCCAGGACACTGTGAATTGAGTGAGGTAGTGAGAGTGTATACTTTCCATTTCCATCAATAAATCTCTTCAAAATTTTGTTTTTGATGACAGTATTAATAATGAAATTACAAAACTACTTGGAGACTCAAGTTCACTTCGTATTGTAACAATATTGCATATCTATACTACCTTGATTGACAACTTCTACCAAGAAAAATACTGTCTACAGCATAAATAATAAAGTATAATTTTATATTCTATTTTTATTTTAAGATTACAGAAACTTCCTTTAAAACGACAGTGTTAGAGTGTTAACTGTCTTTTCCTGGAAGAGATGGTTTTTTATGAGATTCATCTTTCTTTTTTTGAGGGGAGTGAATGTTAAAGTTCTCATCCTTTTTTTTTTTTTTTTGTGGTACGCGGGTCTCTCACTGTTGTGGCCTCTCTACTTGCGGAGCACAGGCTCCAGACGCGCAGGCTCAGTGGCCATGGCTCACGGGCCCAGCCGCTCCGCGGCATGTGGGATCTTCCCGGACCGGGGCACGAACTCGTGTCCCCTGCATCGGCAGGTGGACTCTCAACCACTGCGCCACCAGGGAAGCCCTCTCATCCTTTTTTGAAATGTTTATGAAAATTGATGGACACTGTTATTTTTGTTTTTTTATTATTTTTAATTGTATTACTTAGAAGAGTAAAAAGTTAATAACGTTATGATTGTTCCCCTCTTTTAAAAATGTCCCTGGTCTATGAAATACAAAAAAATGCCTGAAAACAGATTTAGGAAGAATTTATGAATTTTATTTCTAAAGTAAGGAGGTAACTCTCCAGTGTGGCTTGAGAGGGAGTGTCAGTTCTCCAGACTCTAATGTTGAACTCTGTGTCTAGCAATAGGCTGGGTACAATATGGAAGATATAAAAGGACAATCGCTGACTCCAGAGCTCTTGGCATCACACTTGGAAGATGAAACAAGGGTTGGAATAATTTGATGTCTAGATGTGGCAGTGACCCGGCTGCCTGTTAACTACAGATGGAAATACATGCAATTGAGCTCAGCATTCAAGGCTCTTTGTGATTGTACTCCAACTTGTCATTAGAACCTTATTCCTCTTCCTCTCCGTTGTATCCTTAAACTCTGTGCTGGGAACTTCTTTGGAAGTCTAGAGAAATATATATATATCTCCTCCCGCCAAAATATATAAGACCATATAGCACGTTACCACCACTTCTTAGAATCATGTTCTGCCTTATTGTGCACTTATCTGTATATTTCTCTTACTTCCTTTCCCTTTAGACAGACAGATGGCTGCATCAGAGCAGGAGCTAATGTCTTTCTCTCATCCTTCTGGTTCTAGCACAGCTAATAAATATGAGATGAGTTGAATGGAATTTAATGCTTCTCCCTAGTTCATCTGACTCAAATAATCCACACTAAATTACTGGGTCTTAAATTTGATCAGGAAACCTCAGAACATCAGATGTCACTTCCTACTTGCTGTCTCCCTACTTTAGACTCAGAACAAGCCTGAAATGGCCCTGTCTGAATTGGTTTTCTCTGGCTGAAGTCATGACGAGACCTGAGGTGTGAGTGGGAAGAAAAAATAAAGTCAAGTTTTCAAATCTGAAAACTGTTGGCATGGGTTTTTCTGATATTAGTGAGGAGGACATGACCACTCCCATTTTACTGATTCGGCAAGCTCCTTCTTTTCGTAAGACAGTCCAGCATGGAGCTGCAGAACCTGGGGGCTAGACAAGGCAGTGGCCCTGGCTACTTGCAAATAATAGATGGATGTGCACATAGCTTAGCTTGGCATTCAGGGCTCGCTGTGGTCTTAACCCCAACCTTATTTCTCGTCTTCTTCAGTTCACCAACTTCAGCTCAGTGCAGCTCAGCCAATATTTGCTATTCCCTGCACAGTGACAGAAAACCGAAAAGGCACTGGGGATACTAGGATGAAGAAGACGCAGGCCATTCCTTTGAGAGGAACAACATTGAGTGCTTCTCAGAAAGGTGTGAAGTTAGCCAAATAGGAAAGGGAAAAGGTAGACGCAGATAAGACTCTGGATCACACTGCAGAAATTGGTGATGCAAAACAGAACTGGACTTGCTCGTTGTAGGTCCCAAGTGGATGCCAAGTTAGTGCACTTTTTCATATAAATTTATATTTGTTTTCTAGTAATAATCATGTTTTATAAAATTACAGCGTTTGTTTTAATTATTTAATCTCTCCAAGCCATGTTTATTCATCTTTAAAATGGATGTTAACATACATACACAGTAGCTACCTCAAACAGTGGCATCAATAGTGGATAAAAAGTGCTTCACAAATTACCAGATATTATTTTATTTTCACCAGTTTCTGCATACGTGGTATGAAGTAGTGTTAGATAGGCTATAGGGAAAAGGAGTGGTGCAAAATAACTAGGACCTCTTCCAAGTCACATTCACGAATTGCTCGGTGACCCCACATAGATCACTTTATTTTTCTATCCCTCCCTCGTGCCTGATAGAGAAGACAGGGGAGATTGTATCTGCCTTATATCTACCTCCTTCAGAGATAGAGAAGATGATTTAGAGTCCAGGAGACACTGAGTACCTATGGGAAAATGGAAGGCAAGATTTTTTGTCATTCTCTCTCTTCCTCTTGTTCCTTTTTTTTTTTTTTTTCGGTCTTTGCCAAAGGCAGTTTCTCATAATGTTTTTATTTTCTAAGGCTGGCAAGACCTCTAGCTTGGAAAACAAGAATACTTAACTGTTAGAATGACCTGGTTTTGATTTCAAACTTGGAGAAGCATGACAAATATATTGAGGACAAAGGATGCATGTTTACCTTAGAAGTAAGCACAGCACTAGGCAGATGGCTGGAGTGGAAACAGCATTAGGACTGGGGTCAGGACACCTGGGTTTGAATTCCTGTTCTGTTTTTCATTAACTATTTGACATTGAGCAAATCAATTTACTTCTCTGGGTTCTTACTTTTCTTATACATGAAGTAATAATAGCACTATCTATCGTGGAAGGTTTCACGCCCACGTAGGTACGCTGTATATTTGCTCTTGTAGCTCACGCATTTGGAAGATGATGCTGTGTAGAAGACTACTTAATCTCTGTAACTCTTTGATGCCCAATGGGGAAACATCACTGCCTTTTCTTCTCTATCTTCACTCACTCCCACGATGATCTGGTGTTTCATGGTCTTTAGTATCACCTATATGTTTATGACTCTCATCTACCTGGATACTCTGTGCTTTCACTTGAATGTCTAACAAGCATCTCAAACTTAACATGTGCAGCACTGAACACCCAGTCTGCCCTCCCCATCCTGCTCCACCTACAATCATCTCCGTCTCTGTGAACTGCAGCTTCTTCCAGTTGCTTAGGCTCAAAGCCTCGCAACCTTTCTCGACTGCTCTCTCTCGACCCCACATTCAAACTAGCAGCAAATCCTGGAGGAACTCACCACTCTCACCACCTCCAATGTCATCATCTTAATCTAAGAAATCATTGGCTCTCACCTGGATTCCTGAAACAGCCTCCTGACTAGTCTCCCTGCTTCTGTACTTTCTCATAGAGAAACTCTTCTCAAAACAGCAGCCAGTGTCATCCTATTAAAAAAAAAAAAACCTGATCCTGTCATTCCTCTATTGAAAACCTTTCTAGGACATTCCACTGCAACAGAGTCAATCCAAGTTCTTTCTTACCTTGACCCCCTGGACCAGTATAGCCAGGCCCCCATACCTCTCTGACTTCCGGTTGCTTTCACTCTAGCCACACTAGTCTCTGCTGTGAAAGTCTGGGGTCAGACTTTCACTCCAATGGCTTCTTGTGCTTTCAGTACTAGCCTCCCAAATAGCTCCATGTCTCACTCTCTTGTCTCCTTCAATCTTTGTTCAAATGTCACCTTCTCAGCAAGGCCTTCCCTGACCGTCCCATTAAAACTGCTCCTTGGGTTTCCCTGGTGGCGCAGTGGTTGAGAGTCCGCCTGCCGATGCAGGGGACACGGGTTCGTGCCCCGGTCCGGGAAGATCCCACATGCCGCGGAGGGGCTGGGCCCGTGAGCCATGGCCGCTGAGCCTGCGCGTCCGGAGCCTGTGCTCCGCAACGGGAGAGGCCACAACAGTGAGAGGCCTGCGTACCGCAAAAAAAAAGAAAACTGCTCCTCGATCTCTGCCCTCCCGATCACTTTCCCCAGTTTGTTTGTATGCATAGCACTTTTTTCCTTGCAACATGCTAGAATGTAAACTCTGTGACAGCAGGTAGTTTTTATTGTTTTATTCACTGATTTATTCTTTATTCCTCTGTACATGTCTAGCCGCTAGCAGGTACTTAATAAATATTTGTTGAATGAATGAATGAACAGGGCATGCTACTAAAAATAAGGAGCATCAGCACATGTACTCTTGAAAACAATCATTGGTTACATTATCTCCGTTTCACAGACTATTTAATTGAAGCTCTGAGAGATTAAATAATTTGCTTATGTTTATACAATGGGTGTGTTTATGATCAGATTAAATCGGGCCCACAATTTTCAAATCCATATTCTTTCTATTACACTACAAAGTAGTATACATGTGAAAAAGATCCTAAAATTTATGCTTTTTTTTTTTTTTTTTTTTTTTAAATTTCTGGCCTTACCTCCTTGCATGGTTCCTTCAGGCTCTGGCATCTATCGGGATGGTTGGGTAAGAGAGGATTCGTGCCCCAGTACACATCCTACAGAGATCTGTCCACATGCTGAGCCTTGGCTCTGTTCCCAGACAGAACATTCTCTGTCCCCTCTCAACTGGGGCATGAGAGTGTGGACAACCAGGCTGGGGAGGGCTGGTGTTTCATGCAAATGTCTCTGCATTTGACGAGTCCCTTGGCTTCACGTCCCAGTCCCTGAACGTCCTCCCCCATCAGGCGGGCTCCTGTCTCTAGCCTTCCGAAACAACTTTTTGCCTTCCTTCACACAGCTTTTGTCTTCCTGCTCTTAGTGTGACGTTGTGTCTGGCCACACGGGCCATGCCGGCTATTTTTACTCACAGCAGCCACCAGCCCATATGGTTCCCATTACCACAAACTGTTACCTTCTTTGAAACCATTTTGCAAATGAGTGGACTGCAGACAACCAGGAGGTCAAGTCCACGTGGCCACTCACAGGGCTCCCAGGAGTGGCCTGGGCAGGTATGTTGGTCTTGATGAATGTCCTTTAAAACCAAACTGGGTTGGACAAAATGCTGCTTAATTCACTTTTTCTTAGATTCCCTTCTCCTTTTCCTCTACGTTCAGTTCTGTAGGTTTCCAACAAGGTCAAGTTTCAAAGGCAGGCTGCTTTTTACAGGGACATGAATTTGAGTTTTGTTTCTCCATTTGGGGAGCTTGCTCCATGACGGTCTCTTGATGGGACGTGATGTATGTTAACCCCTCGGGGAGTGACATGCAGCCATCAGTGCAGAGTATACGGGTATATGATGGGATGAGGTGGGTCCTGAGCGTCCCGCGACTCCGAGAAGATGATGAGAGGCTCCAGGGCTTTGACGCTATGGCTCACATCTCCTTGGGCACGTAGAACACGTGAATTCACAAAACGTTTCGAACACCTCATTTTATTTGAGCCTCACGATCTTGCTGTGAAACTGGGTTTTTCATTTTCATTTTACAGATGAAGAAACTGAGCTGTGGGGCTTCCCTGGTGGCACAGCGGTTGAGAGTCCGCCTGCCGATGCAGGGGACGCGGGTTCGTGCCCCGGTCCGGGAGGATCCCACATGCCCGCGGAGCGGCTGGGCCCGTGAGCCATGGCCGCTGAGCCTGCGCGTCCGGAGCCTGTGCTCCGCAACGGAAGAGGCCACAACAGTGAGAGGCCCGCGTACCGCAAAAAAAAAAAAAAAAAAGAAAAAAAAAAAGAAAAAAAAAAGAAACTGAGCTGTGAGCGGCTAACTGACTTTCCCAAGGCTGCGTGAGAGTCTGAGATGGGAATCAACCTCAGCTCCCAGACTGCAGGCCAGAGTTCAGGCCCCAACAGAACAGATGCCTGAGTGGCTTGAAACAAAACTGGGTAGGGCTGATTCAAAGAAGAAGTTAGCAGATCACAGTGGGGCCTGATGGGGCTTGTCGCATCGAAACTGGAAGTTGGCAGTGAGACCCAGGCGCGCTGTGGTACTGTAAAGCTGCCGCCACTCTGGCTGAATGACATTGAAATGGACGCCAACAAAGGGCTTCTTCCTGCAGTGTAGAATGTCACCTGACCAAGGCCCAGGAGCTATTATAATGCGCTGAGCTAAGCCTTCCAAAGCAGTGGGTAGGTGAAAAGAAGAGCTCTGGGCTGCGAATGAGATTGGAGGCCAGCCCAAGTCATTCTGAGATCCTTTCCAGCGGGGGACCATCTGTGATCCAGGACCCTCCTACCAGGCCCTCCATCGTACTCTTGGCTCCCCTCCCCCTTTCCTACCGTTTTCCAGCTCCACCTGTGTCCTTTCAGCTCCTCAGATGCACACAGCTCCTTCCTGCTTCAAGGTTTCTGGGCGTGTTGTTCTCGTGACCTAGAACACTCTTCCCTGTTCTTTGCAAGTCAGACTTTTCCACATAAATGTCCCCATCTCAGAAAGTCCTTCCTTGGCCACATAAATGGGTTGAATAGTGACCCCCCCCCACCCCCCAAAAAAGATATGTTCACGTCCCAACACCTGGAAACTGTGAAGGTGACCTTATTTGGAAAAAAGGGTCTTTGCAGGTATAATCAAGTTCAACCTCTTGAGATGAGATCATCCTGGATTTAGGGTGAATCTTAAATCCAATGACAGGTGGCCTTATAAGAAGAGCAAAAGCATAGAGACACACAGGAAGATGAGGGTGATGGGCAGGTGGATGCAGGGATTGGAGTGGGCAGCCCAAGCCAAGCAATGCTGACAGCCACCAGCTGGACAAGGCAAGGGAAGGAATCTCCCCTAGAGCCTTCAGAGGGAGCACAGCTCTGCTGATGCCTGGATTTCAGGCGTCTGGCCTCCATAAGTGTGAGAGAATAAATTTCTGTTGTTTTGAAGCCACCAACTCTGTGCTATTTTGTTACAGCAGCCCTAGGACATAATACAGCATCTAATTTAAGCAGCTCCCCGCCACCCTCTGCATATACACATGGACACGTATTCACTATTCAGTCCATTTTGATACTTTCATGTCAATGATACGTTTTTAAGTATACCATCATCTGGGATGACTTGAGTTTTGTCCTTATTCCCACTTCTTGAGGGCAGGGACCACGCCCACACCTGTCCTTCTCACGTTTCCGCAGCTCCTAGCACATTACTAGGTATATAGTATGTGCTCAAAAAAACTTATGAAATAAGATCTGAGTTTTCTGGCCTCATGTCTCTCCCAATGCTCCACTCCTACCACACTCCTCTCCCCACTGCCTTCCCACTTCTCAGTTCTTTCACACACACAGCTCCCGTGGCCCAAAAGGCTGCCAGCCCCTTCTCTCCCTGGTGTACTCCAACTAGTTCTCCAAGGCGAAGTACAGAGTGTTCCAGTGGAGGCACGGCCTAGTTCCTTCCACGTGGCCAGTGTTCCCGTCTCTGCTGCAACATGTAAAAGAGGGAACAGGATGTCTGAGTACTTAACTGACTTCCCACAGGCTTCATGCTCTTTGGGAGGCCAAGACCTTGCCTTGTTCATATCTGTAACCCAGCACCCAGCACAAGGCCCAGCACTGAACATACACGTCACACAAGTGTGTTAAATCAATGCATCCGCAGAAGAGGGCTATTATAATCCAGTTTTTAAAATATATTTTATTTTTCAGATTTACAGAAAAATTAAGAAGATATTGCATAGTTTCCATATACGCTGCACCAGTTTTCCCTCTTATTAACAGTATGGTACTTTTGCTACAATTAATGAACCAATTCCGACCTATTTTTATTAACTAAAGTCCATGTTCTGTTCAGATTTCCTTGTTTTTTACCTGATTTTTTTCTGTTGTTATTGTTCCAAGACCCCATCCAGGACACATTACATTTAGTCATCATGTCTCCTTAGGCTCCTATTTTTTTTTTTTTCTTTTAAATGATTTAGTTTCAACTTGACATTTTAAAACATTTTTTTTTTTACAGTTTTACTGAGGAATAAATGACATATATCACTGTATAAGTTTAAGATGTACAGAATTAAGGTTTGATTTACATATATTGTGAAATGATTACCACAATGGGTTTAGTTAACATCTATCATCTCATATAGATATGATAAAAAAAGGAAAAAGCAATTTAAAAATTTATAAATGTTATGAAATATAAAAGATTTAATACCTCTACCTCTCCTCTTTCATCCTCTCCCCAAAATTTTATCATGCTTTTAATTATATCAATAACCAGTGTTTGCTTCATTATATCAATGTAAATGTTGTTCACTGCAGAACCTATTAGTATACTGTGGTTACATGTCCCTATTTTTTATTGAAGTATAATTGACCTACAACACTATGTTAGTTCCTGGTGTACAACATAGTGATTCTATACTTCTATACATTACAAAATGGGCATCACAATAAGTCTAGTTACTATCTGTCGCCACACAAAGTTATTACAATATTATTGTCTATATTCCCCACTCTGTACGTTTTATCCCTGTGACTCATTTATTTTGTAGCTGGAAGTTTTTACCCTCTTAATCTGCCCCCTCCTTTCACTCATTCCCCTACCCTTCCTTGGGCTCATCTTGACTGTGACAGTTCTAGGCTCTCTTTGTTTTTGATGACCTTGATGGTTTTGAGGACCTTGATGGTTTTCAGGAGCACCTGTCAGGTGTTTTGCAGAATGCCTCCATATTGGAATTTAATGTTTTTCTCATGATTAGACTGGGCTCATGGGTTTTTAAGAGAAGGATGCCACAGGTGTAAAATGCCACATCATATTATCACATCGTATCAAGGATACATACTATCAACATGATTTATCGATCTTGATGTTGACCTTGATCATGTTGCTGATGTAGTATCCGTCAGGTTTCTTCACTGTAAAGTTATTCTTTTTCCCCCTTTCTATACTGTACTCTGGAAGGAAATTACTATCAGAAGCTACTTTTCATTTTTAAGCTATACTTATGCTTTAATTTAATAAGTAGTGCCCTAAGTCACATCCACCATTGATTAATTGTCACAACACTCTACATGGGAAACTGAGAGAGAGTTTAAACTATATTCCCAAGGTCATACAGTTAGTAAGAACAAAGATAAATTCAGTTTTATCTGACTCCAAAGTCTGACCTCCATGTCCTTTTTATACTGCTTCCCTAGAGTACTAATCCACTAAACTCTTTTTTTTTTTTTTTTTATTGTGGCACGCAGGCCTCTCACTGTTGTGGCCTCTCCTGTTGCGGAGCACAGGCTCCGGACGCACAGGCTCAGCGGCCATGGCTCACGGGCCCAGCCACTCCACGGCATGTGGGATCTTCCCGGACCGGGGCACGAACCCGTGTCCCCTGCATCGGCAGGCGGACTCTCAACCGCTGCGCCACCAGGGAAGCCCTCCACTAAACTCTTTACATGGCCTTCTAAGTGTCCCAGGTCTTGCTCTGGTGAGAGTGAAATGGAAACCTAGACTGGCTGAGCAATAATTTACCATCTACACTGTCTCTGAAAGCCAGTTAACATGCAGATCTAGTCTGTGTACCAACATAAATTTCTTTATGCTCCCCCATTACCATGAACAAGAGTCACAAACTCACATCAGCTTTGCTTGGGGAATCAGACTCCAGCTTTGGCAATCTAGCTCAGCCATATAACACACTCAAAGTTGGGAGGAGTGGGAGGGCAAAAAGTGCTTTAGGATTATTTTCAAGGGTACAGGGAAGAAATGCAATGTAACATCCCAAACTTCAGTAAGTGACTTGAAGGCCCAAAGAGTGAAAGTGACTCGCCAAAGGCTACACACGGAGATACTGACAGAGCTGGAACTAGAACCAATGTCTTCAATTTGGCTCAGGACTGTTTTAATTTAAGACAAGTGCTTCTAAGAAGAAGCAAGGTCATGGCTGATCATTGTTTGCACTTGGCAGGCTCCATTGGTAAGAGCAGGGTCTGAGAAATGGGCTTCCCATCACTGGTGTGCCACTGTCTTCATACCACCCTGGTGCTATTTGGGGGGGCCATGTTGGGACATATAACTAAACTCCTATGAGCCTCATCTGTCCTCCATGAGTAAAATCCTTAGCCTTCTAGGTTAGCCAGGACTGACAGGTGAAGGAACCACAACAGGGTATATTAAAAGTTTGGAAGCACTAAATAAAGAGGGGGAGATTCAATGATCCAAGATCTGTTATCTTCCCTTCCAAAAAGGAAGACATCCTGGCTTCTCACTGAGGCCATTTCCAGAGCTTGGATATGAGACAGGATTGTAAGCCCACTGGTCTATAAGACCACAAACAGAAATCAGGTAACATGCATTGGACATGTTTCCTTTTACAGGGTTCTATGGGATTATAACATCAAGGGCTACTATGATAAGTCTAGGATATCAGAGACTATTTAGAGTAGATTCCTTTTAAAATAGTTGTATAATAATAACCTCCATTGGGGATTCCCTGATGGCGCAGTGGTTGAGAGTCCGCCTGCCGATGCAGGGGACACGGGTTCGTGCCCCAGTCTGGGAGGATCCCGCATGCCGCGGAGCGGCTGGGCCCATGAGCCATGGCCGCTGAGCCTGCGCGTCCGGAGCCTGTGCTCCACAATGGGAGAGGCCACAACAGTGAGAGGCCCGCGTGCTGCAAAAAAAAACAAACAAACAAAAAAAAACAAACAAAAAAACCTCCATAATGACAAACATTTGCAGAGAAATTTCTCTCCTATATCATCCCATGGGTATGATATAGGTGAACCTGATATTCCGGTAAACTTGACATGATTGTTCATTTTGGTGAACTTGACAGGATTGCCCCTATTTTACAGAGGAATAAATTAAAATTTAGAGAAGTTAAGTCTCTTGCCCAAGGCTATGGAGCTAAAGCTGGGTTCAAGACTTCAACCATGATCTTTTGACAATTTGATGGTGATTATCTTTGTTTCCTATTTCTGTTTGTAACACGCATGTGTTGATTCTACATAGCCCAGATATTCTAATTAGGTAACAACCAAAGAGGTAGTTTTAGGAGATGGATGAGATATTCTTTTTTTTTTTTTTTTTTCTTGGCTGCATCGGGTCTTAGTTGTGGCACATGGGATCTTTCATTGCGGTGCACGGGCTCTTTGTTGCAGTGCGTGGGCTTCTCTCTATTCTCTCTAGTTGTGGTGTGCTGACTCCAGAGCACACGGGCTCAGTAGTGGTGGCACACAGGCTCCAGAGAACATGGGCTCTATAGTTGTGGCACGCAGGCTCTCTAGTTGTGGTGCACAAGCTCAGTAGTTGCAGCGTGCAGGCTTAGTTGCCCCGCAGCACGTGCGATCTTAGTTCCCAGACCAGGGATCGAACCTGCATCCCCTGCATTGGAAGGCGGATTCTTAACCACTGAACCACCAGGGAAGTCCCTGGATGAGAAATTCTAATTCCACAAATTGAAAATAAAAAGGAGAGTGAGGAGGTGAAGGAGTGTGGGTGGATTCTTAGGGGATCTTGTTGCTCTAGGGAAGGCCAAAGATGCACTGGGGAACTGGCTGAGGAGGAAGAGAAGAATGAGGTATAAGTGAAGCTACCAGAAGGGATGAGGGGAGTTTTGAGATGGGGACAGAGTGGGAGAGGTCTTAACCTTATACCTCTTTGACGTTTTCTCTGCCTCTCTCAGGCAGACTCTGTTTCTCCTCCCTCTGTGCTCCCTTCCCTACTTGTTCTGGGTAGCTCTTGGCACTACAGCTGCTCTTATAGGGGTGCTCTCTCCCATTCTGTGAGCTCCCTGAGGGCAGGAGCTGGTCTGATCCATTTCCATCAACCTAGCACTGCCCTGCAGAGAGCCTGCTACTATGTAGACATCAGACTAGTGCTGGTTAGTGAACAAATGAATAATGAATGAATGACGATTGATGAGATGGGTTGAAACAATCACTGGTCTACCTTCTTGGGACTTTGCTTTCTGTGATAAATCTCAAACAAAGTTCTTTTCAAGTGTGAATACAAAGGTTATGCAGAAGGAATCCTTAGAAATAACAGTGGTGGAGGGACACAAAGGGTAACTAGCTCAGTGGGGCTGAGTGGGTAGAGAACCCCTTTTGATAATGGATCAAATGGGTGCAGTGGGAAGACAACACCACCGTGCCAATAAAGTTTTGAGGGGCAATGACCGAAAGAGTTGGGTATTGAAGAGAAAAATCTTAAGACTATAGAGACAGATAGAGATAATACAAAAAATGCAAATACTTTTTAAAAATTCTAAGCAATAATCTAACTTCAAAGTGAGAAGTCAAAGGACAGGGAGGATTAGACAAGGGAAGAGGCATTTTCCTTCCCCTCCAGGGAGTGGTGGCTCAGGCATTGAGTCAGGGAGGGCTACACTTGGAAGGTGCCCCCTGCTCACTAAAGGGAAGATTCTGAATATGAGGAAAATGAGGGTGTTTCTAGATGACAAGCAACGTCCATCAGTCAGTAAGTGAAGGCCACTCAAACTCCCTTTTTCAAGACTCTTTTCTGTTTAAAAACAAACGAAATGAGCTCTCCTAATATGTGGTTTCTGGTTATAGACATGATGACAGACCCAGCTCACCTTCCCCATTTCTATCCTCTCTCCAGGGCCCAGGAGTCAGGGATGAGAAGTGGGTGGAGGGTGAAGAGAGGAGTGACAGGACTGAGGTTTCTCAGAGGACAACGCTGGGGTGCAGGGGAAGTAATACTGGTAAGGAAAGCCAACTTACTGTGTGCTGGGCCCCGCATGGCATGTTTTTACCTAGATCACCACCTTTCATCCTTACCACAGCCCTGTGACATGGGCATATATATTACTTCCATTTTAGTACTGAGAAAACTGAGGCTCAGAGAGGTTAAGTAATTTATTCAAGATCATACAGCTCATTTGTGATGGAGTGAGGATTTGACTCCAGATTCTATGCTCTTAATTACCGTGGTGACTGCAACCCTCTCTTTTTCCCTGAGTGTCCGCAAAATATTGGTTGATATAATGGAAACATACATCACTTTGGAAATAGAAGTCATTAAAACAAGAGATATCTAGGAAAAACCAGAGAATAAAATGCCTAGCACACTGCCTTACATATAGTAGGTCTAAATCAACATTTCCCTTCCTTTTCACCTGGTCCCACATATAGGGCCCTACTATTATGGGTTCCTTTGATGAATAGAGAGATAGACCTATTAGTGTGTGCTTTGTCCTAAGGTTCCCTGGATGCATACGGGGTCTGGCTGTCAAGCATTCATTATACAGATAAGCAGGGAGCGCTCTCTGAGACGGGGGTACGGGCCTAGTGGATGTGCACTTCTGGTCCTTGGTGGGGCGCAAGACTCAGGCCGCCTGCACGCTTCCTTCTTGCTGTGTTGGTTTTTGGGAAAGAATTAAATTCTCTCTGGGAAAGAATCAAAACATTTCTTGAGCAATAATGCAAAGAGAAGACGTCCAGCTTCTGGCATCTTCCACTTGGCTATTGTGAGTCAAGAGTCTTGTTGAGAAGAGAACAAAAAAGATTTCAAAATCCCCAAAGCTCCCTTACTTGTCAAGAACTACTTCTAGTGTGTTACTCTGAACAACTTGGAATATGAGGTGGGATAGGCTGCTGGAAACACAAAGAGGAAGAACAAAGGCATCCATTGCAGGGGTTCACGGAGAACAAATAGGAACAAGATCTCCTGGTCAGTGTTCTTACTGCCCCTGCCTTTTGAGGGGGTCAACACTTGAGGGCAGGGATAGTAGAACATTCCACTATGAGAGAATCAGAGCATTTCTTTGCTTCTCTTAGTATAGTAACAACAGTACTGACAAGAAAACATTAACAGCACCTAAGAGAGGTCACACTGTGGACACTTCATATGTGCCGGGTTTGAAGTCCGTTACATACACGATTTCAGTGAATTCTCACAACAGTCCCATGAGGCAGGTACTAGCACTCCTCCCATTTCAGAGAGGAGGGAATGGAAGCACAGAGAACTTGAAATAAATTTTCCAAGACCTCCAGCTACAAAGTGACTGAGCTGGGTTTCAAATACTCAAAAAATGATTCAGAGTCTGTGCTCTAAACCCCAGGACTCCACTGCTTCTTGGTCATGACATGAAGTTACACCTATTTTGAGGTTTACTATGTGCCAGGTTCTACTGTAAATGCATTACAAATATTATCTCATTTGATCCTTGATAATACTACAATACAGGTATCATTATCATCCCCACTTTGCACATGAAAAAACAGAGGCAGAGAGAAGTTTTAAAACTTTCATAAAACCATACAGCTAACAAGTATCACAGCAGAATTTGATTCCAGACAGTCTGGATCTGAGTCTCTGCTGACAGGCTGAGCCTCAGGATTCTGTAGGCCAGGAGGACTGGGCACATGGGGAAGACCCTGGGCCCTAAAGAGTGAGGGAGGAGACCTTGAGTCCATCAGCCACGGAAGGCAGCAGCCCTGGAAAAGAGTTGGTCCCTGATCTGAAGACAGCACTTATTCCCCTTCTCTTCTGTGTATTCATCAAGACTGACCTGAAGTAATAGAAGTGTGACACTCCTCCCCAACCCCCTTCTCTCCTCCATCGTCATCAAAGCTCACCTGAGCTAACAGAAAACATTCCCAAATGACTTGTCTGTGATCTCTTCCCCCTGCAGCCAGACCCTCAGGTGTCACTTGAAACACAAGTCTGACCCTTTTACTTCTCAGGTTACAAACCTTCAATGGTTCTCATTGTCTAGAGCAGGAATCTGACAATGGAAATGGTCTATATCTGCATTGCCCAATACAATAGCCCCTAGACATACTGGGCTATTGAACACTTGAAATATTGCTTTTGCCACTGAGGAACTGAATTTTTTATTTTATTTAAATTAATTTACATAGCCTCATGTAGCTAGTAACTACCATATTAGACAGTGCGGGTCTAGAGTAGGAAGTCCCATGTCCGTAGCCGGACAATGAGACCCTTCCGGACCGAGGCACTGCCTTCTCACCAGCCTAGAGTGTCCTCATCACTCATCCTTCACCTGCAGCTACTTGCTGCGTCTCAGTCCAGCTGAGTTGTGCTGTGCTTCCACGCTTTGCACAGCACTGGGACTAGGGCAAGACAAGGGGGGCTTCTAGGACACGTGGTTTAGGAGGTGCTCAGGCTCAGTGTCGCGCAGTACAGAGTCTGGAAAGCCCTTCAGTGCCTTCCCTTCTCCATCAGTCCCCACTCATCCTTCAAGCCCCATCTCAAATGCTGCCTCTACTGGGAAGCCTTTCCCAACACGCCCAGCCAGAAGTGGGTCCCTTCCCCTCTATGTCACCTAGAGCTTACACAACACTTTGCCATCCTCCGTCTCACACTCAGCCCCTGCCTGTTTCCCCATCTTCTCCTCTGACTGGTCAGTTCTTTAAGACCAGGGACCATGAATCATCAACGTCTTCATTCTCAATGCTGTCCTAGCCAGAGAAGGGGTTTATTCTGTGAATGCAAATCAAATTACTGAATTGGATTTTTGTGGTGTGGGACTCGAGGGACATTGTTCCAGCTAATGATTAAGAACTCTCCAGACAATAGGGGCTTCTTAGACAATGGGTGAATTTCCAGGATGTCCGGCCCCCTTCCGAGAAGGAGGGGAGATAACAAAATGTAAAAAAGGTGTCTGTCAAAGACCAATCAGACAGCTGGGGAGAAGGAGGGAGATAACAAAATGTAAAAAAGGTGTCTGTCAAAGACCAATCAGGCAGCTGGGGACAAGTTCCCTCTCTGGTCCGAGCCTAAGCCGGGACCAATCAGCAGGAGAACACAACCAAATCTATAATTTACATACGGGGAAGTGGGAACCTATAAAACTGACATATTCGCGCCCAAAAGGGTTCCTTCTTCGACCTCCTGCGTGAGGACCAAGGAACCCCGGTGCACCGGCCTTCAATAAACCTCTTGCGTTTTGCATCGACTTCCGACTCTTGTTGTTTCCTGGGCGAGTCGAAACTCCTAGGAGACCGCGCAGGTCTAACATTTGGGGGCTCGTCCGGGATTCCACTCGCCCCGGACCACAAGAACATCGGGAGTTGGAGGTACCAGGTAAGCTCGAGCTTGATTGTCTGTTTGTCCCTTGTTCTTTGTGGGCCATTATCGGAGGAAAGCCGTAAGAATCGGCTTATTATGGAATCTGTATCGGACCTCTGGCTAGGCAGACGTGCTAATAGCCGGCGTCCATGAGCCCTAGGGGACGCCCTAGTGGCTCATCTGGAAGGAGAGGCAAACTCTGTCTCCCCTTCACTCGGTTTCGGCAGTTCCCTTGGTGATAACTGCCATCTGAAGAAGTTTCGGTTTTGAAGCGAGCTCGCGGTGGCCCATACGTATATGTGTTTCGTGGAGTTTTAACTGTTTCTGTATTGTGGTCTATTCTTCTTCTCTGACGGACGACAATGACGACTCCTCTTTCCCTTACCCTAAGCTATTGGACCGAAGTTCGGGCCAGAGCCCATAATTTTTCGGTAGAGGTAAAGAAAGGAAAGTGGCAGACTTTGTGTGCCTCTGAATGGCCAACATTTCAGATAGGATGGCCCCCCGAAGGATCCTTTTTATTAGACAAGATTAAGCTGCTGAAGTCTAAGATATTTAATATAGATCCCCACGGACATCCAGACCAAGTACCATATGTCTTGGTCTGGGAAGATTTAATTCTCTCCCCACCTCCGTGGGTCCGGCCCTTTGTTTCCTCAACAGGTACGTCCGCACATACATCAGCAGCGTCGGAGATATTAGCCTTAAAGAAAAACCCCAACACGGAGAAGCTACCCGACGCCCCGGATCTACCGAAGGCGATTTATCCTGACCCGCAGTCCGATTTGCTGCTTTTGGATTCCCCACCCCCTTATCCTCCGGCCCCGAATCCCCTACCACCTAGAGGACCCCCAGCTCCACTGCCCTCGGCACCAAGGGAACCATCCATGATGGAAGAAGAAAGGGGTCCCTCAGTGGGCACTAGGAGCCGGAGGGCTATCTCCCCGGACTCCACTGCCCTACCTCTTAGAGAATATGGCCCCCCCGATGGCCAAGGGAATAGACCTCTCCAATATTGGCCCTTTTCCTCTGCAGATCTTTATAATTGGAAAATGCATAACCCAACTTTTTCCGAAAATCCACAGGCCCTTACCGCTTTAATAGAATCTCTTGTTTTCTCCCACCAGCCCACATGGGATGATTGTCAGCAGCTGCTCCAGACTCTCCTAACGACTGAGGAGAGGCAACGGGTTCTTTTAGAAGCCAGAAAAAATGTATTAGGCGCCAATGGGCAACCTACCCAGCTGCCTAACGAGATTGATGCTGGTTTCCCACTCGTCAGGCCAAACTGGGATTTCAATGCCCCGGAAGGTAGGGAGCGCCTGAAAATGTATCGCCAGGCTCTGGTGGCGGGTCTCCATGGAGCGGCCAGACGGCCCACTAATTTGGCTAAGGTAAGGGAAGTAACTCAGGGGCCCCAGGAATCGCCAACTGTGTTCCTGGAACGTTTAATGGAAGCCTTTAGACGCTTTACCCCTTATGATCCAACTTCGGAGGGACAGGGCTACTATAGCAATGGCTTTCATAGATCAAGCGGCCCCTGATATTAAGAAGAAATTACAGAGGCTAGATGGCTTGCAGGGATTTTCGCTTCAGGAGTTAGTAAAAGAGGCAGATAAAGTATATAACAAAAGAGAAACAGAGGAAGAGAAGGAAGAAAGAAAGCAGAAAGAGCAGGAAGCCCGTGAAATAAGACGGGATAAGAGACAGGAGAGGAATTTAAGTAAGATACTGGCCACTGTGGTTGGAGGAAGAAATATAGGGGATAGAAATAGGCAGGAAGGGCGAACGGCAGACAGAAGGCGGCCATTAGACAAGGACCAATGTGCCTACTGTAAAGAAAAAGGACATTGGGCGAGAGAATGCCCTAAGAAAAAGAATGGAAGAAGGCCAACCAAAAACAAAATCTTAACATTGAAAGAAGACTAGGAAAGTCAGGGCTCGAACCCTCTCCCCGAGCCCCGGGTAACTCTTAAAGTGGAGGGGGAACGTGTTCAATTTTTGGTAGATACCGGAGCCCAGCACTCCGTCCTTCTCCACTCAAAAGGTCCTATCTCAGCTAAAAGGTCATGGGTACAAGGAGCCACTGGGAATAAACAATATTCATGGACCACACGAAGGACAGTAGATCTTGGGATTGGACGAGTAACCCATTCATTTTTGATTATTCCGGAATGCCCCTATCCTTTGCTGGGAAGAGATTTACTCTCCAAAGTAGGGGCTCAAATCCACTTTCAGCCAGAAGGTCCCACCATAACTGATAATAAGGGAAGGTTACTTCAAATATTGACTATGAAATTAGAAGATGAATATAAATTATACGAGCAGCCTTCATCCTCACGAGTTAATGTTACTGATTGGGTAACTCGGTTCCCTCAAGCCTGGGCAGAAACTGCCGGAATGGGGATGGCCAAAAATCGGCCCCCGGTGCTAGTGGAACTCAAGGCAACTGCCAACCCAATAACGGTCCGTCAATACCCCATGAGTAGAGAAGCCAAAGACGGTATCCGTCCCCATATACAGAGGCTACTAGACTTGGGCATCTTAATAAGATGTCAATCAGCATGGAACACCCCTCTCCTGCCGGTAAAGAAACCAGGAACAAATGATTATCGGCCGGTGCAGGATCTACGAGAGGTAAACAAACGGGTGGCAGACTTCCACCCCACAGTTCCAAACCCTTACAACCTCCTGAGCACTCTTCCACCTCAACATATGTGGTATACTGTTTTGGACCTTAAAGATGCTTTTTTCTGTTTAAGACTCTCTCCCCTGAGCCAACCCTACTTTGCCTTCGAATGGAAAGATCCAACATCGGGAATGTCTGGTCAGCTGACATGGACACGGCTACCTCAGGGATTTAAGAACTCCCCGACCATCTTTGATGAAGCCCTCCATCAGGATTTGGCATTATATAGAGAATCAAATCCCCAGGTAACATTACTCCAATACGTTGATGATATTTTATTAGCTGCTGAGACCCAAGAAGATTGTATCAAGGGTACTGAAAAACTGTTAACGGAACTTGGAACCCTGGGATATAGAGCCTCAGCCAAGAAAGCACAAATATGCCAACAACAGGTCAGTTACCTGGGGTATCTATTAAAAGGGGGGCAAAGATGGCTCACGGAGAGCAGAAAGGATACGGTGGCCCAAATTCCGGCTCCCAAAAACGCCAGGCAGGTTAGAGAATTTTTGGGGATGGCCGGATTCTGTAGACTATGGATTCCAGGGTTTGCTGAGCTGGCAGCCCCATTGTACCCCCTAACCAAAAACAGCACTCCTTTCGTTTGGGGCGATAAGGAACAACGGGCTTTTGACCAAATCAAACGAGCTTTACTTTCAGCTCCAGCCCTAGGACTGCCAGATGTAACCAAACCTTTTCATTTATATGTGGCCGAAAATAAGGGCATTGCAAAAGGAGTATTGACTCAGAAATTGGGTCCCTGGAATCTCCCAGTTGCTTATTTGTCAAAAAAATTGGACCCTGTGGCATCAGGATGGCCCACCTGTTTAAAGATAATCGCTGCAGTGGCCGTTCTAGTCAAAGATGCTGACAAACTAACTTTAGGACAAAATCTAACGATAACAGCTCCTCATGCCCTGGAAAATGTAGTCCGTCAACCACCGGATAGGTGGCTAACTAATGCCAGGATGACTCATTACCAAACCCTGTTGCTAAACTCAGATCGCATCAAGTTTGCTCCAGCCACAGGACTCAATCCAGCCACCTTGCTACCTGATCCTGACTTGGAAGGCTCCACCATCATACATGATTGTCAGGAAGTACTAGCCGCAGCACACGGCAGTAGGCCAGATCTGATGGACCTGCCCCTCCCTGATGCTGATTTCACCTGGTTCACGGATGGGAGCAGTTTCCTGGAGGAAGGTAAGCGTCGAACTGGGGCAGCCATAGTAGACGGAAAACAAGTCATATGGGCAGCGGCGCTACCACAAGGGACCTCAGCCCAACGAGCTGAATTAATTGCCCTGACGAGGGCATTAGAGATGGCAGAGAATAAAAAAGTAAACATCTACACAGACAGTAGATATGCGTTTGCTACCGCTCATATCCACGGTGCCATTTACCAACAGAGAGGGCTACTAACTTCAGGTGGCAAAGAAATTAAAAACAAAGACGAAATCGTGGCTTTGTTGACTGCACTCATGCTTCCTACTAAAGTCAGTATCATCCACTGCCCTGGACATCAAAAAGGAAATACCCCAATAATTAGGGGAAATAATATGGCTGACCAAGTGGCCCGAGAAATAGCATCGGGAGAAGTCATTTTAGGACTGTCAGATAAAGTTCCTGAAAAACCAGGCCGCGATGAAGAAATCATCCCGGCCACAACAAAAGGAACTTTGTCCCCTCAGCAAGCAGAATCCATGTTACAACAGATGCACAGATGGACACATTTGGGGACTAAAAAGATGGTAGCCTTGTTACAAAAAGCCGGGTACGAAACCCCTGGAATGACAAAATTAGCTGAACAAATTGTGCAGGAATGTGTCCCATGTCAACAGGTAAATGCTCACAAAGGGAAACTTGAAACTGGAAAGAGACTCAGGGGGGACCGCCCAGGAACTTACTGGGAAGTGGACTTTACCGAAGTGCGTCCTGGAAGGTACGGTAATAAATACCTTTTAGTTTTTGTAGACACTTTTTCAGGATGGATAGAGGCTTTCCCAACAAAGAAAGAAACAGCTGCTGTAGTAGCCAAGAAGATTTTAGAAGAAATTTTTCCTCGATTTGGAGCATCAAAGGTAATAGGGTCTGATAATGGTCCAGCCTTCATCGCCCAGGTAAGTCAGGATGTGGCCAGATATTTGGGGACTGATTGGAAATTACATTGTGCCTATAGACCCCAAAGTTTAGGTCAGGTAGAAAGAATGAATAGGACTCTAAAAGAGACCCTAACTAAATTGTCCTTGGAGACTGGCGGTACCGATTGGACGGTGCTCCTTCCTTTGGCCCTATTCCGGGTTAGAAATACACCTTCCCGATACCATCTTACTCCTTTTGAAATATTATATGGTGCCCCGCCTCCCCTCCTCACTTTAGGAAAAGAAATAAAACCTGATTGTCAAAATAACACTGACTTATATGCTAGGCTACTGGGACTCCAATTGGTCCAGAAAGAAATATGGTCCCAACTCGCCAAGGCCTACCAACCGGGAACACCGGGAGAAACTCATCCTTTCCAAGTCGGAGACTCCGTATACGTCCGTCGGCATCGAACCCAGACGTTGGAACCTCGATGGAAAGGACCATACACCGTCCTCCTCACCACCCCAACGGCCATAAAAGTGGACGGCATCGCTGCCTGGATCCATGCTTCACATGTGAAGGCTGCACCAGCGACGGCATCATCAGGATGGCGGGCCCAAAGAACCGACAACCCGCTCAAACTCAAGTTTCTACGAAGCTAAGACTTATAATTTTGGTTTTACTGCCTTTACTGACTGTAAGTGATTTTAGCCCTCACCTCCCCCAACGTTTAAATTGGCAGGTAATTTCTCAGACTGGAGATGTAACCTGGTCCATTAGTCATACTGCACCCCCCTGGACCTGGTGGCCAGATCTTTTTCCTGATGTTTGTAAATTGGCTATAGGAGCACCTTATTGGGATACAGAAGATTCTCATGATATGAACACTGCCCCTTCCAAAGTTTCGGAAACTGATTGGTTTGGGCCGGGTTGCAAAAATGCAGGCAAAAGAATGATGCTTGGTATCCTCACTTTCTACGTATGCCCCGGGTTCCACCGCCCTTGATCTCTGAATTATAAATGTGGTGGAACTGAAAACTTTTATTGCAAAAGCTGGGGATGTGAAACTACCGGGGATACTAATTGGAAACCCACCTCAACTTGGGATTTTATTACTGTAACGGCTAATTATTCTCATAATGAGGATACCGGACACCGGAGTAAATGTTCAGGATGGTGTCATCCCCTTAAAATTTCCTTTAGTAATCCCGGAAAAAGAGATAAAAAATGGATAAATGGTCATTCTTGGGGCGTTAGATTTTACATGAGGGGATATGATTTAGGAATATTAATGACCCTTAAGCTAAAGATTGAGACTCCTGCTCCTATATCAATAGGCCCAAATCCCATACTTGGCCCCCCTTTGCTTCCCCCGGCCCCTTCAACTACATCAACAAAGAATGAGGCTAATGAAACCTCTGGATCCAAAGAACCCACAGTTAAGCCTGGGACTCCTCAGGATAGGATGCTTTCTTTGGTGCAGGCAGCCTTTACGGTTCTCAATGCTACAAACCCAGAGGCTACAAAATCATGTTGGCTCTGTTATGCTGCCCCTCCCCCTTATTATGATGCTATAGGATATAGCTCCAACTATACTAATTCTACCTCCTCAGACCAATGTCGATGGAAGCAAGAAGGGAACAGTAAATTAACCCTGTCCTCGGTTTTTGGAAATGGTACTTGTATAGGAACACCTCCCCAGTCCCATAGACACCTTTGTCATGATTTTAGCCTCCCTTCAGGCTCAGGATATCTTGTACCTCCTCAAGATGGATGGTGGACATGTAACACGGGGCTCACCCCTTATGTCTCTTTAGAGGTTCTTAATACTTCAGCTGACTTTTGTGTGTTAGTGCAATTAGTCCCTAGACTTATCTACCATTCAGACTCATCCTTTTTAGATGAATATGTAGGAAAAACAAAAAACAAAAGAGAACCTGTAACCCTCACATTGGCTGTCCTTCTAGGACTAGGAATATCTGCCGGGATAGGAACAGGAACCACAGCCCTCATACAACAACCCCAGTATTATCCAAGTTTAAGACAGGCTGTAGACATCGACCTTCGAGCATTAGAAAGTTCCATAACTCAACTAAAGGAATCACTCACCTCACTTTCAGAAATGGTGTTGCAGCCTAGATTTGCTGTTTCTTAAGGAAGGGGGATTATGCGCCGCTCTAAAAGAAGAATGTTGCTTTTATATTGATCATTCAGGAACCATTACCAAAACCATGGATAAACTAAGGGAACGCTTAGATAAAAGGCAAAGGGAGAGAGAGAACGAAAAAGGATGGTTTCAATCATGGTTTGATAAGTCCCCCTGGTTTACCACCTTAATCTCTACTCTGTTGGGACCTCTTATTGTTTTATTGTTGATTTTAACTTTTGGACCATGTGTTCTAAATCGCTTGATAGCATTTATTAGAGAACGTATCAGTACTGTACAAGTTCTAATGTTAAGACAACAGTACCAAAGTTTACGAACAGAAGGTTGAGATTCCATGATTGGAATCAATAGTCACAAGAAAAAGGGGGGAATGTGGGACTCGAGGGACATTGTTCCAGCTAATGATTAAGAACTCTCCAGACAATAGGGGCTTCTTAGACAATGGGTGAATTTCCAGGATGTCCGGCCCCCTTCCGAGAAGGAGGGGAGATAACAAAATGTAAAAAAGGTGTCTGTCAAAGACCAATCAGACAGCTGGGGAGAAGGAGGGAGATAACAAAATGTAAAAAAGGTGTCTGTCAAAGACCAATCAGGCAGCTGGGGACAAGTTCCCTCTCTGGTCCGAGCCTAAGCCGGGACCAATCAGCAGGAGAACACAACCAAATCTATAATTTACATACGGGGAAGTGGGAACCTATAAAACTGACATATTCGCGCCCAAAAGGGTTCCTTCTTCGACCTCCTGCGTGAGGACCAAGGAACCCCGGTGCACCGGCCTTCAATAAACCTCTTGCGTTTTGCATCGACTTCCGACTCTTGTTGTTTCCTGGGCGAGTCGAAACTCCTAGGAGACCGCGCAGGTCTAACAGTGGTAATGGAGGTCTTCCATTCATTTGGCCTGATCAGCAGTGACAGCACCTGTGGCCCCCCTTCCCCTGCCTCAATTTCAGACATGTTATAATTTGGGGTTAAGCCAGGACATGTGATGTCAGCAAACAGAAAGGAGGGGAGGAGAAGTGATTCTTATGACTTTACGTCTAAATTCTCTTCTAGGTCCACCTCGACCTCTCCTCTGCAGGCACCCCATTCCCCCCAACCCCTGGCCCGTCCACCCACGTGGCAGCACCTTCTCTTCCCTTCCTGTCACAACATGGCCGTGTTCTGTCGGCCTCAGCCAGACATTGGCTTCTGTCCCACCTCCTCTTTTACCTCCAGTAGAATTGGATACTATTGGTCTTGGCAACAACCTTGAGGCTACACTTGTTCCTCTACCAGCAGTAATTAGTTACTGAATAAACAGCAAGAGAGCCTCAGGATAGGCCCACATGCAGAACTTTCAAACTGGGTGGAAAAAGTCAAGAGGTAATGAAACTTCTGCTCTGAATCACGTCTGGAGAATGAAATGTTAGAGAGAGCCAAATCTTGAAACACATGAGAAAAATAGGAGAATGGAGCACAGTTCTCGTTGGAGTTTCTGCGTCTTTGCAACATCGTTGGGAGGGGAGAAAAATTCATGTGGATGGGCAGGGCAAGGAGGCTGCTTAGCTAAACCTCCCTTTGCTCTGGGTTTTGTTCTCTTCTGTGCCCATGGTGTTGATGGAAGTTTTATGTCTGTGGATAGTTCAGAAGAGGTAAAAGTGTTGAAGATTCCTCTAAAATGTGGAACACCTAATATGGGACAGGAAATTACAGCCACCTGGGTTGCCTGGGGTCAGGGCTCATCTCAAACACACTCCTAATCGGAGGAGCTGCAGCCCAGAGTGGGGAGGTGCCTTGCTGAGTACGTGGAACACATTAGCAGCCAGGGATTCCGGGCCTTGAACCCGGGTTCCCTGACTCTCAGGTGATTGCTCTTCCTGCTGTAGCTCAACAACAGAGGGAACGTGGGTTTGGAAAATACAAGATGACTTTCTTTCTCAACTGTCTCCCCTTGTATCCTTACAAATGTCCCTGGCAGAGAGAAGGGAGATTGAGAAGTTCATTATCAGCACTGAGGCCGTCACACCTTCCCGATGGGGTGGACTGTGGGACAAGCTCAGAAGCTAGGGTCAAATAACCTGGGCACAAGTCCAGCTTCTTCCACTTTTTTGCTCCTGACTCTGAGCAAATTACTTAACTTTCTGGGCTTCGGCGTCTCGTCCACGAAGTGGGGCTGGTAACCCTGATCTCCCAGACAATTTATGGGATTAAATGAGATGATGGATATACGGTACCTAATTCAACAGATCCGTTTATCAAACTGAGCAGTTGCCCCGTGCCTACTCTGGGGACTCAGAGGTGCCAGTTAGATGCCCAGGAGGTGGTAGACGTCCATCACGGCCAGCTGGTAAGGGAAAGTCGGGGGTGGGGATGCCAGTGAAGGCAGCCCCATGGCTGCAGACGCCCAAACCTGAGGAATTGTCCTCACCCCCGGCGCACCCAGCTGCAGCCCCACTTCAGGCTGGGCTGAGCTCCGGCTGCCCCTGCCCCTCCCGCTCCCCCCAAGACATCTGGAGCCGCTGACACAAGCACCAGTGAGGTAATGTTTTTATTTGCTCTGTTTGTTTTTTGTTTATAAACCTGGGCTCCTGGGAGAAGTCAGATCCAAAGGCAGGTGGGAGACGTGAAGGTCAGCCCTGCGGCTGACACAGGACCACAGGGCCCCGGGCCCAGCTGGGGAAAACCCCAGGCCACGATGCCTAATGAGCCTGTCCCAGCTGCCCTGCCCTTGCTCTGTTCCAGCCCTTTTCCTCCATGCCCAGGCCTGGGCGGGAGGCTGCTGAGGGAAAGCTGAAAAGGACCCTGCCCTGGAGACCCTCGGGGGCTCTCAGAAAAGGCCCAGAGGCCATTACACAATGCAATATGGTCGCGCTATGACAACAAAAGCTCATAGGATTCTTGGAGGATTAAATTTGTTAGAAAAGTTAATTATATTCAGAAAGGGAAACACAGAAGCTACAGAAGCAGCAAGGAGGCTTGGAACCCAGCGTTGGGGGTGGGATGTGCTGGAATCCATGCCGGGCTCAGCTTTGAGGGGATCACAGAGAAGTGTAAAACTCAATCCCTGGCCCCCCCAAAGCTCTTAGGTCTGATGAGAAAGAGGACATGTGAATAATCACATGACTGTATGACTCCTGCAGGAATACCCTCCAGCATCAGAAGCTCCTGAACTTCCTAGAGCCTGTCTCCTCTACCTGGACCTATATCCTCAGTATCATGATCCTTATCTTACACGGCCTTTGTGGGGAGCACATAGAAAGTGCTTCAAAATTGTCTGTCTGGGAAGTGGGGTCGCTAATCCACCTGCTTCCCTCCCCCATTGGTTAAGGATTTCTCTGTGGGGTGTTAACTTCCTTGCATTTGCAGGTTTGCCCAAGCATAGGTACTGAGAAGGTACCCATGGGTGTCCTACCTCATAATGTTAGAGAAACCCCAGGGCAGCCTGTGAGTGAGGTGGTGGTGCAGCTGGGGGACTGTGCCCCAGACCCCTGCAGCAGTGGCTGGAGCGAAAGATGGGTTGAAAGGGTGTGAGATGGGCACAGCAGACTGAATGCAAGCTCTCTGTGACAGCATGAGTGTGTAAAAATGTGAGAAGGAAGAGGGAGTCCATTTAGGCAACAGCTGTGACAGACCAGGTGAAAAATAGAGCACATCACTTGGAGTGAGTGAGGAGAAAGGGGAGGTACCATTCTGGAGGCCGTATTTTTTCTTTGAAATGGAACAGGGGGTTTCCCTTTCCCAGGTGGAGCGAAAACGAGTCCTCAGCTTTCCTGTAAGCCTCTACTAAGCAACTCACTGTCTGTGTGAAACAGAAAGGAATTCCAAAATCACGCACACAGGGCCGAGGCAGGGGCAGGAGTGTAGGCACAGGACTTTTTTTTCCCCTCCTCTACTTACTCTTACCTCCACAGAACTACTACCTTCTGCCCTGTCTTATAGACACTCAGTTCTGGAAAGACTCTTTTCATAGGTGGAGGATCTGACCACAATAAAGAGATATACCCAGGTTTACAAGGTAAGTAGGGATCAGAATCTCACCTGTAACCCAGGCCTAACTCTCATTCCTCTGCCGCTACCCTGTACCTCCCCTTTGTGCCTCGTTTTTGTACACTGCCAGCTTTCTCATCTTAGATTGGGCCTACAGATGCTCTGAGGTTTGGGGTCAGCATTCCCTAACCAAGCAAGCGAGCGAACAAAAAGACTTGCGTGTGTGCAGCCTTTAGAATATCTCATGCCATGTTTCAGCTATTACCTCTCTTAAGCCCCAATTCTCTCCTGTTTCACCCAGGATAAAACTGGTCCACAGAGTAATCAAACAACGTGCCCAAGGTCTCATGGCCAGAGGTGAGACCCAGGCCTGAAATCAGGTTTCCTGGATCTCTCTTCATTTCTAACATGGGATTAAAACCATGTCCATAGATGAAGCACACTAGCTTATAGCAGATTCTCATTAAATGTTGTTCTCCTCTCCATCTAGTCTGATGTCTTCCAACAAACCACGCTGTTGCTCCCATAGTTCCTCCAGCATGTGCATTCTGGAGGATTTTCTGGATTACTTTGCCCTTTATGAAAGGACAAGAATGCTATAGAGACCCCCTTCAGCTCAGACAACTTCTCTCATTGCTCTGAGCCCATGTCTCATGACCCTCAGGATAAAGTCCAGACCCCTTACCCTGACATCGAGGTGTCCCATGTGTACTCCAGCCCCTCCGATTCCGCCTTCTTTTTGAAACCATCCTGACCACGTGGGCACAGTTCCTTGCTCTCTCAGTTACAGCTCTATGGTGAGAGCACTCAGTAAAGTCCCTGCCTGTTTGGGGAATTGTACCCACTGGTAGACTGTGCTTCTTGAAAGTTAGACAAGCCTTATTCACATGGTGTGCCTCTGTTGATTAGCACAGAGCCTTGCACAGGGTAGTTACTCAATAAATATTCATTGAATTAATGCAGCAATAGATAAGTACACAAATTCAGGGAAACAATGAATGGGGATAATATAATGATACTTGCCCTTAATGAAAACGCAGAATTATTGTGGTAAAGATACAAGATGTGTGAGAGCAGGACAATCTATGAGGTGCCAGAAAAATATGGACCGTTATTCCCATGGGTTTATAAAAAGGAGCATGAGCAGTTAGCATGTGTGCTCACATGGTCTGTGTTGGTACCGTACGTGCTGCTGTTTGGATGGAAGGGTCTGAGGAGAACCTTTCAAAGTCACCCTGTTTATTGTTATGGAGGGAACCATGCTGTAGTGTCTGAATAGAGGCTGGCATAGAAAAGCACTCAGGTCATAATCAGATCAACAGGCAGATTCAAGATATAGGGCAGTCTACCACTTCCACATAGTGGGTCACCTGGAAATTCCAAAGGGCTCAAGATGATCTTAATTTCTTAACTTCACACAGCTTCTCGAAGACTCAATTTTCTCTACATTAAATGGAGACATAAGAGCAACTGCCTCCCAGAGTTGCTGTGTTAGGATCATGTAGATTAGACAATGCATGGCTGGAAGGTACCTGTCCTGGCGTCTGCCCCCTAGTAAATGCTGCCCTCAGTGATAACGGTATTGAGGAGGCTGGCAATAGACTGCTCCCAGATCCCAGGGCAGCACCGGGCTTGTAGGTTGTGCTATGTAATGTTTGTTGAGAAACAAATAAAGTCAGATAGTCCAGGAGAACTGAATCAGGCAAGAAGAATAAACATGTGGAGTGAGTTACTTGGGAAAACAATGGAAGCCAAGACTAAATGAGTTCATGAGAAATCAGGTTTGTTTCTTTGTAAGAGATAGATGAAAAACATGGTGAAAAAACAGGAAATTGGGATCCTGATGAACCAGAAAGAAGGGCAGTAATTGAAAAAAGCCAGATGGCTTCTTCTTTCTCTTAGCATTGGATCCACCCCACAACAAACAGGGAAGTACTTTATATGAATGATATTGTGGTCATTCAACCAGGCTGGACTGCAAGGCATGCTGGGGTCTCGGGGATTCTTTGGGATCCCTTGGCTGGGTGACTGACAAAAAGGTGAGATAAGGCTAATCTTTGATGAGATATGAATAGTGAGGATGAATGAGGGAGATTGATTCTAAGTGCCTACGCCAGCGACAACTAATTAGACCACAGATTCACTCTCTGGTTAGAATCTAGACATCAGGTAATGAGCAGCGGCCTTGAGAATCCAACTTGAGCATCTGCCCTACAGGAAAACTCCGTATTATTTGCTGACAAGGGGACCCAACCAGGTTCTCTCTAGAGAAGTTGTGAATATGACACGTAGAGAAAATTCAGTGAAAGAGTAAAAATAGTGCAGAAAGCTGTGAGTGGAGGGGGAAACAACTGAAGCTAGAAAGAGAAACAGAGGGAAGTACTGGAGTAGGGAGCCCAATGACAGCTCCTAAGGAGGCCAAAAATTCTAGGCTGCTGTTGCTTCTTGGACCACAAGGCATCATGGGTGCTGTGCTCCCTGAGGCCTGCAGAGCAGCTGCCAGTTTCTGGACCTTCCTTACTTCCCCGAGTATCTTTTCACAAAACCTCTGTATCTGAGGCAGCCCGACTTTTTGTTATCTGCAACCTGAAAGAGACACCTGTCCATGTGTCCAGTTTCGGGCTTGAGCTGAACCTACACTGAGAGCTACAGGGAGGGTCTGCAGAGGTGAGCCCTGAACCAGGTGTCTTCAGTCCTCCAATCTGCACGCATGGTTGACCCCAGGTCTGCCAGGTTTAGGAAACAGCTCCATTTATTGACAAAAGGCCTGGGGTGGTAGGGAGAGCCCAGGCCTCAGAAAGAAGGCAATTTGAAAGAGACAGGTCCTTAGGACCCCAGCCAAGAGATCTAAGGTCTCAGACTAGGCATCTGTCCAAGCAAGAGATGGGGCTCATGTCAGGAGTCGGGGGCGTATGCCTGGGGTATCAGTGGGCATCACTTGTTGTAGATGGGGGTGCGCTTTAAGCAGCCCAGGGGCACAGACTGCCTAGTGGCACAGAGCCGCCCAGTGGCTACAGCCAGGCTCACTAGACACCAGTCATTGTTGACAGTGACCAGTGGCAGGAGCCATCTCAGAGCTAACTTGCTCGATTATGAACAAAACTGCTGAGTAGGCAGGGTAAGGCTGGACTTGTAAGCTGAAGGTTTCGTGGGTTGTTGGGGAGCCAGCCTGGGGAAGCAGGAGCTGACAGCTTCACTCGTGTTGCTCCGTATTGTACAGACATTGGCTAGATATACCCTCTGCTTTTCTCCAAGGTGTGGTGTTGTCAAGGCCATGTCCCAGTCTTTTCTGTACTTCTAGCGCTCAACGTGATGCCAGGCACATGGGAAGTATTTAGTAAATCACCACAGAATTTATGAAAAAGCATTTAGAGCTGGGGAAACATTGTCCTAAGAAAAGCACACACCTCAGATACCAGATCTCATCCTCTTCAACCCAAGATCTTCTCAGATAACTCTAGGTAGGATGTATTAATACACTACGTGCTTGCAGCAGACTCTGCTATGACATGGAAGGAACAACTTCTTACCTGGAGATACTGGCTCAAATCCTGCCTCTAGCAGTTACCAGCTGGGGGCATCACAGAGGGTTACCTAACATCTCTGGGTTTTTTCCTCATCTGTGAAAGTAGGAGATAATGCCTATTCATGGGATAACTGAGGCTTTGGTGAGACGACACAGCTGTGCTGTGCCCACAGCGCAGCTTGATAAACGTTTGTGGAATGGCAAATGCCATTCTGGTGACTAAAGTTCACCATGGCTCGGTTCTGCTTTTTGCCTCGACTCATCCCCCCATTGTCTGTCAAGGACCATTCAGCGTTCAGCCTGGTTCTTTCACAAACGAAGAGGGACATTCACAAGGTGGGCTGGCATCTGGTAGGAAGCCACAATTGGTCACCTACTGTCTATCCTTGGGAGATGCGCAGTGATAGGCTCTAAAAGGGGAGTCCTGGGCACCGAGCCTCTGAATACATCACTGGAGCCACTTCTCAGAGAAAGCCTGGGCACCTCCAGAGGGGGGACTCAGCAGTGCCAGCTGACTGGCACCCCTGGCAGCAGGGGGTTCATATTTTAGCAAGCCTCTGAGCTTATGCAAGTATCATTTGGGTTAGAGAAGCCACAGGTTTAGGTTTGCTAACTACATAATTAAATAAGGCAGAATGTCAAGAGAGAGGCAGAGAGGAAGGTTGTGGACTTAAAAAGCTGTATATTGAGAAAAGGCCATGATAATTTCTTTATATCTTCCCTGAGAAAAATGTGAACAGAGCAAGAGATTTCACCTGTGGAGGACTGGTGGAGGGCTGCAGGCTGGGGTGCGTCACTGAGGAGTGGGTGCACCATTGCACTCATTGCCTGGACAGGCTGAGCCAGGCTCTCCGTGTATTCTCACTCATCCACACTGTAGTCCTACACAATAGAGGTTACTACGCCTATTTTAGTGCAATGGAAACTGATATTCAGGTTCATTAAGCAATTCACCCAAACTCATGACATTATTTAGAGTCAGAGCTGGGACTTGTCTGTCCAAAGGGTATTGTTCTACTGAATCACATTGACCAGGGACTTTTCTGGTTTATAAATTACCTTTTAATGTAAATGGTACTTAATCTAGCAAAAGTCAGAGGAGAAGGATTGCAGGGTGAACCTTTTATTTAAGGAGGGTGTTGGGAACCTTCTAACCAACTTTCTGTTGCACCTCATCAACTATGTATTTGGCATGTCACCGTAATTGCCCAATTGCCCAATGGTTCTACTGAGAGGCTCTATTCTCTTTGATCTCTCCGAAGCATGAAACTCTGTGGACCCATCTTTCCTCTTGGTTGGTTGCACCAGCCATGGACTTATGTGATAACCCCCCCAGTTGTTCTACCCGCTCAAGGCCCTCTCCACTCTAATCTATCCTCACAATGGAAGCCAAAGTGATCCTCCCAAAGTCTGGCTCTGTTTCACATCCCAGTTTTGCACTCAAATCTAAAGGGCTCTCTCTTTGCAGGTCACATTTAGTCCAGTTCTGTGGTCTGACATTCAAGGACTCCTGCAATTCTTTCAGTCGCCAACCTCTCACCTGCAGCCTATCAGAACTATTTACTGATCTGTAAACTCTGCTGTTATTTCTCACCTCTGTGCCTTTTCTCATGCCATCCCTAGAGATTTCTCTTAGGGATAAGTATCAAACTCATATTGATAACTCAAGCCTGAGGACAAACACTGCCCCTTTCCCTAATTCCACACCCCTTCCCCTTTGCACTGAACACAGTACCTAGAAAACGACTTGTGATCAAGAAATTCTTACACGATCATGCGTATATTAATGGAGTCCCTACTGTGGAGCACTGTGCTAGGTGCTGGAGAACTGCTGAGCTGAATTGCAGGAAGCCAGGTTTTTGCTATCTGGATAGACATGTTAATGTTTAGTCTCTTTTTGTGCTGCAATTAATTAACATTTGTAGTGAACTTCACAGTTTTAAAAGTATCTTTATATCCATGCTCTCATTTTATCTTCAACACGGTCTGGCGAAGATACATAGGTCAGAGCGTCACATCTAAGCCAAGGTTCAGAGAGGTTTGAATAACTTGTTTCAGATCATATACCCAAGAAGTAAGGAACTGGCTTTTCAATCCCTTAAATTCAAATTGCTTATGTTTGTGAATCTTAATTTCTACAGAGTTTGAGGCACATGTCTTTCTTTTCCTTTTTTTCAAATCAATTTTTAATTTTTCAACTATGTAATGCATGAATATGATTTTTTAAAAATCAAATACAACTAAAAGTCTTGTAACAAAGAATGGTAATTCTCGCTGTCCCTATTTACCAGTTCTGACCCCATATTCAGACATTTCAACTACTTTAACTGTTATTTAATTCATACTTGTGAATAAAGTTTGTATGCTATTTCTTGATATAGCAATTTTAGACATATATTGAGCTAAACATTATTTGTTGACATTATCCTGATACGGTAATTGAGTAATTAGTTCTCACACACCACCATCTTTGTGGGTGTGAAATCGTATTTCACTGTGGTTTTGATTTGTGTGTCTCTAATGATGAACGATGTTGAGCCTCTTTTCATGTGCTTATTGGTTATTTGTATAACTTCTTTAGGGAAATGTCTATTCACATCATTTGTCCATCTTTTAAACTGGGTTTTCATTTTATTATTGAGTTGTAAGAGTTCTTCATACATTCTACATACAAGTCCCTTGTCAGATATATGAGTTAGAACTATGTTCTCCTTATACGTGGGTTATTTTTCACTTTATTGATAGTGTTCTTTGAAGTACAAACGTTTTCAATTTTGATCAAATACAATTAAATCTATATTTTCTACTGTTATTTGTGCTTTTGGTATAATATATAAGAAGACTGGGGCTTCCCTGGTGGCACAGTGGTTGAGAGTCCGCCTGCCGATGCAGGGGACGCGGATTCGTGCCGTGGTCCGGGAGGATCCCGCGTGCCGCGGAGCGGCTGGGCCCGTGAGCCATGGCCGCTGAGCCTGCGCGTCCGGAGTGTGTGCTCCGCAGCGGGAGAGGCCGCAGCGGTGAGAGGCCCGCGTACCGCAAAAAAAAAAAAAAAAAAAAAAAAAAAGACTGCCTAACACACTGTACTTTAAATGTATTCCTATATTTTTTTCTAAGAGTTATAAGATTATAGCTCTCACATTTAGGTCTATACAAATATTGAGCTATTTTTTGTATATAGTATTATTAAGTTTATTTTTAGATGGTTTATATCATTCAATTTATAAAATTAATTTACCCTCTTTTTACTATTAATATTTCAATTACCTACTACAGTTATAGAGAGAAGTTATTGATTTCTATATATTTATTTATTTGTAACCAGTAAGTTTTCTAAACTCTAATAAGTGCTTTGTGTTTTTCTTTTGTGATTAAGAACAGAATTTAATAACTGATTTTTAAATCTCCTTTTTAATAGATTTATCTCTTTGTACTTTATTTCACAGACATACTTCTAGAACAATGTTAAATCGTAACAGATAATAGTGGACATCTGTGTTTTATTTATTTATTTTTTTTTGCGTTACGTGGGCCTCTCACTGTTGTGGCCTCTCCCGTTGGGGAGCACAGGCTCCGGACATGCAGGCTCAGCGGCCATGGATCACGGGCCCAGCCGCTCCGCGGCATGTGGGATCTTCCCGGACCGGGGCACGAACCTGTGTCCCCCGCATCGGCAGGTGGACTCTCAACCACTGCGCCACCAGGGAAGCCCGACATCTGTGTTTTGTTCTTAAATTTAATGGTAATGCACCTGATGTTTAACTGTTAAGTCTGAAATTGACTTCTCATATTCTTTACCATGTAAAAATTATCCTTCTATTCCTTCTGTATTATTTCAAGTTTAATAAGGACAGTATGGTAAATTTCCTCATGACGATCATGGTTTTTTCCTCCTTTACCATCTGACGAGCGATGTAATGCAGTTATCAACATTTTCAGTATTGAACTATCCTTGCATTTCTGAAATGAATCCTGCTTGGTCAGAGTGCATTATTCTTTTAAGATACTGCTGGTTTGGATCTGCTCACATTTTATTTATTGTACTTGCACAAATGATGTTGCCCAACATCAACATATGCCAAAACCCCTTGCTTGGGCCAAGCCAAACTGTATTAGGAAAGTAAGGGGAGGTTAGCAAGAAAAGGCTCAGATGAGATTTCATGATCTCATTTCTATTCATTTTGGAGAATCTGGTCATTGTCCATCTGACAATGTGCTTCTTCTATATCACAGTTTCTCACTCCAAGGTCGTGCCCCTATTTTAGCAAAGCACAGAAAGAAAGTGCAGAAGTGTTACAGGGCAGTCCCAGTAACATAAAACTGCAATCCCACGGTAATAATACCACTATTTACCAAGTGTTTATAATATGCAGCGCTGTACTTGACACTACATATATTATTTCCTCCTCTTCTCCTTCTCCTTCCTCCTCCCCTTTTCTTCCTCTTCCTCCCCCTTCTTTCTTATTATTATAATAATTGGCTGGAAAACATATTGGGATATTAATTTGTGTTTTGCTTTTGATAAGAGGTTGGAAAAACGTGTCTGGAGAAAATTTCCCCCCTCTTGACAGAGTTATTAAAGGCCTTCGTGTTGCAGGCCTGCAATAAGAAAGCATCTAAAAGACACCCTCATGCCTACTTCCACCTCCAGGCCTTCGTTTGAGGAACTCATTGAGGGAAGTTAGAATTTGGGGTGCAGAAGGAGACAGAACTGGCCCTACAAGGTAAGCAAAGGTTATCATCCCAGAGCCTGTGAGAGCTGTGAGGGAGCATGCTGTGGCAGGTCCCACAAGTGCCCAGGACTTATGCAGCATCCTTAGATGTGCCAGGATCTCTGATGGGGTGGTGCACAGTTGTCCCAGAATTGACCACTGAAGAGTGGGAGACTCTGGAGAGTCTGAGACCACTGCGATCTTTACAAAATAGTCCAATGCTCATGCTTAGCATGACAGCAAAGAGTTTCCTGTTTGTGAATGGAAATATTTTCATTTTAACATCTCAGTGAATAATTATGAACTTAAGAATTGAGTACGTTCTTCCATCTTTCAGGCACCATGTACATAGCCAAGAAAGGAGACAGAGCTCCCCTAAATTCCACCTTACCAAAGAGTGGTTAGGGAGCAAATTCCTATCTTTTATCTATACAACTCTCATACAAACCTTAGGAAGATTTTTGTTTTTACTATTATTCTCATTTTCAGATAAAGAAACTAGCGCATACCTGGAGAGGTTAAATAACTTGTCCAAGGTCATGATATCATTCTAAGTTGACCTGAGTTCAGAAACCATGGCTCAGCAATTCTGCTATGCTGCCTTAGTTTTAAAACAACAACATCAACAAAAAAGGTATTTCTTACTGAGAGACTATTTTGTGCCAAGCAAAAGCCTAAATGCCATATGTATGGATGGATAGATATGGATATATACATGTATGCATTTATTAATTTATTTATATAATCTCCAACCCCTATAAGAAATACTCAAGGATGTTCTTCCTATTATATTAATCATCTCACCTTATCATAAAGCAAAAGATGGAGAAGCATTCCATTAGTTGCTACACCTAGTGTCTAGCCCCAGTTCTGCTGCTAACTCTGTATTTCAGTTTTTTCATTTGTGACATGAGAACAGCAAAACTTGCCTTTCTATATTATTATGGGTATTGAGTGAGGTATTGGAAATAGCGGGATCTTCTTAACTGTAAAAATATGTGCACACGTGGACCTTGCTTTCTATCGAAATTACAGTCTGTACTGGTCATTGCAACTGAGAGACTTTCTCAGCAGTTACCAGGATACTGAGATATACATTACAATGCAGAGGGGACCAAGACACCAGGAGTTGGATGCTGGCCTTGGAAACTGATTGTTTACATTTGTTTGTAGTCTCCTTGAAGCAGAGGTTAGGTCATAGTTCTTCTGGGTCTGGCAAAGTCAGCTGGAAACTGCTAATGGCCAAGCCATCCCAACGGATTGCTTCTTTTCCAGTCCTTCCCTGCATTCGGGGAAGGCAAACAGGATGCACTCTCATCACCACTCCAAGAAATCTCCTTTTGGTGGCTCTTCCAGGCAGCAGAAATGCTGGAACTTCCTGTTAGGCAGTCCATCCACAGGGCTCAGAGAAATGATCTCCTGGTATAAAGCAAGCCATCCCAAGAAATGTCCGAAGCCACTTGCTGTGCAGGTGTCTGCGCTCAGGATATCAAGGCACGTGGCTGTGTTCTGAGGTTGCTGCTTGGCATTGACCCCAGCCAGAGTTGCTCAGGACAAGCTGCTAATCCAGGAGAGTGAGGGAGGGGTCTAAAGTACTTGTAAGAGAGTCACTGCAGTCACCTTCACTGGGGTCACAGCTCCCCAAAAAGCAGCCAGACTATGTCAAAGGCCATGGGGGTTTCCGAGGAAAAGTAAGTAGGAAACCACTGAGATTTAGAGATAGATTTCTTTTTCCATCAATATTGGGAAAGTGTGTCTGGAAATGAAGGTATTTTGGGGACCCAATAATAACCATGAGGATAGAGACCTGTCTTTTACTCTGTGCTCAAATGACTGACATACTAGATGCTCTATAAATATTGGCTGGCCACTGAGGGAAGGAGTATTTTGGCAGCGATCGAGGTGGTCCCATTTGCTTGAGTCTTTGTACGATTGAACAATTTCTTCTTATGAAGGAATAAATTCTGCACTAACCCAGTTTCTTTCTCATCAAGAATTACAATGCCAGGTGTGAAGAGAGAAACAGCCCTAGGCACAGAATCAAAAGTTCTGGGTCTGAATATTGATGCCTCCCCTGACCAACTGTGTGGCCATGGAGAAGTCAAAGAATTTTGAACTTGAATCCCCTTACCTGAGAATTTAGAGTAATAATTCCTCCCTCAGAGTTTTTGTTTTTGTTTTTCATAATTCGGATCACACATTTGTGGGGAATCTGCCAGTACAGTTTCTGGGAGGTGGCAGTGAAGAGTAAGAGCACATCCTCTGGCATCAGAGCATCAGAATGTGTTCACACCCTGGTTCTGCCACTTATTAACTGTGTGTCTTTGGGTTAGTTACTTAACTTCTCTAAGTCTCCTCTTCTTCATCTCTAAGAAAAAGAATAGTAATATCTATTCCACTGGGTGGAGGGGAGAATGAATGTAAATACTTAACATGCTGCCTTAGAGTATGATAAGAACTTATTATTATTATTAGAAAGAGGAAGTGATTTCTCATTTGCACATCAGTCCTTGATAAGATAAAAATGCTTATTGCTTCTTAAAGATTTTCCTTTCTTTCTTTTTTTAAATAAACCTTTAAGAGCATAGCCACTCCATGCCCTTGCAGAATTTTAAGGCAGCATATCATTTTTTGTATTTTTCCCTTCTTACTTCTTTTGGAATAGAACCACTAAAACATGAGAAAACTTTATAAACTGGATAACATCCTTTGCCCTTCCCAGATCTTCAGGATATAATCCAAGCTCATGATGCAATTAAGAAAGAAATATAAACCAAGGGACACCGATCCCACTGAGGCAACATGCAGCTATTTCTCCAGTGTGATCTTGCAGAGAATTCTCAGGTCAGACAGGGTTTCTGTGCCTCAAGTTTCTCATCTCTCAAAGGAGATTCCTGACTCACAGTGTTGAGGTGAGGCTCAAAATACGTGGTATATATGGAAAAGCCTTTAAACTGGAAGAAGACTGAGGGTACAAGTGCCATAATGCGGTCCTCAGCGCAAATCCTTTATGGTCCCTTCTGGGTGGTTGAAACACCCTCCAAGGATCCTGCTTAATGAATCAGCCACAGCTCTCAGAAGACGTACGATTTCTCCTCTACCATGATCTCTGCCCACATGCAATCGCAGCACTTCCATGATCGTCTCCTTTCACAGCTGACATCCCCCTTCTTCTTATAAAGCAAAGAGGCTGCTTACAGAAATTCTGAAGGTCAGAATTCTCAGTCACATACTTCTGCTGCTTTGCGATCTTCATGAGTGACAAATGCATTCCCACAGGAAAGATCGTTCTCGCCAGAGCTGGCTCAACACCACCACCTCCATTCCCTACCTTATTCTCATTTTCCACTTGCTTCCTGTGAAACCCTGGGGAATGTTTGAATGAATCCTGTGATTAGAGGACGTTGGGGAGAGGAGCAAGGCCTGAAGCGCCCAGAACTAGTACAGGTTCCTATCTTGGCTACACAGGGCTCAACATTCAGAGGATTAATCAAGCTAGGTTACTTGTGGGCAAGACTGGGTCCAAATACCTCGTTGTCTGTGTTGTACCCTATGGTTTTACCAGATGCCGTGCTATATCTAACTTTATTCTCACAACATTGTGAGGTAGAAATAACTTCCCTGTTTTCCAGATTAGAGAATCGAGGCTCAGAGAGGTGAAGTAACCTATCTGAAATCACACAGCTGGTGAGTGGCAGAGATGGAATTTAAATGTGAATCTGCCTGACACTCAGCTTCAGGTTCTTTCCCCCCATAGCAAACTACCTCCAGACAGTGAGTTAAGATAAGTTTGTGGGCCAAATCCTGGAAATATTTGCCTTGGTAGTAAAGACATTTTCCAAATGAAAATAGAGTATTAATGAATAATTTCCCAAGGAGACTGTAATGCTGGAATGCTTGTGATAGCACTAATGAAAATCAGCAAATGTCTCAGCTGGGCAGTTTTCCTCCTGAATCTTCTAGTCTCAAAGACCCAGAGGTTATTTCTGATTACATCAGCAGCTTCACAGTCCCAGCTTAGGAATCTCGAAACCACATATGTGACTCACATGTCGTTGTTATAACAGTAGGAAACACATTAACTTCGGCTTTTAAGAGCGTTCAGTGAAAAGCCAGGCTTCCAGAAACCAGTTTCTCGGTTTGTGAAACACACAGTCTAAGCCTTACTCCTGATGACAGTGTCGTAGTGTGAGGCTGTACATTATGTGACCTGACAGCTCAACAGGACTATCTGCTTTCACAGACACATTCCATTGAACTTATAGCAGGTGACTAATGAGTATTTCAACACCGTGACATTTTGAGTTGCAAGCCATAGGGATTGCTATTTGATTGAAGAGTATATTAAAAATGTTTTTAAAAACTTGTATTACAAAATCATTCTGTGGAAGTCATAAACAAGAGTTCTTTCAGTCTCACTCAGGGCCGACAATAATGCTGGTCGATTACAGGCATTTCTGAAAGAAGGAAGATGTCACAACTCTTTTTCCAAGAATATGCTGTTGATGTTTTCTTTATAGATTTTTATGTGCTTAAAATCAGGGTTTTTCATAGCTGGATTACCAATGTGGAGTCTCAGAAATACTTAACATTCTGTAGTGTTAATGTGGGAGTTGAAGACCCAAAGCATGTTCTAGGGAAGAGGAATTGGGTAGGACAGGAATTCTTAGACGTAGATACAGCCAAACGTAAGTTCAGTGTCAACTTCTGCTCCCTCCCTCACTGCATGGTCTTAGAACAGTCATTGAACTTCTTTGTACCTCAGTTTTCTTGTATCCAAACTGGGGAAAACAATTTTACTTCACAGGGGAGTCCGTGAGGATTAAAATAAGATGATGGGCTGTAGGTGCTACCTGGTACATAGTAAGTGCTCAGAAATGTGGCTTCATTCATTTCTTTGTCTCCGTGGGAGCAGTGGACAACCAGATAAGCAGTGAAACAAGTTCTCAAGGCAAGACACAGGGACTGGGAGAGAGCAAAGGGGGAGGAATTTGGTAGGGCCAGAGTCACGGAAAGGGAAGGAGAGAGGACCTGGGAGCCGCTCTTACTTAATGCCTACCACCATGTGCCAGGGATTAGAGTGGGTGTCAGAGGAAACAGGATGAATTCTGTTCAGAGACATGAGAATCTAACTCGCATGGACTGGTTTGACACAAGAGCTTTGCTCTTTGGGGTTTTCTCTCATCTGCTTTTTTATATAAGGAGATATAAGGAGAAGGGGAAAGGAACATACGCTTTTATTTACTCAAGGGAGGAAATAAAAAGAGAGTGTAAGAAAAAAAAAAAACAGAACCTAATTAGGCCATTAAAACTCTGGTGAAAACTGAAATGGCAGTGCCCTGAGATTCCCTTGTCCTGTTCTAGGTTCTTGGGCGTAAAATGATAGAGCACCAGGGGTCTAGTAGTTATTATTGGAAAATTAAATAAAAATATACCCACCAAGATAAAGACCTAATTTAATAGCTCTCTAGAGTTTGGCTTGTTTACTGTAAGGAAAGTAAAACCAGCTTAATTTGAGTTTGTATTTGTCTTTGCAGAGAAGTTTTATGTGGCTGATTTTGCATATACACAAGCACTGTTTTCCAAGAGATGCCAGCGAATGCACAACTGGGAGATATCCTCCGGATTTGCTCATAAAAGTCTTTATCGTCTTTGGGGAGGTGACTCGACTGGTCTTGATGGGCAGCTGGATGGAAGACTCTAGTGAAGGAGGGGACACGACCAAGCTCATATGCACACAGAGGCTCAGCAAACAAGACTTCACAGTAGCCTCTATAAAGTGACTTCAAAAGATTTATTTGAACAGTGTCCATCAAAATGTGAATGTACACTAAAAAGTCACTATGGACCTAGACTGCATTATATCTACTCAGTGGGGTGTGTGATGAGGCAGAACTTTCCCAGTCCCACCCTACCCTGAGAACTCCATTAAAAGTTTGTTGACCATTTTTTACGGTACAGATACCAAGTTACGTTAGGGGCACATAAAGTCTAGGGCCAAGCAAACTCATTGGGGGTGATGTGGGTGAATGAGTGGACATGTTGATGCTCTGTTCAGATCCCCTCAGATCCCTTTTACATTTTTCTGCACCCATTCCCTAGCTTCTGGCGTCTTTGTTTCTAACAGATGCTACCTTTGGGCCGCTGCAGCCACTGTACCCAAAAGCTCCGAGAGCTGGAAATACCCAGGGGTTTATGCCATGCACCCAGGGGTTTACTGACTGGAGTGAACAACCTGAACACTCAGCTCCCTGGCCTTGAGTCTTGATAAGCTCAGGTGTAATTTCTACTCCAGAGCCTCCTGTGGGATCAGGCTGAGGCTGGACTTTGCTGCAATTGCACCCCTGCTTGCCTTCTTCTAAGTTCTCCTGGGAACACTTCTGTAATAAATCACTTGCATTTGAATCGTGATCTCAGGGTCTGCTTCTAGGGAAACTGACCTAAGGCAATGAATGAACCCAAATGCTTCATATTGAAATGGGGTGTGTGTGTGTGTGTGTGTGTTTGTGTGTGTGTGTGTGTGCGCACGCGCCTGCGCACACACACTCATGCAAACAATTTTAACTATGGTAAGCCTCTTCTCATGGCATAAAGGGGGCCTGATTGGTAGGGGGATGTTGTAGCTCTCTTTGGAGGGATAAAATTGATTCTTTCCATTCCCATGTTGGGAGTGAGGCAGGAATCCCTAGGATGGGATTGCAGACTGTGGATGTGGAGAGAAATCTCTGCTAGGAGCTCTGAGAAAGCTGGTGCTTTGACTCACAGTGAATTAGGAGAGAGAGAGAATGAGAGAGAGAACAGCTAGTAGCCTGGAGTCATTGAGGGTCTGGTTGATGCGCAGTGTCCTATAACTCCTACAGCAGCTACTGTTTTGAGCTTTGGAAGCTGGAAGAAATCACAGATGTGTGAAGTGTGCAAGTTTTCCTCAGGAATCCCTAGGAAATAATGGGGACCATGAGATTCTGATGCTTTTCAAGAGACAGCTATCAATTCAGTAGGCATTCAGACCACATCATGACACATTTCTAATAATCCAAACAGCCCAAAGAAATAGTATGTATGCTTATAGACTTGGCTGCCTCTGGGTGTCAGAGCTCACCATCAACAAAAACATCCAAACAGAGACAGGAGGGGCTCCGATCAGGAACACTGCAGCTGGGTGAGAGGTAATCTACCAGGTGATCCTTTCAGGAGATCAGTGATTCCATAACTAACTAGAGCGCGAGCTTGGCAGAGACACTGTGGCATTTGCTTCTTTTTCCCTACGAGAAACCATTCATTGACGTTTGGTACAATCCTCATAACTTCCCCTACTAAAGCGTGACAAGGACTGAAGCTGGACAAACTAAAGGTTCAGAATTCTATAACTCACCAAACAGGCAGGAAAATGATTCCCGCTTTCATCAGTACCTGGAGTTTCATCAACTGTGCTGTCTACCCAGCTTTCATTACACAAAGTTGATTACTAGAGGTTTGGGACACATGACAGGTAGGCTTGGCCCTGCCGTATCTTCTCTCACACTAAATTATGAGACTCTCTGAGACCCATCCCCATTCACCTCAACTGGCCCTGTCTGCAGGCTGCTTCATACTGTCATTCCTACCACGTACACGAATTTCATCATGGTGCTGCTGGTCCGATGGGAGGATAAGTTTGAGCTCCTTGGACAGTGGAGAGGGGATAACAAGCATAGGCCAAGAAAGTGAAAAAAAGGTGTTAAAAAGTTGACATTGGAGTCAGGTGAACCCAGTCACCTCAATTTTTTTCACTTCCTCATGTTTGAATGAGTCTTTGAAAGAACACAGACTATTTTGGCTCTGATCTTAAGAGAACTTAGCTTCAAATATATGATCTGTTTTCTCTTCAGTACGAATGCTCGCTCTGGGCTCTGAGCGGGGTTGTCTCCTCGTGGAATAGTGGCTGAAGCCCATCCCTTCTCTTGGAAATTATCAAAAGAGCTGAAAACCCTGCGAGGGGTGGGAGGTGGGGAAGAAACCTCTCCTTACTTTGGGGGAAAATAACAAGGGCAATAGCATCTCCATCAGGGTCTGGGATTATCAAGGCCAAGAAAAGGTTAACTATTGATGGAAATTACCAAATGGTACAGAGAAGAACAAGGAAATAGCTTCATGAAGAATGGCTAGCTGTAAACTGCTGTAACACTTCACAAATCAGAGTGGTAATGAGAAAGAGAGGAAGCAGGTCCGGGCCCTTAGCCTTCCCTGTAGACGACGCAGTCTGGAGAAGAGAGGGTTACACTGTGTGTGGAGGACTTGCTTACTCTCCCTCTCCATTCACCCGAAATCCCACTGGGATATTCTAATCTCTTTGGAACACGCTGCATTATCTGTACTTTTAGCACAGCTCACGTTTCAAATGGCAGGCTGCGGAGCAATCTGATTGTTTTACGGGCCCAGCCAAGAGAGGAGCTCCGATTCCTTTCTCTTGGCCAGGTGCCCTCTTTGAGGGAGAAGACCTGTGGTGTATAGAGACCAGCCAAGTGCTTAAAGATTTCAGAAACTTCAAAGGCAGGGGAGGAGCCAGAAACAATAAAAAGGAAAATGATAAACATTCAGCTTAAAGACGGGCTGAGTTAAAATCCCTGAGAAATTACTCTGAGCAGAGTTAGGGGCCATTCTCAGAGGCCCGTGGCAACATTCCATGGTGTTACACAACGTTCCAAGAAGCAATTATTAGCTTTGTTTTAGTTGTGATTAGCACAGTTAATGACTCGTGGAGGTGGAAAGACAATGAAAGTGGGGAAGATGAGCCCACAGAAAGGGGTTTCTTCTCCGGTCCGGTACTCTCCAAATAAGGGGAACGGAATCCCACCTTCCAGTGGGCCTATCACGCCTCCACCTTTTTGAAAATTCAGTTTTGGAACTATTGCATAAGAAGAAACATGATTGTTTTCAAAAGGCAAAAGCCCTTCCTGTAGAATAGCTTGATGGGATCTGTGTTATTAAAGGACTCATCACTTCCTGTGGGCAAAGCTATACCATGGGGCTCGACACCTTTAGGGTCATGCCTACACAAAGGCCAGGGGAGAGTCAAAGTGATGAGCGGAAATGTTAGGTCCAAAATATTGGAAGAGCTCAGCCTGACTGTTCCGGGGATCTTAAATAGCTCAAGCAGAAGAAAAAAAAAAAAGTAGACAGATTTAATTCAATTTAGCAACTGTTTGTGAGCACTTACTATGTGCCTGACACTTTTCTAGGGACATGGGATATACCAGTGAACAGGGCAAAGAGCCTTTCTCTCATGGAGCTGACATACCAGAGGAGGAGACAGATGGTAAATAAAAGTCACAGTACCAAGCTGTATGTTGGAAGTTGACAACTGCTGTGGAAGAGAAGGAATGTTGAGCATGGGAAGGGTGCTGGGAATGTTGGGAAGTAGGCTGCAGAATTAAATAAGAGGTCAAGGTTGGTGTCGTTAAGATGGTGAGAGCAAAGCAAAGACATGAAGAAGGCGAGGAAGTTGGCCTAGAGGTTTCTGGGGGAGGAGATTTCTGGAAAGAGAGAAGAGTTCCCTCAAAGAGGCAAGCCAGGAGTGTGCCCTGTGTGTGCCAGATGTCAAGGAAGCCAGTGAGGCTACAGCAGAATGAGGAATGGGGAGAGAGTGTGGAGACTCAGAGAGATCAGGGCTTAGGTGTGGTCCTGTAAGGTCTTTGAGGTCATTGTGAAGATGCTGTCAGGATACACTATTGCAAACATGAAGTCTGAATGCCTAGGGGACTTGAATAGCTCAGACAGAAAAAAAAAATATATGGAGAGAAAACATCACACAGTCCCTGCCTTCAAGAAGCTCACTGTGTAGTGGGAAAGGTAGATAAGTAAACATATAATAATAATACATGTGATAAGTAGATAACACAGTAGACAAAGACTGTGATGTTGGAATAGAGGGGAAGATCAATGATCCTGTTTGGAGGAATCAGGGAAGACTTCTTAGAGGAAAAGATATCTGAGCCAATTGTTTAAAGTCAAGGATAAGATGGTTGGGCATTTTATATTATAGATGTGCCCGTGGGGACACTGAGGGTCCCAGAAGGTGGGTGGCCCCAAGTGGCCCAGTACTCAGCCTCCAGTCCAGGCTACTTCTTACCAGAGCAGCTGCCTTGCCCACGTACAGACCCAGTGGGACTGCTCTTTGAAGTGACCCTCTTCCAGCTTCCCAAGGCCATGGAACGAAGAGCTGTTGCTGAGCCTCCTCTCCATGCTTCTGATGTTACTGGCTGCGCTCTGTGGGAGCATCTCTCAATTAGATATGCCCCTTAAATAAAGTCTGGACTGTGGACAATGTACAGATGACCCTGTACAAATGAATTTCCCAGAACAAGGTAAATCCTAGAGTAAAAAAAGGAAGACCTACAATCAAACCGAAAAACATGTGGGTAGTCTAACAGGATTCACTGGAAATTTAAGGTCTTCGGGGTCAGTAAACCAGAGCACTGAAATGTATTCTTGGTAGAGGAGACAGTTCGCAAAAGTTGCTATTAGGCGGACCTGGGTTCACATCCAGGTTTAATCCTTTGCTAGCTATGTGCCCATGGGCCTCTTTTCCTTCTCTGTTACATGGGATCATAATACTTGTCTTTCCCATCTCCCAGGACTGTTCTGAGGATCACGGATATGAAAGCATGTGGTAAACTGTAAAGTGTGGTACCCATGTCGCATGCCTCTATTCTGTAGGTGACATTTAAAAAAATTTTATGGGCTTATTTGGTCAATGAGTCCACAGCCTCTTTGTATGGGAAGTTTAAAACCTCACAGAGATTCTTGTCTAAAGCCTTCACGTTACAGATGCGCAAACAAGGGCACATTTAAGATTGCACAGCAAAGTAGAGGCAAAGCTGGGCCTGGATCCCTTGACTCATCCTTCAGTGCTCTTTATTCAAACAGACTATGGAATGTAACTAGCAGAGCATGTGAATGAAGGTTCTTCCTGCTTCTGGCTGAGTCAGAGAGACAGGAAGTATCATGTCCTCCTGGGGCTCTTCCACTGCAGCACCTTGCGTTTCCTTCCACAACAAGTGCTTTCACTGGTTTTAATCGCATTTCTTTCTTTTCATAAAAGACAATTTATCAGGCATGTATGGGTACTAGAGTGACATAAGTGCTTACATGAAAACTGCTCTCTTTAATCCTCTCAGTAACCCAATGAGTTGTTAGTAACACCATTTTGCAGATGAGAAAACCGAGGCTCTGAGAGCTGGAGTGCCTCTCCCAAGATCACATGGTTTGGAGGCAGCAAAGCCGAGTTGGAACCCACCCACCATGCCCCAATGTCTTTCCACTTTACCAAAACTGTATACGCTACTTTCTCTTTTAGCCTCTGACAGAAATTAGAGGTCTGGATTAGAAAAAAACCTAATTAAAGGAACCAACTGAAAACGTGGAATCTGTCTTCATGAACAGACTTGACTAACAGAATTAACATCACAGATTCGACTTTGGGGATGACCTGATATTTTTTTTTCCAAATTGCAAAAACATGGAGCTAACAGTATTCTCCACATACACAGTCATCACTTTTATCCAAAGCAGTTTCACAAATACGAGGCAGATGAATCATAGGTAGGATTTACTGGTGAGTCTAACACGTAGCAATGCGGGAGGGCCTATTAGAGACAGTGTCTATGTAAGAACAGAGGCACTGAAGTCAGAACCGCTTAAATCAGAGACACTTGGCAGATGTGACAGATTCTTTACTATTGTAAATATATCAAGGTACAAAGAAAAGAGCGAAAAGCACCCAAGCTTAGCTGCCTAGAAGCAGTCACTCCTGACACTCAGTACATGTTTTCCTTTTTGTCCTCAAACTTTGCTTCTGAAAACATTAGCTGGAATTAGACTATATGTAAATTTGTACATTTTTCTTTTTCACTTGGTGTTATTAGTATTATTTACTATGACATAAAACACACTTCAAAAATAATATTTAGTGGACAAATCATATTCCATGACTGGAATGAAAGAAAAACCTATCAAAGAAATACCCTGGAGGAGTGAAAAATAAGGACAAAAACCAAATGCGGAAAAAGAAAAGGTGAGATGGGTTCCTGGTGTTGAAACAAAAGATAAGGTCTTCGTGAGAGAAGACAGAATGCATGCTCTCATTTCAAGGATCTCTGGCCTCCCCAGTTCTAGTTAACGTTCTTGTGGCAATGGTTTGGTGGACTCAAACTGGCTGGCTGCCATAGTGCAGGGGTTGATAAACTTTTTCTGTAAAGGGCTAGAGAGCGAATAGTTTAGGTTTTGAGGGTCATATGTTCTCTGTTGCAACCACTCAATTCTGCCATTGTAGCAGGAAAGCAGCCACAGACGATATGTATGCAAATGAGCCTGGCTGTGTACCAATAAAACTTTATTTACAAAAACAGGCAGTGGGTGGGATTTGGACCTCCATAGAGGACTTTAATTTTTTATTAGTCTTGGTCTGGGATGGACTCTGTGTCGACCCTGTGTAGATACAGAAAAGGACAAAATTTTGTTTTTGCCATCAAGGAATGGGGAGAGATAAGAAAAGGGATTATTACAACGCAGCATGTTAAGAACAATAAACAAGAGATCAAAGAGAAGGAACCAAAGTACTCTGAGCAATGAGGAAGGACTCACAAAAGGAGGGATATCTAGCCTGAGTTCCAAAAATCGAGTGGGAGTTCCTGTACATATGCCTATTCCATTGGTTGTGTGTTGAGTTTCTTTTCCCATAAGGTTTGGGGGTGTCTCCATGGAAACACCCAAGTCCTGGACCAGGTCCAGGCCAGTAAAATTTCCCAGGAAACTGGTGGGCACTTTCCAGAGCAAACTTCACTAAACTATTGCCCTGGCTTATTCTTCATCCTTATTTGATCAACCTATGAAAACAGCCGGTGCCTCTTTTTTTTTTTTTTTTTTTTTATTGCGGTACGCGGGCCTCTCACTGTTGTGGGCTCTCCCGTTGTGGAGCACAGGCTCCGGACGCACAGGCTCAGCGGCCATTGCTCACGGGCCCAGCCGCTCCGCGGCATGTGGGATCCTCCTGGACCGGGGCACAAACCCGCGTCCCCTGCACCGGCAGGCTTACTCTCAACCACTGCGCCACCAGGGAAGCCCCGCCGGTGCCTCTCTGAAATCCTTCTGTGTCGTGTTTATTTGGTGTGTATACATGTTATACAAGGTACTAAAGATTAAATCACCGGGAGTTGTTTCAAGATACAAATTCCACCCCCAGCTATGGGGTAACTGTGGCCTCCGTTCAATCCCATAATGAGTGCCTACTATGTGCAAAAGGATGTTTTCTTGGGCTCCTGTCCAAGGTAATTATCGGCCCTCAGTTTCCAGCACCACGTACACCAGGAGCTGTAGGCAATTGTCAAAGAGACAAAGGGTCCTGGGATGTTTGGCTCAAAGGGAACTTAAAGAATGAGGAAGTGGAAGGAAAGGGTCCTTGTATGGGGGCGGGGGCGGGGGGAGGGAGGTTAACTGTTCCTTTCGTGTAGGAATCCCGCTGAGGTGAGTGTTAATGATTCTACTTCTAGTCTTTTAAGAGTAACCAAGCTCTCCAGAGATACTTGAAACAACAGTGCTCTCTAAATACCCAGTGTTTTTCCTATACTAGCACGTTAATCCCTCCATCTCTGCCTAAACCAGCTGCTAAGAAAAACTTACAGCAATCTCAATAGATTTCTGTGAGGATAGCGATGAGGGAAAGATATGAAGTTGGTGTGTCACGAGTTCTAGAAATCTTTCTACTTAGGGGTCCAGAAGGTTTTTAAATTTACGTCTAATTCACATGTGATTAAAATAGGAAAAGAAATTTAATTTAATGTTCAAGTTTTCTACTTTAAAAATTATGAACAGGGAGCACAACCGTTTTAATAAGTAAGTACTAGATACACAATGTGAAGTTAAGAGAAAGATGTTGAGAGGTAGAGAGGGAGATGATATGGGAAAGAGAGAAAAGCAGGGAATGGGATTTATAATCAAAAAGCTAACTTTTCTACAGATGGTGAGAGGAAGAGAGTGAAGGTGGAGGAGAAATAATCAAGTCTTGGTAAAGACGGAAGAGGAGTTAGAAGGGAGAGGAGACAGTGGGGAAAAGAGCAGCCACATGCACGTTAAACTTGAGAAGGAATTACTGTCTGAAATCTTCGTGGGTACAGTGAAGGCCCGCTGCTTGCAGCTCCTCACATTCTCATCCTGAAAACTCTAGAGGCTCTGATCCGAATGGTACTGCCCTAGCAGTCCAGCCAGGGGGAGGGTTTGTTCTGGGCGGCTATGGCAGTACTCAGAAAAATATCATTGCAGGTACTGACATGGAAGCAGCTCTCCCATGTTGACTGGTGAGGGACTTGTACCCTGGGTTACTGGTTACCAGTTCAATTTTCTTTCTGTGCCTTACATAAAAAAGGAGCAAGACCCTGAAGCTTGGGATTTAGGTTGGGCATTTTAAAGCATTTTTCAGCAAAGATAAAAGTCTCCCTTTATATCAAGAAAAACTGCACTGAAGCAAGGAGGATAATAACTGCATCTGAGTCAGCACATATTTACTGAAGAACTACAGCGTGCCAAGCACTGCATTTGTCTCTTTACACACATGTCAACTCATCTTCAAAACAATCCAGTCAAGTAGTCATTATTATCTTTGTTCTCTTGGCGAGGAGACTGAGGCTTGGTGAGCTTATATGTGATTTTTCCAAGGACCTAAAGCTACTAAGTAGTGGGGTTGGGTTACTGCCCAACACCGAAGCCCAAGTGCTTTCCACCATCTCAGCTTTACTAGCCTCTTGGAACTGCTACCAATCCACTGGGAGAGAGAACTTGGCTCAAGGGCCCCCTAAACAGGGGATCCTCAGGGGACATTTGGCAATGTCTGGTGACATTTTTGGTATTACAACTGGCTGGAGGATGCTACTGGCATCTAGAGGCCAGGTATGCTACTGAACATCAATGCTCAGGACATTCCCCACAACAAAGAACTACCTGGTCCAAAATGTCCACAATGCCAAGGTTGAGAAATCCTGCCCTGGCCAGAGCTGCTCTCCTAAAAGAGCATCTGTTACAAGGATACTCAGATATAGTCAGACAGCACAATTTTTAATACTTTAAGAACATTGGAGGCCTCTCAGGGCCAAAAAAAAAGTGGGGGGGGAGTCGCCTTTTCTACTCTGTTTGTTGCATAAATACAAGATTTAGCTCTGCAATCCCCAATCAGTCCTTTTAATACAGTGTATTAGGAAGAAAATAGAAAATGCTGACCAAAAATATTGCCGAAACTTTTCTTTGACTACAATTTATTTAGGCCTCTTCATCTTCTGCCTAAAACTCTGCAACAGTGACTTGATTGTTCTTCCTGTCTCCATTCTGGCTTCCCTCGAGTCTACCCCCTACCCATCATCTTTCTAAAACACAGGTAAGGCCATGCCACCGCTAAACCCTTCCAAGGCTCCTTCTTGCCCCCAGAACCAAGATGGTTCATCTTGCCTAGCCTGGCCCTTGGGGCTTCTATGAGCCTGCCTCGTCTGACTCCCCCAAACTTTATTTCCAACAACTTCTTTTCCAAACATTCTTTATATTCCAACCAAGCTATAACACTTGCTCTTATGGGTTGGTGGTGGCCAGAGTCATAACCTATGTCTTCTTGCCTCTGTCATTTTGTTAAAGCAATTCCTTTTTCTTGGAATGTACTGTTGTTTGTCAGTCACGACCAACTCCTACATCAAGGTACAGTTCAGATGCCACCTACTCATCAAACTGTTCTTTAATTTCTGATATTACAAACAAATTCTTTCACCTCTGAAATCCCACAGCCCTTTCTCAGTACCTCCAAATGTGACTGTGTATGCATATATGCAGATTACATGTGAAATATATGTCTACATATTATATTATACTATATATATCATATTGTACCTATGTAATACATATAGAATATTCATACAATATATCATATATGCTATAGTAATTAAAATACTTTTGGGTGCTGATGCAAGAATATTTATATAACTCAATGGAAGAGAATAGAGAACCTAGGAATGGATGCAAGTGTATAATTTAGTATGAATTTAGTATGTAGTAAAAGTGCATTTTAAATCAGCAACTGACTATCCATTATATATGCAGCACTTTATACCATTTCAAAATAAATTCAGATGGACTAAAAACGCAAATCTTAAAAAAACACTATAATACTATTATAAGACAATATGTTCTTGGGATAGGTAAGCCTTAAATAATACACAAGAAAAACAAAAGGAAAACAAAAGAAATATTCTCAATTTAAATTTAAAAATTTATGATTGGAAAAGTTAACCTGAGCAAGGCTAAAAATAGGAGATATACTGGGGGAAAATATTTTTATATAGGAGACAAAGGCTTACTCCAAATAATATGTAAAGAGCTTCAACAGTTCAGAAAATAAAAAATGACCCAATCAAAATAATAAGCAAATGATCTCAGAAGGCAGTTTGCAGCCTAGAAAATACAAATGGCCACTGAACACAAGAAAAGATAGTGAACCTCACTGGTAATCAGCAAAACATAAAGCTGTCTGCCACATCCCATTTTTGGTCCATATAGTTTACAAAACATGAAAAAAGCTAATAATATCAAGTTATGGTGAGGATGTATAGAAATAGCACCTCTCATATACTGTGGGTCTGAATATAATTAGTAAGTTTATTTTCAAAAGTAATTTATTAAGATTCACTGAAATGTGAATTGTGTAAATTCTTTGGCATAGCAATTCCATTCTAGGAGTGGATCTTTCTGAAATGTGCACACATGTACAAAAGAATGGAAACTTAAATGTGATTCAAAGTGGAGATGGTTAAATAAATGATGGCATATACACACTATGGAATACTACACAGCCATCACAAGGGACGAGACAGAGGTATAAACATGGACTGAAAAGTTGTCTCAGTCATATTCTACACTGAACAAGCAAGACATGTTTGTGGATAAAGAGATAGATATAGACTGTACACTTTCTGGAAGACTGTATACCAGTGGTTAATTTGGGGAGGGGTGTGAGATTAGGGAGAGAAGAAAGATTCTTCACTTTTTATTTTGACCATTCACGTTCATTTTTATTGCTTTATGGCTTGATTAAAAAAAAACTAGATACAGTATCACTTTTGTGGTTTTGTAAATTATAAAATCAATATTTAAAAGAATAACTGCAGTCTGTTAAGCACCTAGTTTCAAAGCATTGTGAAAATTGTCATAAGTCTGTCATCCTATACAACTCGTGAGCTACCCACTACAGGTCTGCCCTAAATCATATTACAGATCAAGAAACTGAGTTTCAGAAAGTTTAGGCATTTACTCTCTGGAAATGTGAAGAGTAAACCGTGGAGCCAGATTAGAACAAGAACTGCCTAATGGCAAAGCCAACATCCTTGACTGCAAGAGAGGATGAGAGTATTGGGGAAGGCGGGGGCACTGGCAGCAGGGGTTGGAAGAGGTGGGCTGGAGCACACGAACCAGTCAAGGCTGGGCAGAGCCAGGGAGAACTACAGGTGCAAACCTTAGAAAACACCAGAAGGCCACGTGGAAGGGTACACATGAGCCGCAACGTGAGCCCTGCCCAGTGAGAGGCTTTGTACTGTAGTGACTATGTCGTGGGGAGGGCAGAATTCAGGTAAAGGCACAGGGTCAAAGCTCAGAGGACTATCCTATAGAAGAAGAATTAATTTTTTTTTTTTTTTTTTTTTTTTTGCCGTCCACGGGCCTCTCACTGTTGTGGCCTCTCCCGTTGTGGAGCACAGGCTCCGGACGCGCAGGCCCAGCAGCCATGGCTCACAGGCCCAGCCGCTCCGCGGCATGTGGGATCTTCCCGGACCGGGGCACGAACCCGTGTCCCCTGCATCGGCAGGCGAACTCGCAACCACTGTGCCACCAGGGAAGCCCAAGAAGGAATTAATTTGTTCTGGAAAATTCTGAGGGATGGAAATGAGCAGACTTCAGCTCAAAAAAAGGAATAGGTTTAATATATATTTTTTAATATCCAGAAGATTCTGAAGGAAAAATTAAAAGGCTGGACTGACTGGGTAAGGAAAGCAATCCCTGTTACTGGAGAAGTCCTGTCTTGGTCAGGGATGCCATATGAAAAACTGAAGCATGACCGTGTAGGTGACCCCCAGTGTTCAAAGTCTATGTCAGTAGAACTGGGGGATATACTTTCCATGAAAATGAACTGGTATGGAATGCTGTTATTGTTTTCTCCCTGTCCAGCACCACCCCCTCATCTCCTCCTTGTTTTATTTGAGAAACTACTTTTCCTCTGTTGGATGCAGTCCTGGTAAATCCATCAAGATCCCCACTCCTCTCCTAAAGCCCATGAGGCCAATCCTTCATTCCCCCTGGGATTTGAATCTTAAGCAGAGTCACACAAGGGCTGAATAAAATGGTGAGAGTTTTTTTCACTCAAAAGAGAGTGACTTGAAAAGGCAATCTAGTCATCTGGCCTATTCCCTGGAGCCTCTCAAGAGCCTGTCCTATTGCAGGTCTAAGCAGTTAGCTACGCTCTCTCATTCCAGTAAATTCCATGTCTGACCTAGGCTGGCCACAGTTGGCTTCCACAGAATCTTACCAAAGAACCGGAAGTGGTACAAGAGTATTTACAAGTTATCAGTGCTCAGAATTGGGCATTCATTCTTCTGGTCATTCACTCATTCAGAGCCTTAGATGTGCTGGGCTCTGTTTTGACACTGGGGATACAGAGTCGAAGGCCTAAAAGAAAAACAAATGCAAGAAGCTGAAGGAATCAACCAAGGAGGCAGGATGGGGGGCAGGGCGGGGCGTAAGGAAAGATTTCTTAGGGGAGACGACTCAAATTAAGTTAAGGAATTAACCTGCTCCGTGCCTGCTTCTTTCTCCATCCTACCTCATTTCCACGTTAGTAAGCCCATTTCCATTAGCTACTAGATGCCACTGGACTTGTGTCCCTGAAGGTACCAGTGGTAATAAAGGAGTTAAATAGATTTTCACAGGAAAGTGTGAGAAGCTGCTGCACATTTAGATAGTTTCTTTGGGAGAATGGTATGAGTTTTTAAAAAGCAACAAAAAAATGAACCCCTGGAGTCCAGCCCAATTCTGATTTCGTGAGGCAGAAGTCACTGTGTAATTGCATACTTTTTTATTACAAAGATAATGGAATAATAAAACATAAGGCACACTGGTAAAAATTGCAGATATGAGCTAAATGTGGTCACACGAAGTATTCTGTCTCAATGAAGTAGAGAGGAGTGTTATCTCCTTGACTTCAAGGCTGTTCATCTTGCATATTTAACACTTTGTATGTCTGTGTCTCATTAATTATGGCTTTTCGGCTTCTGAAATGCCATGACTTGTGGGAGATGTATGTGCATACTTGTGTTTATACACCATCATTAAAGGCAAGCAGGGTTTGGGGCAGACCTTTGAAATGATGATGTTAAACTATAACGTGATTTCTTTGAGCAAACATTTATTACGCGCCCTCTTTATGTCATGCCGTATTACTGGAATTGGGACACAAAAATGAAAAGGACATTCTGCCTCTGAGAAACTGTCTGTCTAGTGGGGAAGACAGATTCAGAAAGAGCTACAAAGATGTGATTGAAATGAACTTAGGACCATGAAAACACAGGAAAAAGCAATCAATTTCATCAAAGCTACCAGGAAGACTTCACAGAGGAAGTGACATTTGAGAAGAGTCTGGAAGGGTATGGAGAAGAATGACCTAGGCAGCACAAGGACCTTTGAAAATGAATGAGCTCGGGGGCTTCATCCAGCACGGCATGGAATGCCAAGGCAGAACGAGGCAGAGGGCTTTATCAGCACATGTGATGGTGTGTCTCCCACTCAATTCTCTGTCAACGGGACTGTCATGATGGTCAGCGCAGCATGAGAAACTGAATTGCTCCTACTCTTCTTTCCTTTCCTACGTAAGAGCACATTTTCATTTGCCAATGTCTATAAATTTGATGGGTTGCAAATGTTCAGTCTTTCAATGAACATCTTCCATACACATTGTAATATGATTTTTCAGAATATTGTTTTCCAGGTCAAGTTATGTTTG